>NC_071393.1:9373444-9704319 GCF_022682495.2 Desmodus rotundus
GTGTCTGAGTAACTGAACAAAGCAACATGCCAAAAATGAAATAATTAAGGCTTTAAAACTACTTCCTGCAATGATCTTCAACCCGTGTGCCACAGGAATTTTTAAAACATGCAATACCTGGTTATTTAGTCAGGGGCACTGACCGTTTTTCCCCTAGACTGTCAAATAAAAAAATAACAGCAGCCAACACAACGAGAGCTGTCCAGTGTGAATGCCCTGTGTTGAACCATAAATAGGGGGTCTGGCACAAATAATGCCCCCTTTTTATTACAAAATCTTTTATTACAAAATCATAAGCATGTAATTCTGCAACATAACAATAGCACACTCAAGCACACCATATGCCATTTTGGGTGAAATGTTCAAATTAAAGCTATAAATTATTACACCCATATGATTACCCTACGAACCCCACTCAAGCATGCGTCACTCCTGCTGGACCCTGTATACAGGTCACGTAATAGAGCTGCTTCTTATTGGTCATGTCGCCTAATAAGGTGGTGTCTGATTGGTTAATTCTTGGTACCAGAAATCCTTATACACAAGTATAGGCACCTGACACACTTCACTATTTTACACTATGTCCTTGGGCAATGTGCAGAATTTTCACCACAATCCATCAAAATTATACCTATTTTTTGTCAGATCAGCAAAAAATACATTTCTTGGTGTGCCACAGAATTTCAGTAATTGGTTTATGTACGCCATGAGATGAAAGAGGTTGCAAATCGCTGACTTACTGCAAGGGGGTAAGAGGCTACACCCAGAGGAAGCACTTCCTTTTGCTGTCGCATTTTTCCCCAAGGAACAGTGCATCAGTCAGAAGCTGAGGGGTCAGTGCAGAAGTGGGGGTCACTCACTCTTGAAAGGGCCTAAACACAAGGCTCCAGCAGTTTTATAGACACTGGGGCTTGGGGGTGGGGAGGAATGCAAAGGACAAGGTGGAAGGGCTCGGAGTGCAGTCCGGGTCCTGAGTCAGAGGGGGGAAAAGTGTCTTCCAGGTTTCCTCCCCCTCCCCACTTCAGGAGCTGCAGCAGAGGCACCCGAAGAGACCTGTGCCCAAGGCCTCGATGATACGGTGACCCAGGAACAAAGGAGCCACGGCCAGGAACGCAAGAACACAAGAGAGCATGACCGGTCAGAGGGGCTGCGTCCCTCACTGCAGCTTCCCTCAGAGTCTGAGAAGCACTGGTGTGGGGAGGGCAGCTGCCCCAGGGAGGCCTCCCAGGTAGAGTCTTTAATGGCCTGTGGCAGGCCTGAGAAATCACACATAGGTTTTTAACCAGGAGCTGGAAACTTCACTCACCCAAAAGCTTGTCTGGAGAGCCATTGCTCCTGACCTCACTTGGTGGCTGTCAACAGGTTTCAGTTCCTTGCAGGCTATTGGACCAAGGGCCTGAGATCCTCAGTAGCTGTTGGCCAGAGGCCACCCTCAGTTCCTTGCCACCTGGGCCTCTCCATGGGGCAGCTTTATTTCATGAAAACTGGTGAGCTGAGAAGGCAGGAGAGAGCGAGTGCTAGCAAAACACACTTCACAGTCTCACGTGACCTGATTACAGAAGCAATATCCCATTCACATTGCCTTATTTTGGGGGGCAGGAGTATTTACTCAGGGGAAGGGCAGGTACAAGGCTGTGAATACCGAGAAGTGGCGACATTGGGGCCTTCTTAGAAGCGACCAAACACATTGCTATCTGGCAACATAAAGGGCAAGTCTACCTGAGGTTGAAACTGGCCTAGAGGCAAACAAGGCTGAGAAATGGGATGGAGACGGATACTTGCGGCCCCACTTAAGCTCTTGGACCTAGACCTTCTGAAATCAGCCACCCACTGACATGCCAGGACCCCAACTACAGTTTTATTCTTTAAAGATTTCAGTTTGTATTGGGCTTTAGCCACTTGCAATTGAAAAAGTTCTGATTAACATTTGAAAAAATTTTGCCATATTCTATGCAGTGCATGGGACAGAGGTCACCTTAAGAACAAGGTGTTTGCACAAAGGATGTGGTGGTCTGGCACTCACCTGGAGCCCTGTCGTGCTGTGACTGGGTCGGTTCTGGAGGTTGGACGCTCTGTCTCTTCAGGTGCTCATTTCTTTCTGTGACTCTGCTCTGTTTTCCCACTGCCAATGAGCCACTTCTTCTGCACACTGAATATCCTTTTACCCATACTCCCTGCTGCCTCTGGTTTCCAGCCTGCACAAGACTCTTATTTTTTAAATTGATTTTGGGGGTGAGGAGAGAGAGAGAGAGAGAGAAACATAGATTTGTTGTTCCACTTATTTATGCATTCACTGGCTGATTCTTGTATGTGTAACCAAGGATCGAACACATGACCTTGGCATATTGGGACGACACTCTAACCAACTGAGCTGTCCCGCCAGGGCCCACAAGCCTCTTACGGACCCCTCTGTGCATCTTCTCCTTTCTGCATTAGCTCCTACCATTAGACCTGCCTGCTTCTCCTCATACACTAGTGTAGATTCAAGAGGTCAAATCTGATGCGGGTCATCCTGATGAGCCAGACTGTTCCTAGGTGGTAAGACAAGCCTGTGGATTAGTTGTCAGCTGCGTTGGGAGTGGACTCATGAGGGCTTTCTAGGGACTGTGGGCAAGGCAGGCATTCTGTGGCTTCTCTTGTGTAAGACACGAGGCAAACCATTTTTCATAAAGATGGTAAAGATTCTGGTTCTAATAATCACTGGTTTGATAGCACTAAAGTCTGAGTCAATGAAGCTCCCACTGAGTTTTAGCAGCATTTGGGAGGCCCGGTTTCTATTTCTAGTTCCCTTTAAATAAGCAGGTCATCTGCAATAACTGTGGACTCTTTCGGTCACAAGCGAAGAACAACTTAAACAGGCACAGGTCCAGAATGGAATTTGCAGGCTCAGCTATCTGAAAAATCCAAGGGTGAATCTTGCTTCAGGCTTGGCTCCATCCAGAGGTCAAACGGTGTCAATGTCACCATACACCACAACAATTCTCTCTCTCAGAGCTGCTTCCCACAGCGTTGACTCTGTTCTCAGGCGGCCTCTTCTGTTCTGGTGGCAAGATGGGCACCAGCAGCTGCAGGCAGACAGCCTCTCTCCTCAGAAGCGGGAAGAGAGATGCCCAGGTCCCAGCACTGAGTCTCTTTGGCCTGGCTTGGTTCACCTGCACATGCCTGAACCAATGGCTAAGCCAGAGGGATGCAATGTTTTGATTGGCCAGTCTCTGGTCACGTGACTACCCCTGGAGCACCACCCCCTCCCCAAACCACTAAGTGACAGAGGGTGGTTTCCCAAAGAACAAGAGGGGTGCTATTAACTGAAGAAAGAGGAATGGATGCTGGCAAGAGCAACACCAGCATTTACGCCTGCTAATCTGTTCATTTCTGTTTCCCAGTCTCTGAAAGGATGAGCTGTTTGTACAGTAATCCTGCGAATAACCTCTGAGCCTGCAAACATTTTTTGCTTGTGACTTCTAGAATTTGCTTTAACAAAAATTAAAGTGAGATTCACGTAACACAGAATTAGCCACTTTGAAGGGAGCAGGTCACTAGCATGTAGTACCCTCACAATGTTCTGCAGCCGCCACAGCTGTCTAGCTCCAGTATTTTCATCGACTCAGAATGAAACCCATGCCCGTTGAGCAGCTGTTGCTCATTCCCTCCTCCTTCCATTTCTGGCGATCACCAGTCCGCATTGTGTCCACGAATTTACTTACTCTGGACATTTCATATAAGTCAAACTATGTGGCCGTTTGTGTCTGGCTCCTGTCACTGAACACAATGTTTCGAGGGTCAAGGTTCATTCGTGCTGTAGCACATGCCAGGACTTCATTCCCTTTGATGGGCTGAGTAATACTCTTTTGTGTGCACTACAATATGCTTGGTTTTATTTGGGCTTTTTTTTTATGTTTAATCGTGGTAAAAGACACATAACACAAAACTTGCCCTCTTAACCATTTCAAAGTGTATAGTTCTGCAGCATCAAATACATTCACATGTTGTACCACCAGCCTTCAGACCTTTATCATTTTGCACAACTGAAACCCTACGCTCATTAAACAAACAATTCTCCATTCTCTCCTCTCCCCCAGGCCCTGGCAACCACCATCCTATTTTCTGCCTCTAGGAATTTGACCATTTAGATATCTCATATGGGACAGTGGAGTCACACAGTATTTGTCCCTTTGTGACTGACTTATTCACTGAGCATAATGTCCCGAGGGTTCACCCGTGTTGCAGCCTGCGTCAGGATTTCCTTCTTTTTCAAGGCTGGATAGTGTTCTGTGATATGTATGAGGTCTGTCCAGAAGGTGCCCAGCCATGTAATATGAAAAATAGAGACATTTATTGAAGAAGATACCAAATACAAGAAACATTGTACATAGGACAGTGACGTCTCAGTCCCCTTCAAAGTAGCACCTTGGGACCTCACGCAGTTCTCCCATTCGCCATCAGCAGCCCCATCGTATTTTCCTGAATCTTATCGATGGTCTGAAATCTGTTCCTTTTCAAAGGTGATTTTAGTTTTGGGAAAAGACAGAAGTTGCAGGGTGTCAAATCTGGGCTGTCGGGGGCTGAGTCACCTGGATGATTTGATGTTTTTTGCTGAAAAACTCTGCACGAGATGTGATGCGTGAGTGGGCACGTTGTTGTGATGAAGCTGCCAGTCACCAGTCGCCCACAGCTGCGGCCTCTGAATCTTCCAAAGAGTTTCCGCGGAGGAATCTTCAAGCTTAACACAAAATTTAATGCCCATTCGTTGTTCTACTGGCTTAGTCGTTTTGAATGCAACAACCACACAATACACATGTCACTCAATGGCATCTACCGCCCCCACTGACTAGTACAGTAAAGTTGTCATTGTTCACACATGTGCATTCCAGTCCACTCTCCTTGGCTGCCAGGTTGTATCGATGTTGCACAAACCGTTCTTCTTATATTAACAATGGCTGGAGTTTTTCCAGACCTACTTTGTATGTCTGGCAGTTTCCTCTCTGGGACTCCCCACATCAAATACCCAATGCTGACAGGCCATTGCTGTGGTAGCCCAGGAAGGCCCACCTCCAAAGTCCCATCCATTCATTCACTCTTTAACCAGTATTTACTGAGCATGTACTATGTCCCAGCATTGTGCTGGGGGTAGTCCCAGACATCCTCCATTAGGGAAACCTTTCCCCGTATTCTGTCCCATTCCCTCCAGATCTTTCTCCATCCATCCATCGATGATGAATCCGGGGGCTGCTGCCACTTCTTGGCTATTGTGAGAATAATGCTGCTGTGAACACCATGTGCCAACATCTCTTTAAGACTCTGTTTTCAACTCTTTGGGATATATACCCAGAAGCAGAATTTCTGGATCAAATGTTAGTCTATTTTTAATTTTTGAGAACCTAGAATTTGCTTGTTTTTAAAATTGATTTTCTGCCTAACTCTTTCCTAAAAGTATTTTATGCCAAAGATGCCTGTAAGAATGTAAAAGGTTTTTAAAAATGCTTTGAAATTCTCATAGACGAAAAGCAAAAATCTCAACATAAAAAATCCAACAAAGGGAATCCTGGAGACCAGTTGGAGGTTAATTTCTAGAACAATGTCTTAGTCCAGATCCTTGGCTAACAGCCAGTGCCTGGGGTCCCCTGGAGTCACAATTTCAAGTCACCGGCATGGCCTCGACCACTGTTCCTGAACTGTGGCCATAGGATGGAGCTTTATTTTTACGAAACACTTTCTCTAGCAGAAGCACAACAGATAAAACTGGAATGAAGCCATTCCACTAAATAACCACATCAGTGAATTTCCTCCCCTCACTCAACAAACAAAAACATCCTGTGGTTTTATAGGCTCCTTCATTGCAACCTCCCCCCAGCGCCACCCACAGCAGCGCCCCGCCTCGGCACACACACAAATTAACCACCCAGAAAGGCAAGTAAGAGGGTACATGGTGGATGTGAGCTAATAGATACAACATTTCTTTTCTTTCTTTCTAAAATTTGCTCCCCCACATCCTTTACGCATGAACAGCGTCCTCTGCGTAATCAGTAAATAGTGAGCATCTGCTATGAGCCCCTAAACTCCCCCAGGACTGGGTCTTTGCCTGGATTTTTAGGGCACTTCTTGGTTTCTGCATGAAAATGAGGCTTTGTGTAGATATTTGTGGGAGCACCTGGCTGCGCCTCTCAGGCTGGCAGACGCTCTCTCCCCGGTGCCCTGCCTCTGCCCAGACCTGCTCCCAGCTCCACAGAGAGCTCTCACCACAGACCGAACAGGTTCTCTTCTAGGCTGGACGTCGGCGTGGCAGGTCCCTGAGACTTTCTGAACTTCAGTTGTCCGAGCTGTCAAAGGAGGGGTAAGTGAGAAACGTCTCAACCCAAACAACAAAGGCACGACTAAACAATCCATGCCATCCTACTAGGCAGTCGTTAAAAAAAAAAAAAATGTGAGTCACGAGTTCTACATCTATTGTCAGGAACATGAAAATAAATAAAATTTTGTGGAGGTAGAAATAAATGTTTGGAATCAAATGAGAGGGTAAACCTGGTGCATCACTAGGTTCCCTCTTGGCTTAAAAATTGATCAGCCACAGAGAGCCCTCCAAATGCGGACTCTGGTATCCCCAACTCAAAACGCGAATGTTCTTCGACCCGGGAACTCCCCTTCTAGGATTTTATCTAAGGAGAAAACAAACGACCAAGTCAGTACTTGTAAGGTACATGTAAAAGGATACATATTATAGAGATATTTCCAGAGAATTAACAGTGAAAATGCCTTCAGTGTTGCTAAATGGAGGGTTGTATTTGTAAACAAGAGACAATCCACACAACCGAATCCCGTGCAGCCGCTAAGAAAGCTGCTGTAGTGCCCTGGCTGGTGCGGCTCAGTGAGCCGAGTGGCAGTCTGTAAACCCAAAGGTTGCCGGTTCTATCCCCAGTCAGGGTACAGACCTGGGTTGTGGGCCAGCTCCCCAGTTGGCAAAGTGATCAATGTTTCTCTCCCTCACTTTCTCCTCTAAAAAAATCAATAAAATCTTTTACAAATATTGCAGTAATAATTTATTTATAGATATAACAAGCGGAAATGAAGAAAGGCAAATTACACAACAGGTATAATTGGACCCAATTCATACTGAATACATATTTTCATATATGCATATTCACATTTATCTACATAGAAGGAAATCTGGAAGGAAATACAGCAAGATACTCATTGCTTTGGGGTGATAAGCTTATTAAAGGTCTTTAGTTAGTTGATGTTATGTTTGCTTATTTACATGTATGAGTTTTTATACAATGGGCATGTAATAACAGTAATAGCTTCCCACTTGGAGGTGCCAGGCTGTGCATGAAGCACATCTTCTGTGTTCCATTCAGTGTTCACAGTGATCATTTCAGGGGTGTAGTAAACCCATTTCAGAGAGGGGGAAACTGAGGCTGAGGCTTAGGATGTGTCATGTACTGTATTCGTTTCCTACTGCTGCTGTAACAAATTACCACAAACTCAGTGGCCTAACACAACCCTAATTTATTACCTTAGACTTCTGGAGGCCGGAAGTCTTGAGTGGGTCTCACTGGGCTAAAATTAAGGTGTCATCAGATCTGCCAGAGTGGCCTCGGACTACAAGCGGAGCACAGTAGCTGGGGCCCTGGCCGATTTCTCTCCCACCAGTCTGATCTGAGAGGTGCACTCTCAGGGGCACCATGTGGGGTTACCTGGTGATTCACCACTTAACACCGTCACTAGGGGAAAGCTTTCTGGAGGGCAGGGCCCGTGTCGGCTTCTATTCCCAGCACTCCTAGCGAGGGTGTGCTTAAGAACTTTGCGTCTGTCCTTTGGAACTAGGCAGGCCTTTTCCAGGCCTCAGTTTCTTATTTATCTATATACAATAGGGATGATAGCAGGACCGCCCACATTGGGTTGATGAAATGAAATGCCCAGTGTCTGGGCCTTCAGTCAGCCTGGCACGTGGCAGCAGTAATAGTGTTAGCCTTCTTCACTGGAGCACTCTGACCTGCACACAGTAGGTGCTCAGTAAATAAATGGTAACAGTTGTCATCGGCACATACATTCAGTCAGTAGGCGCTTGGTAAGTGGCATGAGTGTTATTGGAATGCATGCAGCATGCCTCAGGGAGCAGTGGTGGTCATTATTGGAGCACGCTGACCTGCACACAGTAGGCATCCAGGAGATAGAGTTTGGTTGTTTCCAACCATTGTTTCAGTGGGAGTGGCTCCAGTTCTCTCTCCTCAGTGGAGACAGCAGAGAGCAGCCCACGGTTAGTAGAGACAGAAAAAGGTGCAGACACATCCAGATGGCCCCAGTCACTCCCTGAGCAGTGAGGAGAATAACACAGCCTTTCAAGGACAGCTGAGGTGGTTAAACAACACATGTCAAGAACTTTGTACCCCATGGGCTCTCCATAAAGATGCTCCTACCTCTTAAACAGCCAATGAGCTTCTGTGCTTAGTCCCAGAGAATAGCTCAAAGCAAGTCTTTAAAACATCTCTTTTCGAGCATTTTCTATGAAGCTGCAACCATCGTTTCTGACCAAATAGTCGTCTTTTTTTAACACATAGCTTGTAGGATGGCATCTACTGTCTCACGACCGTTTAATGAGAGCTGTTTAATACAAACAGTGAGAGGAAAGATGTTCTGCTTTCTCCAACTGCTGATAATTAAGGAGGTGCTGTTGACATCGGAATTATAGGTGAAATGGCCTTTTTCGGAAGGTGACATTTTCACCAAAAAAAATTAAGCTTTGGTGATATGATCCTAAAGCTGACAAGGTATTTTTAAAAATTCACTTATTTTCTTATATTGATGACACTATCATGTACCAAGTGTGCCAGGCACTATTCTAAGTGCTAGGGATAAGCCCAGTGAACACATATTCAAGCGGGCAGTGGTGTGTTTCAGATGATAAACTTGTAATCCCAAGTGCTCTGAATATGAGGAAAGAGATAGGACAGAATAGGCGTGGATGCAGAGAGCAGAGCATTTCCCAGCCTTGATGGGTGGGAGAAGGTGGGAGTGATCTTTGAGATGAGTGCAGGTGAACTCGGATAAGAGTACGGTGAGGGTTGAGGGGAAAGGGGGATGAAGGGAAGGGTGTTCCAGGAAGAGGCAGCAGCATGTGCAAAGTCCCAGAGGTAGAAAGACAAATCAGACTGACACAGATTAAGAGCCATGGGAGAAAAGAATGCAAGGGAGGTGGGAGAAGTCTACAGGGCCTTACCAAGGGTCTGGATTTCATCCTGAGACAAGGGGAGGTAGAGAGGGCTGAAGGAAAATGGGAGGGGTGAGGTATAGAGTGACTTGATTTATGTGTGAGAAAGATGAATGGACTAGAGAGCAAAACTGGAGGCAGTGGCCAGGGAGCATACTACCAGAGACATTACTGGGAAAATGGGGTTTGGAAGGAAGGACATGGAGAAGTGGGCCCTTTGGAGGGGCATTAAAGAGGTAGATTTCATAGGCTTGTTGCTCCTTTGTTTGTTGGGGTAGGAAGGGGACAAGATGGTTGCCAGGAGCAGAAATACCTGGAATTTCTTTCCAGGTTTTGCAGCATCACCTATCTTCTCAAAGCATCAACCCTGCCCTGAGCCTGAGGGTGGCTTTCCTGAGGTCACATGGGGAGTAAGCTGCAGAGCCCGTTCTGGTTGCTCTCTGGCTCATCAACAACCTGGGCTTGTGCTCTCTCCTTGACGTTTATCATTTTGTAATTTTACTTCACCAATGTCATTTGATTACTGTTTCTCTCCACTGCAAGTCTATATATTCCATGAGGGCAGGAGGTTCACGAGGTTCTCAAAAAAAAATGCATTTATAGAACAAATGATGGAAAGAACCAATAATCATATTTGTCTGGAAGAAGTTGCTTCCAATTGGAACTTAACTAGATGCTGAACTAGCTGTGACTTATCCCTGTAAAATACATATTTTTTTACCTAGGTAGCCCCTATCTAATAAAATTTTCATAAAAACTACTACCCACCAAGTGTTTAAATATATATGTTCATTGCAGCAATATGTGTTAAAGGAAAAAACAACAAAACAGTGTAAATGTCCAACACCAGGAAGTTTGTTTAGGCCCCAGCTGGGTAAAGTTGGTTAGAACTGACATCCTGATAACCGCAAGTCTATGGGTTTGATTCCCCGTCAGGGCACGTACAAGAATCAACCAATGAATGCATAAATAAGTGGAACAACAAATCGATGTTTCTCTCTCTAAAAATAAATTTTAAAAATAAATTATAAATAAATATATCTGGTGATTTAGTACAGATATGGTAAAATGGTAGAGTATAATGCAATTATTTTGTGAATAAACAGAACAGTATCTATATTCCTAGTTTTATTATTGGAAAGATATACTAAAAATTGTTAATGCTGTTTATATCCAAGTAGTAGAATAAAAATGACTTTTTTTTACTCCTCTGACTTTTTTCCTCTGAATTTTCTACCATGAGTTTGAATTATTTCGAAAACAACAGACAACTTTCTGTTCCCTGGGTGGAGTTATCAATGTCAAAGGCTGTCCTAAGATCCAATCAGATGACTATTAAATAGTGCCCATTATATTTAGCAAAAAGAAAGCATGTGGTGGCCACAGTGAGAGCAGTTTTGGTAGAGGCAGAGCCAAGTGTCCAAAGAATACGAATAATAATGGCTTAAGAAAACATTTCCCAAGAAGCTTGCCTGGGCCAACCTGGGTGATTAAGAACAAATACCAATGTGTCTGTCCCTAGAGAAAAATACTCAAAAGTTCGCTGAGGCCCTTCCACTGGGCAGTTACCGAAACAAGTGAGCATGCGCGAAATCACAGGGAAGCTAGGGCAATCCAGCTTGTTTTAGGAAATGCAGTAGAAAAGCAAGGCCTTAGCATTTCTAAATTTAGAAACTGGTGCAACGAATCATGCAAAAAAGAAAAAAAAAATCAAAGGCAGCTCAATTGCATTTCTTGAAACAACTGTCTTGGAAGCTGAGCCACAGCTCAGGGGAACTCTGGGACCACTGGTTGCAGATTCCCTCCGGGCAGAAAGAAAGGCAAAGCCCGCAGCATTAACCAAGAAGCGCGAGCCACCCGCTGCTACCAATCAGAGAGCAGAATGGGGGTATAGGCGGTGGCTCCTGCGCATGCGTTCCCCTTGCAGCTGGGCTCGCGCCGCCTTTGGCCAGTTTGTGAACCGCTCTGAGTCGGTTTTGTTGAACTGCGCCTGGTCTGCAGCAGTGCTCCCGCTCGGTCCCACGATGCCGGTGGACCTCAGCCAGTGGTCTGGGCCCTTGAGCCTGCAGGAGGTGGAAGAGCGGCCGCAGCACCCGCTGCAGGTCAAGTACAGCGGGGTGGAGGTTGACGAGCTGGGCAAAGTGCTGACGCCCACTCAGGTACGCTAGGGCTGGGTGGGGGTGGGGGTGGGGGTGGGGGTGGGTGGCTGCAGGCCATCAGGGCAGGGACCGGGCAGAGGTGGGACGAACATTCCAGCCTAGGTGCCCCCGATCCACTGAGGGAGTGGGGTCCCCGGGGCCCGTGCTCCGGGCCCAGGGTAACTATGGGAATTCCGCACCTGGGGGCAGGGCGCTGCCTGCGGGAGTAATTAACCCACTTTCGCAGGACTTCTAGACCCAGGCAGGGTTCTAGGCCTGGAAACAGCCAGGATCGCAGGAGTGAGGGCAGGGACCATGCCCAGGAACCAGTGAGCTTTGGTCGCCCACGCGTCCCCAGAGCCTCCCCTCTAGCCTCGGGATTTTAGGTCTCATTTTGGGGAGCAAACGCCCCACCCGACGACATATGACGCATTATGTAACTGATGATTATCAGTGCCCAGCGAGGCCTCCTTTGTTTTCAGCGGTCAGGGACGTGGTGCTGACTTACGCAGCTGGTCGGCTCCGGGGCAGCGGGCCTTGTTTTACTCTCCGGCCTCTGACGCTGGTGGTGGAGGCGGGGCCAGGTCCTGGAAGCTGAAAGGGAGAAACCAGAGTGCCTGCCACTGGTGTGAGTTGTGGGTCAGGAAGCTCCGGGACGAGGGTGCGATACAACTGCTGTCTGTGACGCTTCATTGTTTTGGTGGTTTAAATACGAAGTGCCCATCTCCCAGCCTCCTTTTTCCCATTCTCACTGTCCACGTCTGGCCTTCTTGTTTTCTGTGCACTTCTAAGTGTCCAGTTAATTACGATTTCACTTTAGTAGGCCCCAGGTGACCTCCTGGTCACCGAATCCGGAGACCCTGTCATTCCAGACCTTGTAAGGTTATTGTTAAGAGGACTCAGTCAGCACCAGGGTTGAAGACCTGACCCCAACTCCTTCTGTTAATGGCATCCTAGGGCACCAAGTTCATAGTAGTATTGTTGGGACTAAAATACATAATGTAAAGAGTGTACCAAACTTCATCGCTTGGCTCTCAGTTGTGACAATACACTTTAACTTTTGTTAATAATCTACTCAGTTGGGAACGTGAGTGTTGGTTTCTTTAGCATTTTTGTCTTTTTAACTCAACTGGTTCCTTCCTGCAGGTTAAGAACCGGCCCACCAGTATTGCATGGGATGGCCTTGATGCAAGTAAACTCTATACCTTGGTCTTGACAGACCCGGATGCTCCGAGCCGAAAGGACCCCAAATATAGGCAAGTTGGGGAAAGTTGGGGAACTGCAGGTCATCCAGATAGGAGCTGGTGCTTCTTGCACTGTGGAAGTCTTTCAACTGGACATGCTGTGCTGGAGACTTGGTTTGGGATGTTCACATACATGCTTAAGCCTGAGTGCGCATTTCTGGCCTCCCTCTTTACTCCCTGGAGCAGGAGACTAGAAACTATAGCTGAGAGCCAGATCTGCCTGAGGCCTGTTTCTGTGCAGCCCCGTGAACTAAGAATAGTTTTTACATTTTTTTAAGAATTGGGGGGAAAATTGAAAGAAGCATACTTTGTGATGTCTGAAAATTAAATGAAATTCAAATTTCATCGCCCACGAAACAAGGTTGGTTGGGGCACAGCCATGGTAGCTATGTAAGTCTCGCTTTGACTGCGTTCGTGCACCAGCCAGGAAGTGGAGGTGTGGTGACAGAGTAGGGACGGCAAAGCCAAACACATTTACTGTCTGGCCCTTTACAGAAGGTTTGCTGGCCCCTGCTCTAGTCTGTCTCAGAGGGAGGGAGGTGCCGGGGCCTCTCTTCTGCAGACGCCTGAGGTTTGCGCGACCAAGAAAGCGAACTGCCTACTTCATCGCTGCATCCTGGCACGGAACGCGGGCTTCGTGCCCCTTTGCCGGCGGTGCAGGGAGTGCGTGCTGATTTCCTTTGGTGTTGATGGACCTGTACTCTCTCACAGGGAATGGCACCATTTCCTGGTGGTCAACATGAAGGGCGGCAACATCGGCAGTGGGACAGTTCTCTCCGATTATGTGGGCTCTGGGCCTCCTAAGGGCACAGGTCAGTAAAGCCTTCTTTTAGGGGGAAGTGGGAGGGGAGCCTGGGTACGCATTAGGATTGGCCTCATGTGCTGCAAATTTTAGTCTAATTCTTAGAGCTTTATTCTTGTATTTATGAGAGCCGTTACCCTGGTGGAGGTTTCAGGCAGTGAAGTTCACCTCCAAGGCAGTAGTCAAGTGGCCAGAACCTTGGGTTCTGGTTAGATGGACTCTGTTAGTGTTGCCTCTGAGCTGGTAAGCCTTCAGTAAGCAGGGAAGTCTGTGAGAAGACCTATGCTTGAAATAGCTTCCTAGAGGGGCTGCCTGTGGAGTGAACACAGTTAAAGTTCCGTTTTCTGCCTTGGCCCTGTGGGATCTTTGAGCTTTTAGTTCCCATAAAAGCTCTCAGAAACGATCATGGTTTCCAAATTAATTATTAAAAATTGCTTCTTTATCTCTGTATAGATTCCTTTTCTCTCGAAAATCTAGTGTGGTCTCTTGTATACATATGGAAGACTTTAAGAACTATATTGAAGACACACACACACACACACACATGTCGTATTATATTATGTAAACATATAGACCAAGTTAGGTAAATGTTGCCCAGGCTAATGGTGGGATAAGGAGGGAGTGGTTGGTGGAGCGTGGCAGCATCCTAGCTTTTGTGTACATTGTCCAGCCACGAGTTAGTCTGCAGAGGTACAGGAACGTCCCTGCGAAGGACAGTTGGCCATAGACTCCTGTCTTATCTGTAGATCCCAGAAGCTTCGGATGGCTTCGGTCCTCTCATGCATTCATAGAGGAAGGTAAAGGTACATCTTTCTCAGGGATCTATTAAGTTCGCTAGGGCAGTTATGAAATTAGGCAGTTTAATTATGGGAGTACACATTGGAAAATAAAGCAATTCTCTCAAGTAGGAGCTGTGTTCTCATTAACAAAGAAAGCCTCAGGAACTCACTTTTTTTCCTTTCCCTTTTTCTCATATTCTCTTAGTAAGGTATAACTTACGTGTCATAAAACACAGACTGTAAGGGTTTAGACAGTGGATATTGGTGGATGCACACACCCTTTTAAGTTCCTAGAGCTAACCATTTTCTGACACCTTTCTCTAGGTTACTTCCGTATTCATGTAAATGATACACGGTATGCATTTGTTTTCGGTGATTGGTCATTTTCACTCGAAATAATGTCGGAGATTCACCCCTGTGTTGTTTGTATCAGTAACTCGTTCCTTTTTATTGCCAGTCGTATTCTGTTGTGCAAATACACCACAGTTTGTGTAGCCACTTTCCTGTGAATGGACATTTGGGCTGTTTCCAGTGTTTGGATATTATGACTAAACCTGCGGTACACATTCTTGTCATTTTTGTGGGCATATGTAGGAGTAGAATTGTTGGGTCATAGAAATTACCCAGGAGTTCTCCTAAGTGATGGAAAATTTTTATACTCATGAGCAGTATATGAAAGGTTCAGAAGGTCCATCTGAGATTCATGTAGTTCCATATCAAACCCCATCCATGTTGTAGCATGTAACAGGATCTTTTTAAGGCTGAATCATACTCTGCTGTGTGTGTATACCACATTTTGTTTATCCACACGTTTATCAATGGATATTTGCGTTCCTTGCACCTCTTCACCGTTGCAAAGAACGCTGCAGTAAACGTGGGTGTACGGATATCTAAACAGCTTGAAAAGGCAACTCATGGCACCTTTTGTGCCCGGTACCTAGTGCTGCGGGGCTTGTAGGGCACGTGCTGGCTCATTTTCAGTCTTTGCTACTTAGTTGGTTGAAGTGAGTTGGGCCATTTCTTTCCAACCAGGTCTCTTGTCTTCCAGGGAAGTAAGTTCTGGTGGTAGAAAGATAATGTTCCCCTTTAGCCTGTGCAGGTGTGAGTGTGGTTGGATGAGCACCTGGTTGGTGATTGGCTGGTGCCCTTCATCCACGTCTCATTTTTTAGCACCTCCTGTGTGCCAGGCACTAAGTAAGCTAGGTTCTGGGGTGATAATGGTCACCAAGACAAAACACTTTAGCTTTATGGGACGCTCTCTCCAATGAGGCGATGAAATTAAAATGCAAGGATTTTAGATAGCCATGTTACTGTGACGGAAGTAGAATGGGCGCTCTCGTGGGAGTGATGGGAACTGACTGGTGATCAGCTGCTGGTGGAGACGGGCAGAGGTCGGAGGGCAGTGAGTGGGGAGCGGAGAGCAGGAGGAGGAGTGGGCAAGGGCCTTAGAGGACGTAATGCAGGGCGTGGACTGTGTACTAATTGCAGTGGAGTGACATTGGATGGTTTTCAGCAGGTGAATGACCTGATTCCTTCTGGGTTCTCAGTGTCCTTACGAATGGGGTGGTCTGGGTCCCTCCAGATTGGCACATTTCTGTGAAAATGGGTGACGTCTCCATCAGATGCCTAGCTGTGTGTATATCTTCCCTCCTGCATTTCCCTCCAGGCCTCCACCGCTACGTCTGGCTGGTTTACGAGCAGGACAAGCCGCTGAAGTGTGATGAGCCCATTCTCAGCAACCGATCTGGAGATCACCGTGGCAAATTCAAGGTGGCATCTTTCCGAAAAAAGTACCAGCTCGGGTCCCCAGTGGCTGGCACGTGTTACCAGGCGGAATGGGATGACTATGTGCCCAAGCTCTACGAGCAGCTGTCTGGGAAGTAGGGGAAAGGCAGGAGAGGGGTATCACCCTGGAGGCCCGAGCAGTGTTCTCAAGTTCAGTGACGCATGTAGATTTCTCCTCTTCCCGGTTCCCATTCTCACAGGCGAGACCTGAGCAGATAGTGGTGTAGGGTAACGTTTCCTTCTGCCTGTCCTTTGTAATTGTATGGGGTCACACAACCTGGTTTATGTTTTGATCAAATTTGGACTCCATTTTGGGGGCTATTTCGGTACTGTGATGTGGTCATCAGATTGTTAATGTAAGAGCAACCCAGAATTTAAAGGAGAAAAAGTTTCGGTAAGAAGAACGGGTCTACAGTAATAGTGCAGAGCATCAAACAATCTTTCAGGGAGATTTAAAAAAAGAAAGATTCATTGTCTCTGCCATTGCGAGCCCAAATCCAAAATTGTGCATGGTGGCGTATTCTGAGATGTTCTCACAGCCCTCTCTCCAGGCAGCCAGAGGCTGGCATGCCCATAACCCCCAGTGTATGTACACCTTGGGTTGGTTGGTAGGTGTCAGCATTCGGCTGCAGCTCATTTAAAGAGCAGTACTGGAAAGAGCAACGGGGAGCGCTGCTTCCCTGTTGCAGCACGGCCGTCTAGATGAGCTGCGGGGCTGGCTGCGTGAGAGGTTATCACACATCCGAGAGTCTGTCTGTTAAATTGACCACCCTTTGTTGGTGTAACAAAAGCCACTCTGGAGTTGCTGAATGTTGTGTTAATTCTGCTGTTTGCTTATAGTTGAATAAAAATAAAAACATTGTGTGGACAAACTGAGCCTCCAGATATTTTGTCCTTTTGAATATGGAGTTTCATAAATGTGGAAAGTCAAGAGAGAACCTCAAAGGGTGAATACCCCCTTTCCTGGACCCGCCGAAATGACTGGGGCTTGATTCAGGGGCCATACACAGGGTCTGCACTTAAACAAATGCCATTAAACTATAGCAGGAACGACCATTCGTTTCACTTCGAGGTTTTTTAAAAATCATTAAACTTTAGCCAAGTCTTCTTGCCCAGAAAGCACCTGTGCTTTTTGTTAAGAGGTCCCCCATGGTGTAGTTGTGTGCAGACACGCTAACAATTGACTAAGAAATAGCCTACACCTCTCTTTGTTCTGACTTACAATCCATATAGAATCAGTACTGGGGGAAGGGGGGGTGGTGCCCCCCCCATGTGGATAGATCACCCACAACCGCTGACATACCAACAGGAAAGGAAGGCACGGGAAGGTCTGTATCACTCACCTGGTCTGGTGGAGACGAATCCTGGTTAGGGCTGGCAGGTGCTGGGCAAGGCTGGGCTCTACCTTTTGCTGCTGTACTCCTCTGGAAGACTTGTGCATGTTGCCTCCTGTAACCTCTGGGGATAGGTAAGGTAGTAATATTTTTAACTTTAGGGTTATAAAATTCATTTTTAAAATGCCATTTTATCCATGGCTGGTGTAGCTCAGTAGATTGAGCATTGGCCTGCAAGCCGAAGGGTTACGGTTCGATCCCCGGTTAGGGCACACGCCTGGGTTGCGGGCCAGGTCCCCGGTTGAGGGTGTGCAGGAGGTAGCCGATGGATGTTTTTCTCCCTCTGTTCCGCCCCACCCCAGTTCCCCTCTCTAAAAATAAATAAAATTTTTTTAAATTTAGGAAAATATTTTATGAAACAAAAGCTGTAAAGAAAACGACTACCTTGTTGACCTTAAAAATAAATGTAAAAAGTAAGGCACATGGTTAGACAAGCAAACAGTATAGGAAGACAATGCTTTTCCCCTTTCTCAACCCCAGTGGCCAACTTTCTTTCAGAAGAAAATGTAAATACTGATACCAGTATACATTTATATATTTACCCTTAAAAATAACAGTTTTGCTCAGTCCCCAACTATTGCACCTCCATGCCGTATATCTTCAGTTAACAGGTCAGCACAGTTCATGTCATTTTGAACAAATATTCTATTTTATGGGCGTTTTCATAATTAATCCAATTCCCTACCGTGATTATATTATTTCTTGTTATTTGCTGTTACAAACGGTGCTTCAGCAGACTGTGTGTGTGTGTGTGTGTGTGTGTGTGAAATGCTTTTTGCAAGTAATATAGTGGAATAAATTCCTGGTATTGAAATAATCGGTTCAAAGAACACACACATTTTCGATGCTGATGCTGACACACCGCCGTCCAGAAGGGTCATTCTGATCATATTCCTGGCAATGGTACATCAGAGTAACTCTTTCTACACCCCTACCAGTGTCCTCAAGCTTCACACATTTGACGACTTTATATTTGTGAATTTAAAATCATTCACTCTTTCGTAAACTGTTTTCTTTGAGACTTGTATTTCACTAACCACAGTACTTTTCTAGTTATGGTCTGAAGATTTATGAGGATTTATAGCAATCTGTTTCCTTGTCTGAAACAGGCATAGACTCATAACGGACTCTGGAAAAGGTCAACAACCCAACCCCAAAAGGCGAAGTGTATGCACAAGAAGTTCATGTAAAAAGAATAATACACATGGAAAGATATATTAGCAACCTTAGAAACAATGGGATACCATGTTTCACCTATTACGTTGGAAGTAAAAATGACCTTGCCCCAGGGCACATCAGTAGGAAGCAGGTGCTGCAGGTTCAGAATAAATAAATCTTACTTATTTTTAGAGAGAGGGGAAGGGAAGGGGAGAGGGAGAGAAACATCCATGTGAGAGGGAAACATTGATCTGTTGCCTCCAAAACAAACCCACCCAGGGACTGAACCCCAAACCCAGGCACGTGCCCTGCCCAGGAATCAAACTGGCAACCTTTTTGCTTTGTGGGATGATGCCCAACCAACTGAGCCAATACCGGTCGGGGCTGTATGTATAGTTTTTTATGTAGTGTTTATCTCCTCTGTTAGGCTGGACCCTTTATGAAGGCAAGGACAACTAATCTCTGCTGTGGGGGAGCTTTGCCCGCAGAGCCCCCCTGTCCACCTCGGATGAAAATAAGTCTGCCGGGCCATGATCTGCTTGGGGAGGAAAGGTGGCCAGTCTCTCAAGGGAGAAGGACCAAGAGCCCTTTCCTCAATGGGCTTTTATTAAGTTTAATTTACACAGGAATACAGGTAAAGCTCATCAATCATTGTCAGGCAGTAACGATCAAACAACAGATAACATTCAAAGAACTCTGAGGGTTTATTTAGAGTCAGGGTCAGATAGCTAAAGGGCTATAAAACTTTGGGGAACAAACTCATTTCTTGGATCCTTATTTATTTGTTTGTTATTTATTTAAATTTTATTGTTATTCAATTACAGTTGTCTGCCTTTTCTCCCCATCCCTCCACCCCACCCCAGCCGAACCCCCCTCCCTCCCCCACCTCCACCCTCCCCCTTGATTTTGTCCATGTGTCCTTTATAGTAGTTCCTGTAATCCCCTCTCCTCACTGTCCCCTCCCCACTCTCCCCTGGCTATTGTTAGATTGTTCTTAACTTCAATGTCTCTGGTTATATTTTGTTTGCTTTTTTCTTCTGTTGATTATGTTCCAGTGAAAGGTGAGATCATATGGTATTTGTCCCTCACCATCTGGCTCATTTTCATATGGAACCATAAATGACCCCGAATAGCTGCAGCAATTTTGAGAAAGAACAAAGCAGGAGGGATCACAATACCTGATATCAAACTGTATTACAAGGCCACTGTAATCAAAACAGCCTGGTATTGGCATAAAAACAGGCACATAGACCAATGGAACAGAACAGAGCCCAGAAATAAACTCAAGTCTTTACAGTCAATGAATATTTGACAAAGGAGGGAGGAGCATAAAATGGAGCAAAAACAGCCTCTTCAACAGATGGTGTTGGGAGATCTGGACAGCTACGTGCAAAAAAAATGAAACTCAATCACCAACTTACGCCATACACAAAAATAAATTCAAGACGGATAAAAGACTTAAATATAAGTTGTGACACCATAAAAGTCCTAGAGGAAAACATTGGCGGAAAAATCTCAGACATTCCACGTAGCAACATACTCAGAGACACGTCCCCTAAAGCAAGGGACATAAAGGAAAGAATAAACAAATGGGACCTCATCAAAATAAAAAGCTTCTGCACGGCTAAAGAAAACAGCATTAAAATGAAAAGAGAACCAACAGTATGGGAAAACATATTTGCCAATGATACCTCAGACAAGGGCCTGATCTCCAAAATATATAAAGAACTCACACGACTCCACTCCAGGAAAACAAACAACCCAGTTAAAAAATGGGCAAAGGACTTGAACAGACACGTCTCCAAGGAAGACATACAGAGGGCCCAGAGACATATGAAAAGATGCTCAGCATCACTAGCCATCAGAGAGATGCAAATTAAAACCACAATGAGGTACCATCTCACACTGGCCAGAGTGGCCAACATAAACAAATCAACAAATGTTGGAGAGGATGCGGAGAAAAGGGAACCCTAGTGCACTTTTGGTGGGAATGCAGACTGGTGAGGCCACTGTGGAGAACACTATGGAATTTCCTCAGAAAACTAAAAATGGAACTGCCTTTTGACCCAGCAATTCCGCTGCTGGGACTATACCCTAAGAACCCTGAGACACCAATCCAAAAGAACCTATGCACCCCAATGTTCATAGCAGCACAATTTCCCATAGCCAAATACTGGAAACAACCTAAGTGCCCATCAGCAAATGAGTGGATCCAAAAACTATGGTATATTTACACAATGGAGTTCTATGCAGCAGAGAGAAAGAAGGAGCTTATACCCTTTGGGACAGCATGGATCCTTATCATTTAAATTGAGGGTATTAGCAAAGCATGTTTCACAGGATTTTATGCATTCTTTCTTAGGCCTGATCACAGGGCCGCACCCACCTCCAGCATTGTTTCAGGCTTAAGTCAGGCGGGGGAAGTAAGGCAGCCAAGAGATTAGGAGACTTCTTGTACACAGAATGAGGACTCAGGCTATGTTAAAGCTGAGGAGCGAGGGTCCATCACCCCCTTTTTCTATAGCCCCCCAAGTCCTTCCCTGACGGCCCCTTCGTGACCATGCCTGTCTTATGTCATCCCTCTCTTGAGGAATCTTACCCATCATTGGCTGACCAGTCATGCACTTGGGGCCAACCAGGGTGAAGTAAAGTGGGCAGAGGCAGTGCTCCTGCCAGGGAGATAAGCTTTGTCTCCTTAGTGGCTTAGGGTCCCAAGGTCTCTCACTCAGCCTTAGCCATGGGGGTTTACAGCTTCTGAAACCAGGCAAGGAGGTTCCCAACACTCTGCCTTATAATCAACTGTTTATAGAGACTGTTACTATTTAATGCAATTAAATACTTGTGAGATTTAGGTCTACCATTTTATTATGTTTTCTGTTTGCCCTACTTTTTCTTGATACCTCTGTTCTTCCTTTCCTGCCGCCTTTTGGATTATTTGAATATTTTAATTCATCAGATTTTTGGCTATTACCTCTTTTGGTTTTCTTTTTTGGTAGTCAGAGTTAAACACACAGGACTAATTTTTCAGTCTGCTTACAACAAAAATTGTACCACTTCATGTAAAATGCAGAAGCTCAACAACCTATGGGTTCTTTAACCCCCAACTGTATGCTGTAGCTGGCATAGGGTTACATTTACATACGTTGAAACCCTCACCAGACAGGGTTACAATTTCTACTTTCGACAACGTATACGTATTTCAAAATGGTTCAAAGGATATGAAGGGGAAATTCTTTTATATTTATCTAGATATTTACCATTTGCTGCTCTTCATTCCCAGAAATCCAAGTTTTCTTCTGGTATCATTTCCCTGCGGTATGAAGAATTCCTTTATCATTTCTTGTAAAGTTTGCTGGCAGTGAACTCTCAATTTTCCTTCACCTCAGAATGGTTTTATTTCGCCCTCATGCCTCTGTCTAAGTTGCTTTTCCACAACGCACCTGCTTTTATTCTTCAGTGTCCTCAGTTTGTCTAATTTTTACATTGTATTTGGCATGAAAGATTCACACTGCTCTGCCAAACTGGAACAATAAAAATGTATTTTTATATATATTATCATTTCTCTGGCAAAATATATTACTAAATTAGAATCGGAGGGTCATATGGAGTTCTTACACAGGTATGTTTTCAGTTGCCCAGGAATACCCTTTTTCAACTGATGTATAAACAAATAATTACAGGTGATGGTAAATTCAACAAATAAACTTTGATTCAGTTAGTTAGACAGCACTGAGCATTCTCTGATGCCCTCTGTGACTCTGATTGTTGCCCTTCCTCCAAAGTCCTAGAGCACCCAGTCCTGCCTGATCACGGTTCATCTCATCCACTGTTGGTTAGCCTAGTCTGCTGCTACTTGCTTCTGTTGCAGTAGAGGCTTAAACCAGGCGCTCCAGCAGAGCAGTGACTCCACTCACCTTAATTTACTACTACACCCCCAGGTACACAGTAGGTGCTCAGTAGATACTTCTTGCATGAATGAGTGTATGCTGATCTGGCAATTCTAATCCACTTTCCCTACTTTTTCCTTTATCTAGAGCACTTACTACCATGTAAGATCATTTATTTATTATAGTTACTACGTATTATCAGTTTCCTCCCACCACCAATGTAAGCTCTGTTAGAGCAAGGATCTTTATCTGTTTGAGATACATCGATGTATCTGACCTGGCACCTGACTTATAAGGTACTCAGCAGGTACTCATTGAATGAATCATTGCAAATCAAACGTAAGCAGCCCTTACTAATATGTATGACAAGCTTGTAATAATTCTTTTCTTTTTAAGTCAGGGAGTTTAGCGTATGATGAAATTATAGGACACTGGCTCTCTGCTGCTGTCCCAGCACCTCTTCCATACCTGTTCTCCTGCTGCCATTCTGATCTTTGTCTGTTCTCACTGCCTCCTCGTGCAGGTACTAGAAGTTGGAAGACAGTCTGTCCCAGGTGTTCAGAGCAGGGACCCACGCTCCTTCCTTCTGATCTTCCTTCTGGTATCTCTGCCTTGGAACACACCACTGACAAACTTGTGAAGAGGGAGATTTATGAAGATCAGCGCCTCTAGTCTCAGACACAAGGCCTTTTCACAAGCTACCTGGACATTTTTCACAACAGAGAGAAATGGATGAAAGCGACTTCATGAAGTTTCTCTGTCCTACTGAAGATTTAATGTCCTGAATGGCAGTATGACCTCAGCCTGGGAGTGTTCTGCAATCAGACAGGTTTGGAGTCAGTCCCCACCCCCCACCCCCACTTGCCCTGGTCTGAGCTTATCTCCTCATCTGTAAAATACTCAGTGGAGTGTCCCATCGCATGGGAGGCATGAGCATGGAATACAGGTTACCTATTTTTTGTGGGTAATTGAGTCTTCTTTCCAGCCCTTTGCAACATTATTTTGTTGTACCTAACAGAAACTTCAATGAACTAAGCTGCTTAGGAAACCAGGTGATAAACGAAAGGCTTTACAGTTGGGGTTAACCCACGTTAATAACTTATTTTGTAGTTTTTGAGTCTTCCTCTCTGCTTTAGTCTATTATAGTGAATGTGACCGGTCACATGTGTCTGTGATGACTGAATGCCCTGGAGGATACAAGAGTGATCTTCAGGTCATCAGGCTAAAGTTTAACTTCCAATGTCCAGGACTTAGAACCCTAAGCATATGAGATCTTACTGAGATTGTCTTAAACCCAAAGCCATATCCTAGAAGTTCAATATTTTACCACCTCAACGATATGCACATAAAATTATTCTAATGGAAGTAGAATGTGAGGGGTGGGGGATCTGTTACAGTGGGATCACTTCAAATATTCGGCTGTAATTTCTTCGTAGCCTGCCTTTCAGGGTGCCCAGCCCCTCTCCTCAGCAATACGCACTTCCAAGCACAACGGGCTCGCTGGGGCGTGTGTGCGTGTGCACGCACGTGTTCCTTTTTCTGTTCTTAAGGGCAAAAAGGTGCCATTGAGCACTTCAAACAGTGCAATGCTATCTTCAACCCTGTGGAAGAACTTGGAAGACATAGCTTTACCTGGAGATCGCGAATGGCTCTTCTGGGAGCAACCAGTGCTGCGGAGAAGAGTTTCTGGAGGGCGGCTCTCCGTCTGAATTATGAGCCGGTAAACCTAGAAGGGAAACTTCCTGCTACAATAACACAGCAAGGCGATGTGATGAACACTTTTATTTACAAATATAATTAAAAGCTCTGACAGTTATCATGCTCTTCCTTGGAACCTGAAAAATGTTTTGTTTTTTTTTTTAAAGTGCATGCAAAAGAAGTAAAGCCTTTTTTTTTTCATCATTTTTTATTGTAAGAAAATACACAGTTTGAAAGTGTGAATAATGCAATATTTATGACCAAGATATGGGACTTAGGGAGGGGAAGGGAAATAAAGAAAGAGATCAAGATGGCCTGGTTGAGAGACAGTGTTGAACTCCAGATACTGAACTGGAAAAGGGGGGGTGGGGGGGTGGGGAGGAATAGGAGGAGGAAGTAAAAAAATTTTGATCAGAGAAACAGTTAAAATACAATATGAAAATAAGTAATACCTCTCCTTAAATTCCTTCTATACACAAAATACACGATTTGCCAAAGCCCAATTTGTGCTACTGGGATTCTGTGAGCTTCTTAAGTGTATTCACATCCTCTGCAACAGCAGAAAATGATTATGATACAATCAGAATATGCTGAAGACAAGTTAAACTCTTGCCAGCAGGTTCTTAAAAATCACAAGATCTCTTCACCCCGCCCACCCCCCTATCCCCAAAAAAGTAATAATATGTCACCACTGATATGTACATCACAATTAGTTTCTGTAAAATGTATCAAATTTTCAATCTTTAATAAAACTTTTTTTTTTATTCCTGATGAATAAATACCAAAAAAATAAAATAAAATAAAATAATGCAGCAGCTAGTTAAGGTGTAAGGCTGCGGATATTGTGTCTCTCTCCCCCTTGGCATTTATTTATTATTATTATTTTTTGCTTTACTTTCACAGATTGGTGGTAATGAGTGATTGCTTAAAGCAATGTACGTCCACTTTGTTGTTGGTGGTGGTTTATTGGTTTCGTTAAAACTGTCTCCGAGTTCTCACTGAAACACTTTGAATCACATCAGTACTGTGACGTGTACTATGAGTAGAAGAGGTGGCCGGGTTTTGGCCAGCACTGAAAGTTGACACGGGGGGAGGAAGGGGGCCCCTGATGGAGTAAGAATAAACAGGCACTAGTCCGACACGATGTCAGTAAGAGTAAGAGAGAGAGAGAGTGAGAGCAACGCCCGTTAAAATGGGGAATGTGGTTTTGCAGGGTCTGAATTTTTTTCTGTTTTATTATTTTTTTTTGTAAATGGCAAAAAAATTTAATCTCATCTATAGTCCTCCTTAGGAAAATCTAATGTAACCAAATTCCCAAATCCCATTCTGAGGCTCTCCATGTCAAAAGTTTCAATCTCTCGCTCTTGCCTTTCCAATAGATTCTTTATTCTCTCGCTGCGTTCCTTCTGAAGGGCAGCCAGCTCTTCTTCAATCTGAAATAAGCACAAGGAGCAGATCTTAATGGAGAGGAACTCCCAACATGTACCCACGAGCACACATGTGCACATACATGTACACATAGACACAAACACGCAGAACTAAGAGTAAACCAGACGGGCAGGCGGGGAGGGTCCTGCGATAAATGTCTTGTATCTAACCCGTTATATTTAAAACTTGCTCACAGGATAAAAGTGTTTGGGGCTCACCTGGGCCTAGCACTACCGTCCCAGCAAGCCAAGCAGCTGGGCTGATCTAGGTCAGTGTCCTGTCTCAGCAGGAGAAAGCTCAGGAGAAGGTAAAATACACTGAAGCACAATTAGACTGTGCCACTATCCCACAGAGAGCCCAACGCCCCTTGGGTCGTTAGCAATTTAGTTCTAGAACAGGAGCTGGGGCAATAGCCTTTTACGTTGCTATCAGGGAACTACCGGAAGAAAGCACAAATAACTGGTTAAACAAATAAATGCTTAACAGCTTTGAGATGCTTTATGAAATCTTTTCTACTTCATATTCCTCGGCGATAGTTAAAGCAATGAATATTTCAATTCCGATAACATTTATTATGCGTGGCAATATCAACCTCTCTTCATTTCAATTTTTTTTAAAAGAGCCCTGCTGGTGATTTCTTTTCGTTTAGAAATAGCTAACAATAAAAGCCGAATCTGCACTTGGCTTCCTCACGCCATTTAGCAGTCATGCTATCAGCTTGTGGTACCGTTCACATGTCGCATCAGCTACCCAGTAAGCCATGGATTCCTCTGGCTCTGAAGGTGGAGGGTTTCCTAGCAGAGGCATAGAAAGAGTTTAGGCTCTGGGATCAGATTAATGCACGTAACCTAACCGTGTTGAGCCGCAGTCTCCTGCCTGTAGAGTGGAGATTATGCCTACCTCTCGGATACTAGGAGTGTAAAAGCAGGTAATCAGTGAACAGTGCCTACTTTAATTGCCAGGTACATGGGCAGGGCTCCGCAGATGGCAGTTTCCTAGGCCGTGCCCCATCCTCCACCCCGCTGTACAGGACCCACAGGAACACTCGCGTACCTTCTGCTCAAGATGTGCTCTGCGCAGAGACACCCTCTGCTCCAGCTTCTGGAGCTCACGTTCATGTTGTGCCTCTGTTTGCATCTTGATTTTGCTCTGATAGGCATTGAGCAGCTCCATTTCCTGCTGGAGCTGTAGCCTCAAGGCCTGGCATTCTGCTTCTTGAGCCTCATCTAGCCGTAACTGCGGGCACAGAAGACATACACTGTAATTCACTCCTAGCTTATGGCACTTGGGGATACTGGGAGACGTTTCAGTGTTTGGATTACAACAGGTTCCCTCAGAAAAGGATGCCCTGGGTACCTCCAGAGTTAGGAATTAAAAACAGATAGTACACTCTGCCCAACGGGCTACACACTTCTAAAAACATGTTCTTAAAACACTCCTTCTTAAAAAAATTCTTAAAAAAACCCACACTAGCTGGAGTCAGGAATGCTACCTACTCCAGTGATTAAACTGGGGACTTTGGAGGCAGAATCTTGAACCTGAACTCTAGCTCCACCATTCACTTAGCTGTGTCACCTTGGTGAGTTACTTAACCTCTCCCTGTCTCATTTTTTTTCTTCTTCTTTATCTCAGGAAAATAAGTCTAAACCACAAGTGTCTAAGATTAGTGTGAGGATTACATAAAATAGTTCATATAAAATCCTAGGCATAGTTCTTGATGTATATACCAAGTGTTCAGTAAAAAGTAGCTGTTATCATTATTTTGGTTTTCACTAATCATTTCCATATTTAGATGTCTTTAACCACATCCTTAGCTCTAAAAGAAAACAAAAATGAGTCCAATCTCCTAACACTTGAGGGACACATCACAACACTGTTAGATTCTTAGCGAATAATGTCCGTCCCTGTTTTTGGCTACATGTTATCCCGCTGGCCAGACAATCTAAATCTCAAGTGGCTCAAAATCTCTTCCCCACGCACGGAAGCTGGCCTCGATAATCTTAAAGGGCATATTCTGGTTTGAAGCAGTGAAGTCCAGATTATAAAGCAGCCTGATAAAGTTCCCCTCACTTCCCAGTAGCCCCTGAACTTCGCATTTCTTAGACAGCATGATACCCATCCTGTGTGGGGAATGGCCCGAGCCAGCCGGCGGAAATGCCGACCTTCAGTGAACGTGGCTGAAGGTGTGCGGCCATGAACAGGAGTGTGTTTAGGGATGATGACCCTCCTGTCCCGGGCGTGGCTATGTCTCGATTTAGCAGGCCCGCAGTTCCACTGGGAACTCTGAGATTAGAACCCTTCGATTAGACAGTACTACCTTGAGTTTATCTGCATGTTTCCATATATACAGACCACTTTGCCGAGGTAGCTATCTACCTATGCTTTCTTCCTTACCTGTACAATACTGAGAATACACAGATGGATAAGACAATCAAGAATCTATCTCAAGATGTGGAAAGAGAAATGACTTTTTGAAATGTTATTAGAATAGTTTTAGACGGTTATTTGCATAGTGTCTTCTTTAGTACTTTTGGACAAATGTCCTATAGCAAATTAACAAAAATATGATGGAATCGCACATCCAAGGTGCTTTCCAAGAATTAATCTTAGCCAGCTTTCACTGACACCCTCTAAAGAGGAGCTCTCTCTTCTCATTTTCCCAGTGAGAAAGGGAGGCAGAAGAAACACTAGACACGATGAACAGTCGATCTGCAGCAGCCTTACAGGCAGATGCCAAAGGGTTTGCTGGCTCCCGGTGAGACTGCGCGGTTTCCTCCTGATAGGGGAGGTTCCTTACCACTTAGGGGAATGAAAGTCTGCTCGTTTCTGCTCATCTGCGTTAACTGCTATAAGCCCTGGCCCAGTGGGTGAGAGGCTCATCCTTTGCAGCCTAGACCACTGAAACAACTCCAACTCCTCTCATTTCCAGCATTCCATTATTAATGACAGTAACTACGTTATTCTGTACCAGCTCCGACTCTACAAAAGCGCCAGTCTAGAAATCTGAGGATATTCCGGTATTCGGTATCGATCCCCCAAAAGCTGCACATACAAAATCCATTAAAAAGTTTTAGAAATAAAAGTAGAGGTAAATACATCTGTTTTATAAAGTGGATTAAACTGAAGAAAAGGATGTGGTGGAGGTAGCACGATGTAGTAGTGGCGAGCCATCTAGCTTCACAGGCTCCTCCGAAAACAGGCTCCAGTCCTAGCTCCCTCTCGTTAGTCATGTGACACCCCCAGTCAGGAGCTGGCACACTACAGCCCCAGGGCTCGGTCTGGTTTGCTGCCTATTTCTGTAAATAAGTGTTATTGGGACACAGACGTGCTCATTCGGTTATGCATTGTCTGTGGCTGCTTTTGCACAATACTGCAGTAGCAGAGTTGAGTGGTTGTGACAGAGACCCTGTGCTCTTCAAAGCCTAAAATATTTACTATCTGTCTGTCCTTTACAGAAAAAGTTTGCCAACTTCTGCCCTAAGCAAGCAGCTGTACTTCAGTATACCTTAGTTTCTTCATGGGTAAATTAGGGTTGCAATAGTAACAACTTCAAAGGGGTTTCACAGAAATGAAACAACACTTAGAAAATACTGAAAACAGTGCCTGGCACACGGTAAGCAGTCGGGAAAGGACGGCTGTAATTATCACACACTTTCATCTCCTTCCTGCTTCAGAGGAAAGGGCATCTCTCTCGTTTTATCCGTGGGCAGTTGTGAACCTACATTCCTGACCCGTTATCACCCACCTCACAGGACACATGTTCACCAGACACCTGCTGTGTGCCAGGCATGGATGCAGAGGCCGAGAATGCACAGGTGAACAAGACAAGAATCCTACCAACGTTTCTGTCCCTATCGACCCTCTCCCCTTCTCCTGACCTTCACCCCCTCTCTGCGCGCCCCACCTTGTGCTCCTCATTCTGATCCTACTCCCCTACTTATTTGCTCACATTAAGGTCACTGAGGACCACCCTGAAGGGGTCTTCATCTTACCTGACCTCCCAAGAAGCACTGGATATTGCGGATTGCCCCTTTCTTCCTGCAATCTTTCTCTTGTCTTCTGAGATACCACACACCCACTTGGTTTTTTTCTTCCCTTTCTTTCCTTTCCCAGCTACTCCCTTCCTAATTGGAACATTAAATATGGGTGTTTCCTGAGGCTTTGTGTGGGTACTTCCTCTAATCTTGCCTCCTAAGGACTCTCATCTATTCCAAAGGCTTCAGTTACCATCTACATGCAGATAGCCCCCACATCGGTGCCTCGGTTCCAGACTTCTCTTCTGAGGCCCCCGCTAGCTGATCCAGTCCACAAGAGACATCTCACCAGGCCTTCAGCTCAACATAACTAATATCAATCATCTTTCCTTTCCCGCTTTCTCAATCTGCTCCACTTCCCTTTTATTTATTTTTAGCCATATAGGTAGATGGTACACCATCTATCATTTTGTTCAAACTAGACCCTGGGAGTCATCCTTAGTACCTCACTCTCCACATTCAGTCTGTTACTAAACGCTTTCAATTCCACCTGCTGCCTCTCTCTCAAATTTAGTCACTTCTCCTTTATCCCGACTGCCCTCTCTGTGGTCTAGCCTCCACTCCCTCATGCCCCTATTCTTTTTATATCTCCCCCCTCCTTAAATCCGCTCCTGCCATCTCTCAGGCCCTCTCCACAAGTCCTCAGTGATCTTTCAAAAATGCAAATCTGATGTCAGTTCCCTCCTTAATCCTGTCAATGGCTTGCCATTACTTTTAAGATAGAGAGAAAAATTCTTAAGAAAGTTTGCAAGCCCCTACACCATCTAGCCCCTGTTTACCCTCCAGCATTATTCTCATGTTAGTCTCCTCCTTGTTCTCTTTATTCCAAGCACAATGGACTTCTTTGAGTTCTAGAAAAGTACCACCATCTTTCCCATCTTTACAAACGCAGTTACTTTCCCCTGGAATGTGCTCCCTCCACTTCATCTTAAATGGTCATTGTGTGTCTGAGAGACCGTTCCTGACTCTCCGGGTTTACTCCGTAAGCACACTGCACTTGCCTTGCCATCACAGCAAGCAGACTTTTCAATGTCTGTTCCCTCCGCTTTTCTATAAATTCCATGGTGGCGTGACTGATGCCTGGGGCATAGTATACAGACACTCCATATATACGTATTGGATAAATGGGTGAAAGAATGAATGAGTGAATACATTGACCCCTATCCTCAGCCTAAGGACATGTTTATTAAGGCTTTCCCAATGAACGGAAGTCTTCCTTTACCTGTCTCTTCCTACAGGTTCTCTTTCTCCTTTCCTTCACTGATGGATATCTGGGAAAAGCGATCTCACTTACAGTTTCTATCTCACTTAATAATAACTTTTTCAGTGTGCTACAATGCCTTCCATTTCCACCACTCCGATGCTTGTGACAATCAATGGCCACACCCACTGCTGGGTCCAACTGGTCTCTCTGCAGCATCGGAAATCATCAACTAGTAACTTTTGTTCTGGCTTCCGCAACTTGCTCCTTCCAGTTACCATTCCACGTCGCTGACTATTCATCTTCTCTGGTCTACTTCTACTCAGCCCTCACACGGTGGTGTCCACAACTCTGTCCTTAGTCCCCCACCTCTTTGATACTATCTCCTGTCCCTAGAAGATCTCAGGTATTCCTAAAGCTATCACTGCCGCCCTATAATAATGGTACCTGACGTTTCGTCTTTAATCATGACACTCTCTTGAACTATAGATTCCCATCTCCGCACTTCTTTACTTGGATACCCGCGAAGCTCAGGTAACATGTCCACAACTTAGCCAATTGTCTACAAAAAGGAGGGGCATCCAAACTCACCCCTCCTTTTATTTGTCTTGGTAAAATGATAACCCATTTCACTGTTATCAAACCTATCTTTTCAATGGTCACTACGTTCTATCTTTTAAATATTCCTACCTCCTACACATTTCTCAAATCCTCCTCCTTCTTCACTATCTCCTTTTGCATGTTCTCTCTTAGTTCAGGCCTTTATTCCTTCTTTCCTGGATTATTACAATAGCTTCCTAACAGGTCTCTTTACCTATATTGGCCACATTACTGCCAGTATCTTTCTATAACACAAATCTGACCCTGTCACTTTCCTTTTTGATACAGGCCTCAGGAGCTCTCCATTGCCTCTCCAATAACGTCCAAATGCCTGACCTTTGAGGATCTGACCCCTGACCACACACCTGCTTCCCTTTATACGCCTGCCACATCCACGACTCACTGTACCTCAAATGTGCCATCTGCTCTCGGGGTTTTAGATTTTTGCATACACGGTATCCTCTGCCAGTAATAACTTTCCCTCTTCTGCCTGTTTGGTGAACTATTACTCTTTAAGACTTATCTCCTTGTGAAATCTTCACAGATCACCAGGCAAGCTCCCACCCCTGGCTGACCAAGACCTTTACGACCTCTCTATTTTGGGCTCCCACAATCCCCCTTCTTAAAATCTGAGCTCATGCCAAAGTGCTTTTGGTCCCCGAATGCACACTTTCCAACTTTTGGACCTTTGCCTACGCAGGTTCCTTTCCATGAAACCTGTTTACTTAAGAGTTTCTTCAAGCTTCTTGGCTTTTGCTGGGAAGCTTTCCCTAGACTAGATCAGTTGTTCCTACTTATCCTCCTCAGCCCTTCGACTCCCACTTCAAAGCACTTATTACGCTTTCTTTTTACTGCTTAATTATCTGACCTCCTGGCTTGCCTGACTGAAGAGTGAGGGCAGGGACCAGCCGCTGTCTCTCTAGCTCACACTACCTCTGAGCCCAGCAGGTGCTGAACACGGATACTTAGTAAAAGTTTCCTGAGTGAATGTGTCTGTGCGTCTTATTTGTTTGTGCGCGACATGAGTTGAGCGCCCTTTGTCGAATGAAAATATGATATTATACGCGGAATCTATCACATCTTGCCCTCAAAGCCCCTATGTGCCACCAGTCTGATTTAGCATGGTATTCCTTGAGTTCCAGCTCAGAAGACACACTCCAGCAACTATCCGCATCGGCTTGGCTTTATTCAGCGTCGTCACTTCCTCAGTTCTCTGGGCAGAAAAACACCAATATCCTAAATCTGTGCAAGAATCATCTTGGGAACAAAAGGCTGGATCTTGCGTTTTCTTGATTCCCAAAGCGCTTGAGGCCGTGGCACCGAACCTAACCACTTACCGCTTGAGAGGCCATCATCTCATTTATACTCTGTTCATACTGCTCTGCCAAAATGGCAAGTTTTCTCGTCTGCTCGTCTTTCAGTGTCTTTAAGATTGTTTTGTGCTCATTCTTTGGAGTAACTTCCAACTGGTGATTCTTGAGTGCTTTATACTGTTTGGTCTGTACTTTGCAAGTGTCCTGAAACTGTTTTTTAATTTGCATTTCCATGGCCTGTGTGAAAAAGTGGCAGAAAATAAAAAGACACGTCAGTAAGTACAGAAAGGTTTCCATTGTAATTATACAACACGGTTGCTGGGACCATCTGCCTTTTGGTGCAGTGACCCACGTTACTGGTCAATAATAATGAAAATAATACACACGACACAGACAAGAGTTGACTCTTCTGCTGCGTTTGGTTTTACGTTAAATGAGTAGAAGTAATTTTGTATTTCTGAATGGATTAAAAATGTGAATCGTTACAAGGGGACCACAACGCTAAGCATACTGTGAAGGGGCATACTATGAAGCTCAGTTTGTTAAAAGTTTGCTCATTATTTTAAGTTTCCTACTCAAAATCTTTAGTGTCTTCTATTGTTTGTTGTTTTTACCCCATACCCTCCTCAATTGCCAAGTGAGAAAAAGGATGGCCAGTGGATAAAGCCAGCTCTCACTGCTCTGCGTCTCCTCCTTGACAATTCCATTAGATTTCAGCCTAATAAGCAGGAAAAGGGATTTTAGCTATCCCCCGCCATTCAGAGGTTGCAGTCGCATGTAGCAGTATCAAATACGCATTTTGGCAAGGAGAAGTGGGTGTGTCGCGAGTCCGGAGGGCATTCCACCAGCTTGCCTCACAAGCACACGCACATTTCACGAACTCTCGTAGGAGCTGAGGTGACAGGGATCACTAAGTAGACGGGTTAGGATTTGGCCGGACAGGAGCATGACCAGAGTGACGGAGGTTGGCCTCATATCTGTGTCAAGACTGACAATGTCGCGCTTGACACAGAGCAACAGTTTAGCCCGTGCAGTGCAGAGCGTTCCCTTGGCAGCAGCTAAAATGATCCGGAGGCAGCGAGGGCGAGAGGAGCTCCAGACTCTAGTGCAGGGGTAATAAGGGCCCGGCACGTCTAGATTCGTTCGTGATGCCCATGCCCACGGCAGATGTCACTAATAGATCATACGCTTTCCTAAAAGCTTGGCTGTGGCTTCAGAGTCTTTCTCAATACAGTAGCGCTCAAGGCAGTGCGTGCTACTGCCAACCACGTGACTGGTGCGACACATGAAGTTTATCTGCCCTACAACTGCCAGATACCTTTCTCATTTCCTGGTTTTATGTTGTTGGTCCGTACATGACGATTTTTAAAAGGGCAGATCATGAAGGGGTCAGAGAAACTGCATAATGCATATAAAGGAAAAGGGAGCGATCATCTCGTATAGAGCTGTCAAACCAGCTTGCCCAGCAGCATCTCTTCAGGAGTTTGTTACCTACAGAGTCTTGTGCTTCACATCTGAAGAGTCTCATTCAGTAGGTGTGGGGCCTAGAAATTGGTAATTTTGAAAGGTTGCTCAGGTGACTGACAATCAGCCACATGTAGGAAGCACTGAGGCAGCCCAACTCTATCCGGGAGCACAGACAGGGAAGCACTTCGGTGACCTCTTACCTTTAAGTTTTTTGGCTGTTGCCGAAGTTCCATGACATGCTTTCTGTGCAGTTCCCTTTCTCGCCTCTTATTGTACTCCAGCTGGTTTTCCAGTTCAGTCTGGTGCTGTAGGCGGATCAGATCCATGCGTAGCTTCTGTAGCGTGTGCAGCTGCCTGTACTCCAGCTCTCGGGTGGACTCGTCGTGCCGGATGAGCATGGCGTGCTCCATCTCCTTCTGGGTCCTCTTCTTATTCAGCTCCTGCGTGCAGGGGCAGGAGATAAACGGAGAGGGATGAATGGAGATGGGCTGGATGGAATTCACAGCTGAGGGATGGCAAGGAATGGCACTACAGACCCTCTTAATAAAACCCACTAGTTTTTGGCAGCACAACCTAATGAGATTAGATGAATGATCCCTAGAGATTTAGGTTCTGTACGTGGGTCCACCATTTTTACAAGATGGGCTGCTTCCCAGCCATTACAATTACTCTGTCTATAAAATGGGGTTACAGCGGTACCTCAGCACTCGTTAATTCATTCTGACGAGTGGCGAGCAAGTGACGATTGATGAAGCATTTTCTCTTGTGGGGCGGCCTTGTGACTCGTACAAGTTCTAGCAAGTGTGATGAGTGGCAAGCAAGCACCGAGTGCTGAAACATTTTCCTCGTCAACATGTGACAAGTACCGGGTTTGGTGAGTTCTGAAGCCGAGAGCTAAGGTACCAGTGTAATCCTAACTGAGCCCTTCTTACCTTACAGAGCTGCTGTGACCCTTAATTAGATGGTGTGTTATGCACAGGTCTAAATCAGTGTTTCTTCAGTTAAAGCAGTGGTTCTCCACCCTGGCTGCCCGTTAAAATCACGTGAGGATGCTTGTAAAACATGAGATGACCAAATCCCACAATGTGAAATTCAGGTAATTGTCTGAGGTGGGACCATGAAATCAATATTTTTAGGGTCCCCAGGTGATTCTAATAGATAGTCAGAGCTGAGAATTGCGGAAGCAATGTTCTTATGGGAAAATACCTTGGGGTTTTTTTTTTTTTTGTATGTTGCAGAAGTAGGCCAATTGTCTATTGTTTTAAAATCACAGAGTTCACAGCATGCTGAGGAAAAGCAGAGATCTCTCCTTTCACCGTGTCCATCATAATCTGTTTGATCATTTCTAGTTCTAATCATTCTTCTCTTTCCATTTCTACTCATGTCTTTCTCTCTCATTTGTTGAAGGGGGAAAGAAAGGAAACCGGAAAAAAAGGGGAGGAGGGCAAAGTTAAACGCAATTTTTTTCATTCACCAGTTCAAGAAGATTTCCTGAATGGCACTGTACTAAAAAATTCAAACCATGAGCTCCGGGTGTATAAAAATATTTACTAAGCCATGACTCCGTCCTCAAGTAGCTAACACTCCGCTAGGGAATGGTCACAGACACGTACTGAAGGATACGCTCAGCTCACAGCCACATGGATCAAATATTTTGTTTCCACTAGAAATTTGGAATTGGGACTCAGACAGTTAATCCTCACATACAGCCAGAACAGAGGGTCATATAAAACCTACATATGTGGTAGCCGTCCCCCGCTATGAGGGTTGAGCGATGAGAGGAAAGCTGACTTGAGAGCAACAGTGAAAAGAGAAGAAGGAAGTGTGCGGGACATGCTGAGGCCCAAGTCCCTGACTGGTTCGAAGCAGCTTGTGGCTTTGGCTGTATCATTGCAATTGGGTTTTACGAAACATTCCTATATTTCTGCAGCAAATTCCCTGCTTTTGGCAAAAGCTAGCTCAAATAAATTTTAGTTACATGCAAACAAAGAACCTTCATTAACACAGGGAAATAAGTTTTATGTATAAATTTAAAAAAAAGAGAGAGCGAGGTTGGAAGTGTTTGTTAAGTGCCGTGAAAGAGGTAAAGGTTGTATGCTGTAAGAGTTCTCAAAAGGGTGATACTACTACTAGTTAAAAAGGCCAAGGAAAGGGGAAAGCTTTTGAGCTGGGCATCACATTAGAACAATAGCGTGCCTCTTCTCTAATGGGATCCACTATGGAAGAAAAATGCAAGCCTTTATTCTCATAGAATTATCAGTAACATTTCTATATTGGTATGGATGAGAATATCTTGTATACCTAGGTCTTCTATCCATTTGAAGAGAAGTCCTTTAACAGCCCAGCATCTATTACTGAAGCAAAGTCATTGTCAAGCACGCCCTATTTGCCAGAACTGTTGGAGGCACAAGGGATAGAGTAGTGAACAAGTGCACCCCCTCATGGAGGTGTTTTCTAGTGGCAAAATATCAGAAGTGCAATTTACATTTGCTTTAAGGAATAAAAGATAACATCCCAGAGCATCTCCTTCAATCTCCTGCATTGTTTTCTTTGCTTTATTTTTCCTCTTTACCTGGGCCATCTAATGTCTCCTTTTAAAAGTCACTAACTGGCCCCTAGGTGGCAACAAAGGACAACGAGCCCTTCCCAGAGACTAAAGCTCTTCCATCCAGTCCAATGACCAAGGGAAAGCCAAGGAAAGCCCTTGAAATGGGTAAATGTCCTGTTCCTAGGTCACTATATCATTTTGAACCTTTGGGTACCTAGCCTCTCAATATTGGGCCTTTACACATTCTACATTTTCCTAAACGAAGAAGTCCAAATTGTGTCTGAGCTGCCCAGAGCTCTGAACCTTGGGGAAAAAATTGAAAGATCAAAGCAAACAATACTTTCAGAAGAAAGCAAATGCTTCTTTTTACGTGTAATGGAATGCTCCCGGATGCTGTCCATCATAACCATCTGGGTTACAAACCACCCAGCTAATTCTGACATATACTAAAGTTTGAATCAATGGAAAAATATTCAGGGTGTGAGTCAGTTTCAGCTCTTCCATTGACTCATACATGGCTTTGGGCAGCCTCTTAATCTACGTTTTAGTTTCCACAGGTGTAAAGGGAGGATAACTTTTCCACCATGAGCTACCATTCTTGTGAAGATGAAACGAAAGACCATAAAAAAATACTTCATAATACATAAACATGTCTTTATTATGTTTCTGTATTTAGAAGTGAATGTCTTAAAACTAGTTTTTATAAACTACTAGAAGAGTGAAGAAAACCATGATATTGAAATGGCTTTTCTGTTATAATAGTAGGTTGTTCCATTTACCTTTAATCCCCACATCTGAGTTGCTAGGACATAAGTCGGTAAGCTGCCTGGAATACTGCAAACCATGGGGGGGAATCGCTCAGCTTATTAGGAGCTCAGTGCTGTGCCTACATAATAATGTGAAATGTGCTTTCAAGTTTTAAAAATGACTTCATATATTTTAATCCTAGTTGCAACCCAATGTGGTGGTAAGATTATAGGAATTTACCCCTTTTATATATGACAGAAAGGAATTTGGGAATTGCAGAAATGAGGCTAAAACTCGGGTTTATAGATTTTCAACATTTTCCGTTAAAAGATGTCCTGATGAAGGCTTATATTTTTCTGTTTTATGCCTTTTCGGTCTGTGATACAATATTCTGAAGAATTCTACTGCTCTAGCTAGATGCTCTGCCATGGTTACTTCATCGGTACAATTGACAATTTATGGCAGAGCCACACCATGTGTACCATTAGCTTATACAGACTCAACTGAGAAAAAAAATACAAAAGCAGATGTAATGGTATAGGTGATTCTGCCCACCAGTGTACTCAGTATACGCGTGCCCTGGAGGAGTGTGAAAGGGGAGATGTCATGTGCTTTGAGCATCTTGCCAAGCTGAGTGTGAGCTCACTGTCGAAACATAGTATGTTCATATATACCATGGCCACTAAGCACATCGCCAAACTTCATGGGAATCCACCTCCTGTGTAAGATGTGGATCCAGGGAGTGTCCCCTGATAAACACTTCCTACTGTGACCCATTCGTTCCATTTCAGTGGAAGTGCTACTGACTTCTTTAAAAGCATCTGATCTCACTCAAGTCAAAATTTTTGTCCCCATGCCCACTGACTAAGTAGTTGAGTAAGAACTAAAATTCAAACTTTTAAATGGTGCTGTTGTTAGCTTAAGACATTTCATGCTTTCTTAGTTTCAGTTCTTAGTTTCATAATTGCTTAGAAAAGAGTGGGCATCTGTGTGCAGAGATGAGAGTAGAAGAGGCTCAACCTAGTCTATGTTGATCTTTCAGAAATGTTTTTTATTAGAGGATTGCTAATACTTAATTTTAGCAAAGATAGAGGAAAACAGGTACTCCCTGTTGTACCCAAACAGGCACCTTGTTGGTGGGCGTATAAATGCTTTTAGAGGTCAATTGGCAATATCTATTAAAAATCTAGATGCATATACTCTGAGCCAGAAATTTCACATATGAGAACATATCCTACAAAATACTTGCATGTGTGTAAAGAGATCTCTGTACAAAGATGTTCTCCGTAGAATTGTTAGTAATACTCTAAAACTTCAACAAAATATCCACTGAGAAGCACGTCATTAAATAAATAATCTTATAGCCAAAAATACTATTAATGGTTAAAAAAGGAATGAGGCAGAGCTGTGTGTCCTAGATAGCAGATGAAAAAAAAAAGTTACAAAACAGTATAGTAGAGATCTGGATTTTTTTTTTTTTTTTTTTTGGAAGTTCAGTATCCCTTTCCCTTCTTTCCTTAACAGGCTTCTCTTTTTCTGAGAAACTACTCCACCCTTTCTGGAATCAGGAATTAAGAGAGTAAGCACACTACCCAATCATGTTCTACCTCTCCTGGCAATTTGGATCCTAAGCAGCAATGACACAAAAATTAAACATGGTTGGAGGAAACACATTCAGAAGGGGGTGGCTTGACCAGTGTCCATTGGCTCTTGCTGTCTGGGTCACAGAAGTTGCTTTTCCAGCTGATTCTTCATCTTTTCCAGTGCGATTCTTCAGCGTCGTCATCTATCCTGTTAACCTTCCAATAAATTCCTCTCCATACTAAGTCAGACAGTTTGTTTCTGCTGCTTACACATCCAATAAACCACTGATCCTAAGGCAACCTTATTTTGTAAAGCTAAAGTTCTATATAACATATAAGCAGTACTAATGGATATAGAGGGGGGACCCAAAAACCTGGAATTTATTTATAAAATTTTGTGTATTTATTCTTACATGTTTTAACTTCAGTCACCTTCAAAGTACCCTCCATTTAATGCAGTGCACCTATCGAGACATTTTTCCCACTGCTCAGAACAGTTTCTGAACTCATTGATTCTGATGCCTTTTAGTGTTTCTGCCACGTTCTGTTTCACCTCTTCCACATGGGCAAAACATTTTCCTTTGAGGACTTTTTTTTATCCGGGGAAACAAAAAAAAGTCATCTGGGGTGAGATCATGTGCATAGGAAGAGTAGGTAGGGCATCGGGGCCATGCTGTTTTTGGTCAAAAACTGCTGAACACTCTTAAAAAAAAAATTATCTGAAGCCGAACACAGCCTCTTACAACAACGCCAGCTGGTGCACTGATGCAGATGGGTTCCTAGAACACTCACCTAGCTGGGGGAAGCATGTTCTACACGGGGCCCACCCTTCAAAAATTAATTCTGTTTTTTTGGGGGGGTCCTCTCTCATATTTACAGAAAAAACTCCTGGAAATATGGAAATATATGTGCCAAATTAATGGTGACTGTCACAGGGTAGAGATTGGATGGGATGGGAATATCAAGAACTTTTACTACTGAACTTTGTATTTTTCTCTATTTGTCTTTTTTCAATGTTCCTTGATTACTTTTGTAAACAGAAAGAAAAACTGAACAATTTCATGAAGAAGGCTCTGGAATAAGACCAAACAAAAGAAAATCTGGACTCTTAAGAAAAATACCCTCATAGAGCTACTCTTTGCTCAGTTGGTTAGAACCGGATATTAATGAAGTAATGGATACAGTTTCTCTCATTTGGCGGGGATAATGGACTCCTATAGCATTTATGGGCATTAATTGTCCCCGCAGCCTCAGACTTTTCTAAATATGTGCTATCAGAATGACAGTAATAATTGCCAGATGAAAAGAACCCCAAACATGTTATTTCCAACTGGCTACTGGGCCATCTCATTTGGACTTTTTTGTCTTCCAACAAGCTCAGCATGTCTAGTACTGAATTGATGGGTTTCTTACCAACACCTCTCTAAACTTCTCTGTTTCTGCCCAAACCTGCATTTCTTCAAGTCTTAAGCCCTGGAAATAACTTTGATTCTGCCTTCATCTTTTCTCTCGTATCCTTTCATATGCCAGTCCTGCTTCCTTTATACTTGAAAATATGTTTCAAACCTACCGTTCTTTTAATGGCTACCACCGCCATCTGTGTTTATGCCCTCTTTCCTACCACCTGATTTCTTTGCTTTTCGTTTCTTCCCTTTAATCCAGTGTTTCTCGACATTTCCCCCCATAACTGTCCTCATCAGGAGCCCTGTTAGATTCCCCCCTTCCCTGACCATCACCCCCCCGAGACACAAATAGCACAGATAGACTGTGTATCTGTTTACATACGTGGCCCCTCAGAGGGCCCCCCACTGTTGTAATATGTAAGACTCCTCCCCTGCAGGAACCACTTCACCCCCCTGAGAATTCATGCTCTCTCTAAGCACTGTGTGTGGCCACCAAACTGGGCCGATCGCTCTACAGTAAAATTTTAGCCGTATCATTGACTGGTTCAAAAATGTTCAGCAGTTTCTCCTTCTTCCAGTAAGATGAGAAAACAGATGAAGGGTCTGAGCCTGGCCCATAGTTACATGTGGTCAATGAACTTGAGTTTGCACCGCCCTTTTGCCTTCCCATTTGAATACTGCTCTCCGAAAGTTACGCCAATTCCCATTCCCATTAAATGTACCCGAAATGCTTGTTTCCTCATGCAGGAGAACACTGGGTTTGGTCAAACTTGTGTTTTTGCCACTGTGCTAGCTCATTTGTGAGGTTTCTCTTTCTCTGATGACTCCAGGGTACAATGATTGCCTGTTGAACTTTGTATCTGCCATTGATTCACATTCCCTATTCCTCACCTCAGTGAAAAACATCACATTCATCCAATTTTCCAAATTAGAAACTTCGAAGTCATTTCTGACTCCTCCCTCTTCTGAAATTCTCATATCAGTTCTGCTTCAGAAATGTCACTCAGATCTAGTCTCCAAAAACTTACATGAATCTTACAGGTATTAGGTAGGGAAGATATATGCTAATTAAAAAAACCCCCTAATTTCTCACTACCCTCATTGCCCCTTCCAGGTGGAACTGGAGAAAGAGTATCTAGCAGATCTCCCTGGACTTGACTTCTGATCACAGCAGCCTACCCTACACTGATGCATCAATCCTTCAACATAAAGACAACTCATCATCACTCCCCTGTTTGAAAGCCCCGCCTTCAGACTAAAATCTAACTCCTTGGCTCAACAAAAAAGGCCTTCCACATTCTGCTTCCAACTACTCTTGCTGTGACGCTGCAGTCCCATACCCAGGACACTCAATATCTCATCAGTCGCTGAATCCTACAAGCCCGTTCATGATTATGTGCCCATGATATTTTATTCATACATCTATTATTATTATACCTAATGTATTCTATTGTAAGTAGTCTGTTACATGTCTGTTTTGCCTCTTAGACTTAGGGCTACTTGAAAGAAGGAGTACAGCTTCTTGGAAGCTCTGGTGTCTCTAGCACAGGGCCTGGCACAGAGGAGGCACTCTGCAAGTGTTGGATGACTGAGTGAATGAACTTAACTGTAGAGCATCATATTGTGTTTTAAGTGTTTCCTATGGAGTCACAAAAACACAAGTCTTTGCAAAGCAGGCTGAGAGCAAAAGTTATTCTACTTCTTTTGATTCTCCACTGCATGATATGGCTTATGAGTATTCGATAAAACTCTGTAACATTTATTTGGAAAAAGCTGATTTCTTGTTTCGTAAATGGGCTTTCTCTGATCAGTGGTGAATTCATTCCCTGGCTCTTTGTATACCTACTTGGTGTCAGGCCCTGTGCTTAAGACTATAAAGCCCAAGGATATAGGAATGGACAAAAACCGGACATGGTCATGGTCCTCACAAGCCTTGTCCCATAAGTCAGTGACGATAGTTAGAAACATAAATACCTCTCGAATGTTCTGCTGCTCCACCTCGTGCCGCTTGATCATTATTTTCCGCTTGAAGAGACGACAGTTTTTGTCGTAGTAGAGTCTCTGCTGAGTGAGAAGGTGGGCTTCCTCTTCAGCCTGTGTGTGCTGCAAGTTCTCTTTATGCTTGGATATCCGCTCCTGCTTTTCTTTCTTAGGTGTGCTATGGTCCTCATTCATCTCCTTCATGAAAAAAAAGAGGGGGAACCCACGCCGGTCTCATTAGGCAAAGGAACTATCACAGTTTACTACGATGGTAGATTACATTATTCAGAAAGCAAATGAGAACGTAAAGACAGAAAGGCTTGGTGTTGCACATCCCCCCCAACACTTAAAAAAATCAACTGATTGATTATTAAGTGAGAGGGAGACTAGTTAGCTTCCCAGTCTCTGACTTCTCAACTCTCACATTATTTGTTCACCTATTCAATCAAATACACGTTTACTGAGTTCTATCACATGTGACAGGTACTGTGCAAGGCGTAAGGATACAGTGGTGAATAAAAGACCATGGCATCTACCATTGTGGGGCTTTTCAGTCCAGAATAAAAAATTAATCAATGAATCATTATAAATGAACTGAAAGTACTGTGATAACTACTCTGAAAGTGAGTTCCTGGTTCTACAAGAATGTTTAATAGGAAACATTGGACCTTGGTAACAACTAAGCTAAAATTTAAAAAGTCATAGGCATTAATCACCAAAAAAAGGAAAGGGAAGAATACGCTGGGTAGAGGAAATCACATGTGCAAAACGCTTCGGGTGGGTTAATTGAAACATGGTGAGTTTGCTCAAAGAACTGAAGGGCCAGAGAGTGGTGAGTGTCACATGAGACGAGGCTGGACAGGACAGGACTATCGGAGGTCTTGTAGGTCAAGTTAAGGACACTGATCGTTAGGACAGGAGAAATGCATTTTATATGGAGGTGTATCATAATAATGAGATGCATTTCAAAAAGATACTGGCTGCCATGTGGAAAACAGAATAAAGAAGGTAAGAGCGTGTCCATGGAGATAGCTAGGAGGCTAGTGCAAAGGTCCAGGTGAGAGATGATAGTAGCTTGGACAAAGGAGGAGGCAAAAAGACCAAGAGAATTAGACAGAGTTTAAAGACAGGAGGTAATTAGAAATGTCACTCATTTGAATTTTAGGGGAAATAAAGTCTTCATTTTGGATTATAAGTCACCTATATTTTCAAAAGGACAAAATTCATAATTGCCCATATGGGTAAAGGGAAGAAAGCAGTGAGTCAGAACAGTTAAAATGTTAGTCTATGAGGAAAGATGACGACTTTTAGAGAAAGTACAGTGTACTATTCTTTGTCCATACTGTTCCTATGGACAAGCTTGACCTGTAATATTTGGTTAACTACTCTCTCAGTGAAATCTCCTTTAATTACTAACCTATTTTTTAAAAAGATTTTATTTTATTTTTTAGAGGGAGAGTACAGGAGGAAGAGAAGGAGAGAAACACTGATGTGCAAGAGTAACACTGACTGGTTGTTTTTCACATTCCCCCAACTGGGGGCCTGGCCCGTAGCCCAGGCAGGTGCCCTGACTAGGAACTGAACCAGTGATGTTTCAGTCCACAGGCTGGTGCTTAGCCCACTGAACCACACCAGCCAGTGCTAACACACCTATTTTATTTAATATTTTATAATACAGACATCACACACTATTTTGGTTATTTTTGTATTTAGTCAAGAAGTCCTTGTAAATCATCTTTTCTCTTCCAGTGACATCTTAAGTGAAAAACTAGAGTCAACAAGAACGTGAGCTGTTTCCAGCATGGAGTAAGCTGGGTTCACACTAGGAAGGTGGGTGACTCATTTCTTGATGTCGTGACTTCACTACTAGGTTTGGCACTAACCACTATACTGCACATCCAACTTCAAATTTCATCATAAAAATCTACTCCAAAATCAAGAATAAATTATTTCTGGACCATCCACCATTCTGTACTATCCATACCCTGTTATCTACCAACAGTGAAAATAATGTTTTGTCATCTCTAGGACAATACCTTTACCTGAAGGACAATACGTTTACCAATACTAAACATATATGGCCCTTTAAAGAGTATGAACTAAGCTTTACTACATAAGGAGTAACATTAGCTTTGCACAGAAAGGCTTGCTGAGGCTGTCTCAGATTGGGTCTCTGCTTGTTTTCCTTCATGAGCATGTTGAAGGACTTGGGAGTTTAGGCCTGTAGTCTCTTCCCCTCATAAGTCTGAGTGTGGTGAACCAAAAATAGCCTAAGCCTGAAGACTGAGTGGGGATTCTTGGATGCTGTTCTGTGGGAGCCCCCCCAAAGGGGCAGTTCACACCATCTCCCAATACTCTAGTATTACAAAAGCTCAAAATGGTGGCTGTAGTCCTATTGTACGGCCTCTAGAGAATGGGTAAGCACAGGGTGTTAGAAATAAGAATGCATTTGCAGCTGAGAAAATCTCAAAATTTCTTCATGAAAAGTTAAGGATCCAGAAACATCGTTCTATTGTGATGTAACAATTAGACTGAAGCAGTAATTGAGAGAAAATGGAGAGTGTGTGATCCCGATTAGCTGAGCTATTTTTCAGTACAGATTGGTTTTCTAGACCTTTTGGTGTCAGAAATTCTCCCCCTCAGGCTGTGTGGAGCAGATACAAATTTCTGTCAGGCCCAACAATTGCCAATGGCACGTGTGGGCGGGGCAAAGGTCCTGAGGCCCCACCCCCAAACACTTGCTTTCACTTCCTAGTTAAAAAAAGAAATGGAGAGGAACCTTGCTCTAAGTCTCATATTGTTAACTTAGAATCTGAGCCCGAATGAATGATTTCATACACGAGAACAATGCCCCACACTGAATTTTATTAAAATTTAATATGCTATAGTTAACACATAAGAATCCTAAGTCTTATGAGAAGGAAAGACTATGGAACCACAGGCAGAGGCAATTTACCTGTAAGTAATGGAAAAAGGAAAACTGAAGAGATTTGAGCTTTCAGATCAAACTGCAGTTCCTCAGGAGGCCTCTCTAAGGCCACTTAGTGGTCTTCAACCAAACATGCAAGAATTAGTCATTCATGTATCAAATATTCACATGTACCAGACACAGGGATCAGTCATGGGTAGGAAAAAAAAAAAAAAAAAGAAGAAAACCCACACCCACACACAACCCCCCCCCCCCCACAAACAATCATGGTCTCTGCATATATCGCTCATTGGCCAGTAGGCCAGTAGGGAAAGTAGCTCGAAGAATCACTAAAAAATGTATAATTGAAAACTAGTGTTATGAAACCAGAGGCACCTGTCTTAGTTGAGGCAGTAAGGAAGGCTTTCCTGAGGAAGTGATACCTTTATTAGTACCTTTGAGTTAAGGTACTAATAAACAATCCTAAATCTTACAAGGAGGAGGAGTAGAAATAAACAGCAGAATTATGGTCAGGGAGGGATTGAAGGGTGGGGAGAGCATCCTGGTGGAAGAAACAGCATGAGCAAAGGCCTTTGGAAAGGGTAGAGCTTGATACATTTGCGGACCCAAAAGGCAGTAAATGAGGCAGAAGCGGTGAACAGTTGAGGGTGGGGCAAGCAGGCGGGGAGAACAGTGGTGTGAGGTTTCAGACTGGAGGGGAGGCTGGTAGCAGACCACATAGGGACTTCTAGTATTTTGATCTATAAGAGCAATGGGAAGCCAGTAAATGTTAAAACCACGAAGTGACATGACGAGATGTATGGCTGGAAAAGATCACTCTGGCTGAAGTGTGGAGAACAAACTGGAAGTAAGCAAGAATGGCTTCGAGTTAGAACAAATGGTTCTTGAAGTGTGGTGCCTGGACCACGAGCATCACCTGGGAACTTGTTAGAAATGCCTATTTCTAACTCCAGACCCACTGAATCAGAAAGTCTAAGGGGGGAGGTTAGCAATCTGTTTTAATAAGCATTTCAGGTGTCTAATGTAAGGTTGGAGAATCAGTGGGTTAGACTACATAGTGATCATAATGTGACATGAATCAGTTTTAAGTTCCAACCATTCTAACGGCAAACTGGTAACTACAAATATTGGTACTCTTACCTCTTTTATTTTTTCCTTACAAATCTTATACTGCTTCTTCTGACTTTCTAAGAAAGTTGTCAAATCTTTCTTCTGCTGGGCCAAGATCTGTTGCTGGAACTTCTTCTCATCTGCTGCAGCTACCTTTGCCTGCAAAAACAACAAATATGATCTTGGATGAGTTGTTCTTCACACAGAATTCAGCTATATATTCTCCAATGCATTAAAAGTGTCCGTAAGTGCTGAATAATGTAATTTTTCAACAAATAATTAATTAAAAACAAAATAAGAAAATGTCTGCTCTGATTTTCCTGTATCTTAAACAAATAAAAAAAGTCAAAAATGTTACCACTGAAGCATATACTCCCGATTACGGGAACAATGTGAAGGAAAACCATACACGCACACAACCAATACACTGGATGAAATACAACCCACAGCAGTTAGACACCAGGCCATTTGGGGGGCTCCCAAGTGGACTGAACTCAGACCAATGAAAAGGTAACCCAGTAAGTGCTGGTTCCTGAAAGTGACCAAATCTAAGTTTTAGGGAACCCTTCAATGAAGCACACATGTAAACGAGGTGTTTAGCGGCTAGAGAGGGAATTATGCTTCATGGTTCTTTTTTATGTATTTTATCTAACGTTTAGCATCCATTAATAATTCTCCCATTATGAGCCATTGTCTTTACATATTTACCAAGTCAAATTCCCAAGAAAGAATCTGACTGGTTTATTTAATCAACATCATCCCTCTTTGGGCTGAGGTTTTCATGCCAGCCTGCCCCAGAGATGGATGGCTGTTGGGGGAACGCTTCTTCTACAGTTCTGAAGTTTCCTTCCATGTGGAGGGAATCTAACTACTGAAACACGCCTGGCATCCTGTCCCCAGTCACTCCATCCCCAGGGAGCGCGTGTTCACCCTGCCTTTCCGCAATATGCAAGTCTTATGGGGGGGTGACAGGCGCGGCGACTGGTTTAGCACTACTTGTGCCTGGGTGGGCAGGTCTGGTTTTGTTCAGTAGGATTAGGCCAATTTTTCTTCAGACAGAAATCATTTCTCCCATCTAACACTTATCAGTAATAAAGGTGGTATTTTGACTCTCTATCTACCTTACCCTCTGGTGTGTTTTGAAAATTAGTTTAGAACCTAAATGGGGAAGAGAAATATTCTCTAGCATACTCAAGACTGATTACTTGCTGCAAGTGGTCAGGTGACCATCCCTAGTCCAACCAGCTGTAGGCAGGGATTATCCCACTAAAAGGGACTATCTGTAGAGCAGTTTTCCTGTGAAGAGGACTGTGGGGGTGGCAGGCACAGTAACAGACCTGAAGTGTGCAAGTTTTCATAGAATAGAAGCATCTTTAAAAAAAATTGTAACACCCAACAAGGGCTGATGCTGGAATAGACAAGAATGTGATACATGCCTTTAGTTACTACTCTAATTTTTAATGATAATTTTAAGTAGCCCCATAAAACCATCCTCATTCCCCCACCAAAGCAGACTGTTCCTTTATCACCAAAAATCACACCCCTCCTGCCTCCTGCTAACATGGGGCCACCGGCCGGAACGGGCCTGGCATGGCTGTGGCGCGGAGGCATGTGTGCACACACTGACCTCCTTTTCTATGATAGCCACTTGCTTCTTGGCCAGCTTCTCCAGCTCGATGGACGAGTTGTTGGCATGCGTCTCCACCTCCTTCTGTAGCTTGAGGCGGTGCTCGTCCATCTCAGCCTTCAGCTTGTTCTCCAGGGCGATCAGCTGCTTCTGGTGCTGGCGCCGCATCCGCTTATAACCTGACATCTGTTCCCGCAACTCGTTCTCCTGCTCATGCTCATGGATCTGCCGTGTAACCTGATTTGGGTTGGGGAACAGAACTCAGGTAACCAGGTCCACGATAGGCAAACTCTCAGGCAAAGGAGAAGAACCCTTTGGCATAGTTTTGTTTATCGTTGTTGCCATCAATTTACCTTCTATTACCTGAACACTTACCTGTATCAGGCACTGTGCTGGGTGCTCTTTATATGCTTTATATTGAATCCTAAAATCCATCTCATTCACTCAATCATTTTATTCATCTATGAGGTAGGTGTCACCACCCCCATTTTGTAGATGAAGAAATTGTGATGAGGGAATGAATTTATTCTTTCAGCCAAAACATATTTACATGTTTTTGATATATCATTATATATAGGGGGTGGGTAAAAGTAGGTTTACCATTGTGAGTGACATTGTTTTGAGTGAATAAAGCTACTGTAATAATCATAACTTGCACGTCTTTTTTCATATGAACAACTGTCAACCTACTTTTGCCCACCCCGTATATGCTCAAGGTCACGGAGCTAGTAAGCAGTGGAGGTGGGATTCAGAGCCATGCTATTTCCACCACGCCAGGGCTTCTCAACCTGGGCACTATGGACAATGAATCGGACAGTTCTTTGTTTCGGGGGCTGTCCCGTGCAGTCTAGAATGTTTGGCAGCATCTCTGACCTACCTACCCACTAGAGTCCCGCAGCACCTCCCATGTCAAGACAACAAAAGTGTCTCTGGGCTTTGCCAAATGTCTCCTGGGGGAGGGGCATAATCCCTCTGATTGAGAACCACTGCGCCACATCATACTACTTGTTTGTTAAGAATCATGGCTAACAGTCACAGGAATCTTGAATATCCTTTCAAATATAGTTTGAACAAGACTGATTTTCTATTATTCATATGAATCAAGAGAGAGAGAGAAAAAGAACCCTCTCCCTTTAAATCATCTGTCTCCCTCCTCCCCTTCCTTCCCTGCAGAAGAGATGTTAAAAAATTATAATACATCTAACTTGCTCTCCTAAAGAGGCAAAAGACATTTCTGTGATTTCTGGATGGCTATTTTTCTTAGTAGTTTTTCCCTTAACCCATTCTCAAGTGAATAGACAACAAACTGAAGATTGCAGGTGTGAATTTGGCTATCTCGTTTCTATCCAGAACCTTTATTACAAGACCTTTTCTGATTTTTCAGTCCTTCTTCCAACTTATCACCCTTCTTTATTTTCCTTTCAGACTGTCTGGTAACTTCCTTCTCATGTTTATTATTTTAGAACAAAAAATTAATTACAAAATTATAACTTTAGTTCTGTTTTTTACTAAGTAATTTAGACTCTCCTATGTACTCTAAGCCACTTCTCCTCAATCCAAACCTTAAGCAAGTTTTACTGGAAATTTTCATGCTGTTATTAATTCTGTCTAACTATTTCCAGTTTATGGGTCAAAGTGTATTTTGTACAAAGGACAGTTTGTTTCTCTGCTCTTTTTAGAAGGTGTCCCTGCATCCTTACTGAGTCCTTACTATTAAGAGAGAGCTGTTCTGTAACTGGATAGTATTATCAAAGTACTTAGTGCACCACTAAACATCAGCCGAACTTTGAAACCTTTCCAGATGAAACTAACTCTTGGTTTCATATTCATTTCTCTTTTCTAAAGGACAATCCTCTTTAAAGTATGAGGAATAAGAGCAGACAATATTTCAAGACCAAAAAGGGATATCATCACCAAAGAGGCACCTAACACTTTAAATATTATAAATAATCTGTTTTGCCATCACAACTATGTGTTTTCTAATGGACTTATATCTTGATAAAAAAAGAAGTAGTTGGAAGTATATGTCTATATTTCACTTTCTCACGCTTGTGCCTTCCTGAAGTTCAACTGTAGGGATTAAAAACAACTCCAATCAACAGAAAGGATACCATTTAGTCCTTTCTGGCCTCGCTTGTTTTTAGACAAATACGGCAGTAAAGTGTCTGTTTCAGGGTAAGGAGTTTGAGAGATGTTTTATCTGTGTACTTAGTTTTTCTTATTTTAGTATTCCTTCTGTATTCAGATTCCCAGAGCCGAGGCACGGCAGGCTCTAAAGCTATTGTAATACATTTACACTTGCCGGCAGAATGTTTGACTGGTTCCTGGTCAATACAATAAAGTACGGCCATTTCCCTAAACCAGACAGCCTGAAGATAAAACACAAAGGAGTCGTGTCACGAACAATTTTCTATCTTAGTTGGTGGGTGAGTCTCTGGGAAAAGGGTGGTCCTACTGCACACCAGATCGTACATTTATGTGGCAAAAATAAATTATAAAGCTCAACATGCCAGCATCGTACATCATTACACTCCAGCAGAGACACTTTGCTTTTAAATGCTTCCCATAATTTGACTAATCACCTTCTTAAATCCCTAACATCACCTTCCATTTATACAACTAAAGTTTCTAAGTTTCAAAGTAATTGTCTTTTTAGATACAGATAGTGATGGTGAGTTTTATATTTCCATGCTCATGCTAGACACATGAATGTTAAATAAGCGTACAACCGGATGTTTCGTTTGTGAAATCTAACATGAGAAAAAAATGTTACCTATAAGTTAGTTATGTATGCCTCTGTTATTTAAGTTTAAACTTCATTTCTTATGAATGCAGTTTTGTCAATAAAATAAAAAAGAGCTCATAATTTGTACCATGCTTTATGGTTTACAAAGTGCTGTCTCATATAATTTACCTCTGTGGTTTTTATGAAGTCTGGGACTTGAACTAAGGTCCTATGGTTCTGAAATTGCCTGAGAAAATTTGTATCACCAAGTCAGAAATGAATGAAACTTTCTGTTATGAAGTAATGAAGGGCATCAATAATCAAAACAATCAAAGCTAAAGAGAGTGCTAAATCCAAGTTACAAATTGAATAAGTCTGAAAATGAGAGAAAGTTATAGAAATGTAGGAATCGTAGTGTTTTACAATCATGGTCTCAAGAATGTGATCAGCTAAAAGTAAGCAGTTTATCTTGCACACCCAGTAGGTTGCTTGGAGACAAGTCTCATTCCATTCCTTACTATGTAACTGACCTTGGGCAAATTACTTACCCCTTGAAATCTCCTGTGCAAAGGAGAGCCACCCCCAGGAGGACACCACTGATAAGACAATACCTGTGCCTGGCAAGGTGTTTGACACATAGGAAACGTTCAATAGATGTTGGTTCACTTTCTTCCCCTGCCAGGCTCTGAGTAATCTGTCTCTTTTTCCCTCCTCTAAGCATTTCTGCTAATGAGAAGGTAAATCAGAAGTGGATCTACGAGAAAGGGCAAGTTTAACAATAAAACTGTACTTGTACCTGGGTTGTGGATTATAAAAATAAGTATGTATAATTTCTAAATTTGAATGATATTAAATTTGATTTGAACTATACCATTCCATTTTACCTGATTTAATTCCAGCAAAATGTGGCCTTAAAACATACCACATCACGCAAAGTGTACTATGTGCCTACCAAGTATTTACACAACACTGCACTAGAAGGCTAATAAGCAACTTACTGAACATAAGAGAGAAGCATCATGGCTGATAATGTTACCCTCTTAAGAGATCAAAGCCAACTTACAAGATTAATTATATGTACGAATTAAAAATAATGCTTATGATAAAACTGGCTACCCTGAGAACTTAGAACAAATAAAATTTATAGCAAGTTCTTAAAAAGAATACAATGAGTCACATTTTGGCATTAGAATTTTGACATTCCACTCTTTAGAATACCTAGGGGAAAAATGTTTTAAGTTCACATGAAAAGTATGACTGATAACAGGCAATTCTGCTTTATACAGAAAAACTGACAAAAAGAACTCCAAAATTCATACTTATATATCCAAATTCTGATGTGGTAGCAGGGCTGGAAGAGACTTCATTCATTCATTTGTCCATTCATTCATTCATTTGTCCATTCATTCAACACATGTTTATCGAGAGCCTTGGGTTATGTGGGATGGGCATACAGATTGGGCAACGCAAGTGAAAAATGGTATCGGCCAAGATCTTCGTGAGATTAAGAAGTTAACAAAAAAGAAAGAGGAGATATGCAATGTTTTGATAAGCATCCTTTGATATGCTATCCAGGAAGAGACCAAGGTTTTATGCATTTGGAAGCAGAACAGTAGGGCTCACGGAGGTGAAATAGTAGTATTCATTGCTGAGGCTCTAATATTTTTATGCTTATCTATCAAACTCATTCAGGTACCCAATTTCACAATTAACTGAATAATTAGGTTGCATTTTTAAAAATCCAAATGAAGACTCCTCCATTTTTATATAAGCTTTTCTACTGAATCTGTAAAACCAAAGTCAAAGAATCTGTATTTGCTTAGATAGAACAATAATCATTTTCTCCTACATGCTTTCCTGGAGACTAAGAGTTTTGTGCCCCTCTCCCTAAGGTGTATTCTAATATAAGTTCACCTGGGTAGCAGCATTCCAATGAGAATTCCTTCACAAGATGAAAAGCAGAATTGTCTGATAGATATGGTGGTCATGGGGCTCTTTATATTAACATTTATTATGGGACCAGCCAGTGACACAGGACATTATGAAATTTTAAGAAGAAATGACATCAGATGTAGTATCAGCTAAAAACACTCTCATGGGACACTGATCTAACTAAAATATCAGGAACTCCATCCACCAACAGTAAAACCTCAAAAGGCACATCTCAAAGGCCCAAGAACTCAGTAATTCTGAATAAGTATATGAACTATTGTCTTCTCCAGATAATGGATCAGCCAGATACGAACTTTCTTGCAGAAGAAGAAGAAATAATAAATTTAAAAGGTGCCACAAAATGCCCTTACTTTTCCTATGTTTTCAAAATAAGGTCAATAATCTTTCCCTTAAATGATTATAATTAAATATATAGGTCTAAAATTTCCTTAGGGTATCCTCTGGTATCCAGGTTGGCAGTCGTTGCTTTTTCTTTGTTACAAATGCAATTGTGTAGGGTGCATAATAAAATAAAAATCTCGGTTTTAAGGTGCCAAAATAATAAAAATATCCAGCAGTAAAAGCCTATAGCCCGTGGGCTTCACACACTTGCAATGACCCCATTCAAACGCACAATATAGAAAGAAATGTTAAGGGGAAAAGACTGAGGGGGCTAGGCCTCTTTTAGGCTACGTGGGAGAGATAGGCTGACAAAACAAATTTCAGAAACCATATATATTTTTTTCAGTTTGCAAGTCTGTTTAAAACATACACTCCTCACTTACTTATCTAGTACTGTCATTGAAAAACTAATTTCTGAATTCCTCTTTTTGCTGTTCACTTTTGGATCACTCTGTGGCTTGTTATCACTTCTACTAGAAGATTGTAAAGAAAGAGTAAAACCAAAATAAATAAATAAATACAGTACTGCTACCAATCATGAGAACTGGAGAGAGGTTTCAACAATGATTTGACTATTACAGTGGACCATCATTTTCCCACAATCTTGCTCTTGCTCTTATGTCATTTAAATAATTTTAGTCCTTTTTCATTTTCACTGGGGATCCATGAAAAACAGTAAGATTCATAATATAATTTAAAAAATCAGATACTCCTTCTTGATATTCCAGTGTCCTGATTTATATATTCCTAATGAAATTAGCCTTTAAAATAACATAACGGTTAGTGTTTAATAATATTCATTAAAATATTCATCCCAATAATTAGACTGTTCAAAATGGGATGTGGAATCAGACATCATTATCACTTTTCTCTTCTATTAATTATTTTTTCCCTAAAAAACACTAGATACAAATACCACTGAACTCTGATAAACTCCCATCAATCCCACTGTGATTCCCAAAGCATTCAATTTAGAGAGAGTTTTTCACAAAAAAACAACTTATTTATTTTGTGGCTATAGCAACAGCCTATCAGCTACTCTGTTTTTAACTTCATATAGTGGCAGGGGCCTTTTAGCAAATCAAAAGTCCACCAGAGAGACAGATCCCAGCTGTTCTCAGAGTGGGCACTATGAAGCCTGCAGGATTCAGAGGGTTCCTGAGGACTTTGCCCACAGCCCTGAGGTGGCCTAGTGGGGAATCAGCTTTCATTACCCACAGAGAGGAAGACTGTGATGGCTGATATGTACACACGGTAGCCCTGGGTGAGTTCACAAAGGCAAGCGTAAGACCATTCTGGCATGGTAGTAGTAGTATCTTACTTACGAGGCGGTAGGAGAGGTCATGAATATATGATGTGGGAATGCGGGTGTGGCAAGTGAGAAAAGAGGAGAGTCTGTCCCAGAGAGGGGAAATCCACTTGGTATGATGTCGGCTTCAAAACCTGCTGCGGTGCTCGTATTCCCGGTGCTTGCTCATCTTTTCTCCCCTCATTTCACCATGAGCAGGTCTGAATAAAGCTTACAAGTCTCACAAGGGGCGGGGGTAAGTAGTAATATTCCATAAATACCATAGTTCTTCTTTTGTCAGATATCATGGCTTGAAGGTATTTATTATTTAATATTTCATGCTTTATTTAGACTCAGAAGCATGTTTTTTAGGTGCTTAACAATCACTAGCAAATACATAGTGGACATTTTAAGATCTCCATTACACAGTATAGCATTCATTTAAAACGAAAAACTGCCCATTAAAGAAATTACAAAAAAAACTTCTATACAAAGGAACTTAAAGGCAGGCTTATTATTTATAAGGAGTCTATGTTCAATTGCTTGCTTTCAGACAGCAGCAGGCACAGCAATAGGTAGGTGCTTTAACTCCCATTTTCCTTATATTTGGGGTTTTAAAAATTATAATCCATTATCAATTCCAAAAGATAATTGAAGCTTTTTAAAGACTTGAGAAATAAAAGTGGAAATGGGGTTTAAAAAATAGGACAAGAAAAATAATCATTTCTGGGTCGGCCTCGGATGATGTCATCATAGGTTCTAAATGTAACAGCCAGGCAGTGTAACTCTTCCTGCACATGCAACCTCTCACATCAGTTGGGGCACACTAACTAATACTGCAATAATTTTTTGGCTGAGCAGTGAGATTCAGAAGCAAAAGATTAAAGAGAGTTTAGAGTGCCAAGGATGAAAAGGTATGAGTGTGAGTGTGTGTGTGTGTGAGTGTGTGAGCGCGCACGCGCACGCGTTGGGGACCAAGGGGAGGAGGCATGAAAACTAACTCTTCCAGCACACACCCCTTTTGCTACTACAAGGGCATCCAGCAATCACATTTGCAATAGTAAAAATGCTGAAGGATCCTACAGTATCTTCTCCCACAACCATCCCTATCCTCTCCTACAAAGCCCTTCTTGCTTTATTGGTGGCAGGAAATTCTTCAGGGGTTAAATGGGGAAGTGCAGCCACTACCATTGTTGCAATAAATAAATGAATGAACCAGAACGAACCAGCAATCCATCCCTGGGAAGCAAGTAGCTTATTTTCTACAATTATATACAGTAACCGGCAACCATATATTTAAAAAAATTGTGTTTTATCTTTTGATGTATGTGTATACATTATAGATACACATGAATCTATATAAAAAGCATAGTGCCCAGCAAACACATACATCAAATACCTTTAAAATATTTTTAGCATTATTTTAATGAAAAGACAAATAGCTTTAAAAAAATTAGATATGTTAGCAACTTCATCTTAAAGGCCTTTTATTTTGCACATACAGCATATATAAATACACACACACACACACACACACACAAAGGTTTTTTTTCCCCATGCCATAGACAATGCTAAAATATCTGAGATCAGGTTGCTATGCCAACAGATTTTTTTCTAAAATGAATAAAATTATTAGGAGGGAGAAAACATTCTTGACTCCTTTCCTCCCATCCATGAAGCCGACAGAGGCTCAGGGAGGGCGAGAGGCTGCCAGATGGGGAGGAGGGGAAGGAAGGGAAGGTGAGTAGAGGGGTGTTTGCTTACCAAAGATGCTGATTTGATCGTGGCAAAGCGCTCTCTGTTCCGGTAGTGGAGGGCCTGGCTCTGAACTGACTGGGTAGGCCGTGGCTCAGGCCTGGGATCGCCGTGGCCCGCCTCATCCCTTATGAATACATGATCCTGCAGAAATGGATAAAAACAAGGAGAAAGTCCAGCTGTGCTCTTTCCTCGCCGGCTGCCTCTCTCTCACCCCTCTTTCTGCACAAGCACTGCTGTTTGAAATGCATAGTTTAGCTCTCTGCTAGTCCCCGCAGCTCCCACGGTACAAAATGAATAAGCAACACATTGCAGCCTTCAGTTAGGAATGTCAGCTGATCGCTAGTGGGATGCCTTCTGAATCCCTGGCAGGCTTTTTCTTTACCTCCAGAATCACATATATGCAAAAGAAAAAAAGAATAGAAAAAACAATGCAATGTACAGACTCCTTAGAACAGTTTGTTTAAGACGCTGTAACCAAATAATTCCTTTAAAAACGTCATGTCCATGTCTAGCCAGGAGGATGCTGGTTGCTTTTAACATAAAAGCGAGCCTCCGCCTCATTCCCTTGAAAGATCTGCTTTCTCAATTTAATTTTATTTGAGATCTGTTCGGTAGGATCATCGTTCTGCCTAGAACCAGTGTAGGCTTGTGCTGAACTGCCTCTCTATCTTGTGCTGGGAAGATTCGGCAGTCACTGAGGGATCCTGCTTTCCAGTCATGATCGTACACAGTTCTAGCACCTTCTCTCTACAGCTTCTGAAAGGATTTTTTTTTAGATTTAAAGAGACAGGCATACAATTTTAACCAAATGATACTTTCACAAATTCTTCCTCAACTCAGTCCCGGTATGCTCACCAGAGTGTGGAAGGCTGGAATTTAATGCCCTTGACTGATTTAATCAAGTATATGCTTCTTGATAGGCAAAGATGATTAATCTTATTGTAATGCCCAGTGAAAAATAACGCTCCCTGGAAGGATAGTAATGGATGTTTCTTAAATGCAATTGGAATGAATTTAAAGGGGAAAATGCTTTCAAAGGGTGTTGTGTCTCTCTATAAAAGATGGAGTGGCCAGTCAGTAAGTGGCTCTAACCCTGCAGAAAAGAAGATACTATTATAATTAATAGCTCAGAAACATGTACAACCATGGGGGATTTTTAAATGGTGCATGTTCAGGGCAGTGAAGGAGAAATTAATTCTCTTATTTCCCTAGGGTTTTAGGAGAAACCATTTGTGAGAAGTCAGTTTTGCATTTTGTCCATGACTATTTGAAATTTTTTTATAGTTGCCCTTTCTTTCATCAGCAAACAAAAATTAAAGGTTTAGAAAACATAAAATTGCATATATAGTCTAAAATTTTGGTTAGTCAAAACATATATATTTCTTGAGGGATATTAAATTTTACATCCAGGTTTTTATGTAAAAGCCAAAAGCCAAGACTAAATTTATCATTGGGCTGATTTTATTTTCCCTTTTATAAATTTAGAATGCTTCAGAATGTTGGGATGGTATCTCCCATTGTATCTATATTTAGAGATTTTTTTTTTCAATTTACTGTATTGTGGTCTATTTTTTCAAACAATGAAGAGGCCCTAAATGCCATTAAGGGCATGTATATAAAATTTAAGGGATGTTCTGCTACTGTACTGCGTCCTAAGCTATCCACTAGCCACATGGATATTTAAATTAAATGTAAAATTCAGTCCTTAAGTCACACTGGCTATGTTTCAAGGTAGACACAACCATGGCTACCATATTGAACAATGCAGATAAAGATCATTTCCATCACTGCAGAAAGTCCTATTAGATAGCGCTGAAGGTTAAAAATGCATCCCAACCCACACTTCTCAAACTTATGAATAAATAATAGATCGATTAAAATTTTTCTACATTATTTTCTGAGAAATATAAACTCTTTTGTCACAGGGCAAAGAAAGATTAGGTGCGGGACTGGAACTAGGTCTAGGTTCTAGAGAGGAAGGCGCTCAGATCTGCTACCATTCAAGTTGATGAATGTTCATTAATAAATTACATTCATCCCCAAAACTGATCTCACTTAATATTACAGTACCAGAAAAGCCAGAGCTTTTAAACGCCAGCAAGCCCAAGAGATAAGACTAGGCAGAGGCCTGAGGAGTCATAGTTCTGGTGAGGATTAGCTGGCTGATATTAAGAAGATCTCAAATGATGTGGCAGCTGCTAAGTTTCAAATTGTTATAACTCGATTCACAAAGGTAACCAGTGACACTAGAATTCATACTCTTCACACAACAGAATAAAATACAACATATATATGCAGATATACATAATTTTAATGTTATTACATTTTCCCTCACATAAAAATGACCACTTTTGGGTTAGGATTCTGCTTATGAAATTAAAAGTCACATTATATTAGCTAAGTTTTTTAACTCAAGGATCTTAAAATACACAGAAAAGTTAGAACTCAAAATCATAGTGATTTTAGTTGACACATAGCTAGTTAAAAAACCCAATAAGGTATATTTTAAAAAGAATGCTATTTTAGAAGTTAGTCTGAAGAATAGGTCCGAAATTTTAACCTACTTTAAATATAATATAATCCTAATAGTATAATCTTTGTTCTATACCCTGAATTTTTCTTTTCCCTTTTGAGAAGAGTTTTTGGTTTTCCATAGCAGCTCCACAACAGAGATCACCAACACCAAGTTACGCAAGAGAACACGAAACAGGGAAAATTTTAGTCTCACAGTGATCCCATTTCAAGTACATTGGAAAATGAATTTTAACATAGTTTATTCCTTTGCACAAAACAAGTGCCAAACTCTGAAGACAACTTAAATAATAAAGCCATTTTAAAATGGGGGAATGTGACTTGAGAAGTAAGTACGAACAAATTAAACTATCAGCTTCACTGGAGACACTGTCTGCTGGTTGTACTGCCCCTTTAAGTAGCAGTCCCTTTGAAAATGACTACATTTGGCTCCCAGAGTTTCTGAACTAAACACATTTGAAGATTAATAGAGGAAAAGGTCAGTTTGCTATTTTATGCAGTTAGGCACCTATGAAGATTATTTACGAATAATGAGAGGGCCATCTTCTTTGATGCTGAAGAATGACTTTAGAATATGAAGAACAATGCTCATGTTCTACTTTATCAAGACAAACTATATGATTTGGTTAGAATTCATCTTTAAGGTATTATCATCCAGGAATAAACAAACTAGCTCTTTGAAATACCAATATGATCGGGGGCCAGTTTTAAGCAAATCTCTGTTGACCTGGTAAATTGACAATGTTCTTTCATCATGAGAAGTAAAACTTCAGATGGAAAAACAAGTTGTAATGTTTGTTCCAAATATTTAGTCAAAAAGAATTGAACTTATATTCAATATAGTGAAGTATGTAAAGCATGAGGCACAGACTTTTTACTATTATACTCTGGACAAGATGTTTTACTTTCATTTGGAATTTTTTCCTTGAGTGTCTGAATAGTTAGGCTCCTAAAATGAAGATTTATGGTATAGCCACTTGTTCACAGTTTCTAGCTTAACTTGAAATTAATCCTGGAAATCACTCCTCTGAATTCTGTTAAGTTTGGGATATACCTTTATCACACTACTCATCACACTTACTTGTCTGCCTATGCACGAAATTGTGGGATTTTGGAAGACATTCAATGTGGTTGGAAAAGTCTCAGTCACTCTAGCACCTAGCATAGTGCTTGATACTTAGTAGGAATTCAGTAACTGTTTGCCACATAAATAAGCTCAAGAATATAGGTCTGAAACATGAGGGTAAGGACATCTTCTCTTATATTATTTAACAGAATTCAAATCTGTATTTCACAAAAACCTGCCACTCTGTACTCCGAGAAAGTGGTAAAATATTGACCCCCACACAGGCACCCCTTTCCTTGGGGGCTGAGGGGAATCTACAATCGGCTCTCATCCGGTGATGAGAAGCCCTTTTATAGATTCTAACACTTCTCATGCTGTGGAGAAAGGATCAGCAAAACCACCATCTCTTTTGTTTGCTCATTTCAAAATTATTAAATTATTGCCTAAGCAGGTGTAACTGGCAAAACCTAGGGGTGTGAAACCTGCGGCCCGCGGGCCTCATGCGGCCCAGGATGGCTATGAGTGTGGCCCAACACAAAATCGTAAATTTACTTAAAACATTATGAGAGTTTTTTGTTTTGTTTTGTTTTAGATAGTGTTTGTGTATTTAATGTATGGCCCAAGACAACTCTTCTTCTTCTAGTGTGGCCCAGAGATGCCAAAAGGTTGGACACCCCTGGTACTAGAGGAGGAGAAGATGGAAAGGATGCCTTAACCTGGAAGGATAGCTATTAGGGAGAAAAAATGACTAGCAGAACACTGAGAATAAAGATATTTCTACAGAGAGGGGGACTGTAGAACTACTCTGTTTAAGAAACATTGCCTTCCTATGTTAATTTGCTTTTACTTTGCCAAATGCGAGTTGAAGAGTCAAAGGACCCGCCCCACTTTTCAGCAAAAATAATAGGAAAGGCCACTGAAGCAAGTGAAAATTAAACTAGAACATCCTATCCCCTCAAGGACATTTCTTTTTTTTTTTCTTCTTCCCCAAAGTTGGTGAAAGCTATTCTTTTTTTAAAGAAGAAAAAAATGACTAATAGTAGGAGCCAAGTCAAGCTTTAGGAGTTAGGATAGAATGATTTTTAAAAATAATTGCTAAAAGGGGGCCACATGATGACAGAGTCCTTTAGGGACATCTAAGGTAACAAATAAATGAAGAAATAATGTTAATACACGAAAGTCTAATGATTCATATAAATAGATGGTGGTAGCAGGGTAAGAGAACTAATTTTAGACTTCAACAAAACAAAGTATACCTTTTAGTTGACAAATTAAGAAAATAGACTTTGTTGCTTAGGACGACATTAAAATCTGTTTCCTAGTGCTATATACGCGATGATTTTAAGGAGAAGAGCAGAGGCTCAGAAGCAGGCTAGGTGAGAGCCAAAAATGTAATCTGGATTGAAAGTCTGCACTGGAACCACTTGTGAATAATCAAGAATTGGGGTGCAGAGTTGTGTCCTATAAAAGTTCCCAAAACATTTATTGAGTGCTTACTATGTGACAAGACACTGTGCTAGGCAGCAGGTGATGAGAGATGTCGAGGAACTACCCGTCTACAGAAATGTGATATTCTAGTTATTGGAAAAGTTGTGTGGCAAGACTAGTAAGGGGAAAATAAACAAGTGCTCAAAGTTTATTTTGTCAGAATATACTTCTAGATTTATCAAATCATTCTTGCTCAAAAGGAAGATCAGATTAGGATCCCTTTAGGGCTTGGGAAGGACCAGAGTAGAGGCAAAGATTGGAGAGAAAGAAGTAACCTGAAATTCTGATGTCAAAGGAAATTTTTCAGTGTCCCACTTTACATTTTTGGGGCTTGATCTGTGATAGAACTGTCCTGCTAAAATCAGGGCGTCTTTATTCTGGATGCAGAGCAGTTAATTGAAAGTCACGCTCTTACTAGTTACACGTGGCCTTTAAAAGTTTACTTCCTGAATAATGGTAATGTGTTTCATATCTATGATTTCAATAATTTACGGTATGTCTGATTGATTGCAACAATCTAGACATGCAAAAATTCCCCACCCTTATTATTATTATTACTATTTATCCTCACCTGTGGAAATTTTTTTCATTGCTTTCAGAGAGAGAGAGAGACAGAGAGAGAGAGAGAAAGGGAGAGAAACATCAATGCAAGAGAGAAGCACTGACTGGCTGCCTTCCTGTATGTGCCCTGGCCAGGGATTGAAACCACAACCCAGGTACATACTCTGACTGGGAACTGAACCCACAACCATTTGGTCTACTGTACAACACTCCAACCAACTGAGCCACAGCGGCCAGTACCCTACCGTTAATCTTATATGTTCATATTTATTAAGCGTGTTCTTATTGTCTAGAGTATTATTACTGGAGAAACTATTTAAATCTTCCAAACCATCAAGATAATGATTAATATTATTTAACCCTTTTAATCCATTATATTCAATGAACCAACATAGCATGATGTTTGACATCTGGTAATTAATGCATTCCCTGTGGGGTTTTTTTATTCATTCATTCCATAATTATTTACTGTGTGGCTATGCTATGCCAGGCACTGTTATAGGTGTTGGGATACAGTGCAGAGCAAAGGAGGCATAGTTTTTGCCCTAATAAAACCTACATTTTACTCATAAAATAATATATAAACAAATTAATTCAAAGTATAATTTTAGATAGTGACAAGTATGAAATAGAATATAAAATAGGACAATGAAATAATGGGTAGAATATTGTTTATAATACAATAATTTAGTGATATATAGGCTTTTCTAAAATTCTGGACCTGGACCCATACAAAAGTGATAAATGTTTTGTATAATAATAGTGATTGCTTTCTTTCTAAAATTATCTTTGTGGTCGCAAATGATGACAGACTCAGAAATGCACCACATCCTTTAAGCTAAGAAGACGTGCTGCCGGGCAGTGGTCTTTGGCTGTCATTTCTTTTAGGAACTGCCTTGGCTGTAGAGGGCAGCCTTGCTCAAGTTCATAACCTTCCCAGGTTCTCACATTCATTGACTGATCGAGTATGCGTACCAAGGCCTGGCTAATTTGGTCCAACGCTAAAGGACCAGTTTAGCTCCAGAGCTCACTGGAAGGTTGGTTGAGGTTGCCATTGGGCCTACATCTCAGTTCAGCTTCTCCTTATCAATATTGCTTCCTTCCCTTCCCTTCCATGGGTATTCAACCCAAGGGAAACTAATAATAACAACAACAACAACAACAACAACAACAAACCTGCTGTGATAAATCATCTCAACTCTGCTTCCTAGAGAACCCAACCTGCAATACACATGTTACCTGTACCTACTACCTACAAGTACTACATCGTACTTACTATCCCATCTGCATGGAGAAGAAGGGACTGATCAGGGCAGTGACTTGTAGAAAAAACAAAACCAAAACCAAAAATCCAACCCTTTTGCAAGTGAAATCTTAAGTGGAATCCAAATATATAATGTAAGGAACGAAGCAGACCTTGTTCTGAGGCGTGGAGGAGGCTTGCTCCTGAGGTACCTCTAAAAACAGTTTGAGGGTCACATTAGAGATTTGCTTCTTTAATTATTACAGGAATAGAAGCACAGAATTTTAGAGCCGGAAGGGATCTTTGAAATCATATTGAACTCCTAATTTTACAGATGGAGTAACTGAGGTTTGTGACTTGTCCAAAGTAAAGTATAACTATCAGTGGCAGATAGAACTATGAACTCGTTTCCTCATTCCTATGGCCCATTATACAAAAATTTTCCATTGAGAGTTTAAGATCCTATTTCTTTTATGTTCTTAAGTGGAAAACTTTTGGGAATTCAAGTGAACCAACAATATAACTATCTAAATATATTTTGTTTGTACTGTGTTTGAAGATGATATTTTTAAGCACAGTTATACCATATTTAACATTAAGTTTTCATATATAATATTTTTATAGTCTGCTTATATATTTTTCCTCTTTTTATTGCCATAAAATACATACAAACGTACCATGTTAATCATTTTTAAGCAGACAGTTCAGTACACTATACTGAAACTCTGCACCCACTAAACAACAGCTCCCCATTTTCCCCCTCTCTCCAGCCCCTGGCAACCACCATTGTCCTTTCCGTCTCGATGATCTTGACTGCTCTAAGTACTTTATACATATAGGTGCAACCGCACAGTATTTGTGTTTTTGTGGCTAGCATATTTCACTTAGCATAACGTCCCCACGATTCATCTATGTTGAAACATATGTCAGAATTTCCTTCCTTTTTAAAGCCAAAGAATATCCCATAGTATGTATAGACCACATTTTGCTTATCCATTCGTCCACTGATGGACCCTTGGGTTGTTTCCGCATTTCAGCTATTGTGAACAATGCCATTGCGAACACGGGTGTGCAGATATTTCTCTGAGACCCTGCTTTCAATTCTTTTGGTATATACCCAGAAGTGGAATTGCTGGATCATATGGCATTTCTATTTTTAGTTTTTTAAAGAACTTCTGCACTGTTTTCCACAGCAGCTGTATCATTTTAAATTCCTACCTACAGTGCACAAGGGTTCCGATTTTCTCACATCCTGGTCAACACTTGTTATTTTCTTTTTTGATCGGAGACATCCCAATGGGTGTGAGGTGGTATCTCAATGCATGTTTTGATTTCCATTTCCCTGATGATTAGTGTGTTGGGCATCTTTTCATGTGCTTATTGGTTATCTGTGTATCTTCTTTAGAGAACGTCTATTCAAGTCCTTTGCTCATGTTTGATTTGGGTTGTTAATTTTTGGTTGTTGAATTTTAGGAATTTTCTATACAGTCTGGATATTAATTCCTTATTAGATATGCAAATACTTTATATGCAAATATTATAAATGCAAAATAGTAGATGTATAAATACTATTTACAAACATTTTCTCCCACTCTGTGGCTTGCCTTTTGACTCTGTTGATAGTCTTTTATTAGCTTGCTTATATCTTAACGTTAATTTATTCAAAGATTTTTTTGTGACGGTTTTTCAATTTTCTTCCAGCACATTTCCTCTATCTCATAATGAAAAGGAAATACATTATATAACTTAAATTATTCCCGACAAACAATTTTTTTGTGGATCAAATACAACTACCTTGTACTTCTTAAGTGTTTGCACCAGGGAGGAAAAAGAAAAAAAGTATTGAGAGACCCGTATCATCATGAGAAAGCTCTCCACCAGCATGTCGAAATTAAAATGAAAACCCTCACTAAATTAGAGACCAGAGTTATCTTTCTTGTTGATTATTCCGGTAGTATCTTTCTTCTAATTCTGGGTTCCCATTTGAGAAGTCCTGGAGTGAAAAGATCCAACAGAATGTCTCTTCTTTTGCTGTCTACACCAATGGAGCCCCAGAGGGAACAGAAAGGAAAGCCAGATGTCAGCATCCATGAAAGCTCCTTCCAAAAGAGAGCCTTGCAAAACCTTTTCTCCCCTTCAAATATGTATATGATCACTTGCCTGTATTCAAAGAAGGCCAGCTGGCAAGGCTGAACTCAGCACATTTCTGCATCCATCTGATATCACTTCTTTCCATGGCTTTCTGATAATCTGGGTCCTTGCTGTCTTTCTGGTCTCAGTTGACTCTCTACATAGCTCATCAAACTCTAACCTCTCTGACCTTTCCCCTCTTCCTGAACATACAAATTTCTTTTTGTCTCAGATAGTTTGCACATGTTGCTTGCTGAGTCACCCCCATCTCTCACCCCAAGTTAGCTAATTTCCACTTGTCTTTAAAGTTTTATCTTAAATGTCACTTTACTGGGTACGCTTTCCACAACTGCCTGCTAGATTAAATCCTCCTTTTACCCAGAGCAAGTTTCATAATGACATGATATAGTTATTAGTATGATCATTTGCTTAATCTTCCCTACAGATAATAAACTCCATGAAAACACCACGTCTGTTTTGTTTCTCTGTATCCACAGGGCCTACCATAGTTCCTGGCACATAACAGAGGTCCCCCCACTAGTATTAGTTGAATAAATAATAAATTAATCAGTTCAGAAAATAAATATGTATCCTTCCACTATTCACAACCAGGGATCAATATATTTTCTCCTGCCCTTCGCCCTTACCTGTTAAATTTTATTTTCTTCTCAAGAAAAATGCACAACCAATAGAAGTCTTAAGTGAAAGAAATTCTATTCTTCAACATGCTCTCTCACTGTAATTAGAATGTGACCACTGCCATTTATTAAAATAAGTACAAACACACCTCAAATATACCTAATAAGGACAAAATCATAGAGGATTTGTTTTCTATAATTCAATTCTATGAACATCTTACACCTATGGTCACTCAAGACACTTTTGGAAATTCCCTCAAAAAATTACTGATAATTCTGCAAAATACTTATCTTACAGAAATTGCTTTGAAAGAAGCTTAAATTTTTTTTTTCATGAAGTATTTCAATTTATGAACCATGATAGGCTTGTGAGAAATGAGGGTATTTAATTGGAAAAATAAAGTAAAAATAAAAAAAACAGAATCATTCATTCAAAAGTCAGAATATTAAGGTAACAGAGCCAGTCTTGGAAGAATTAGAAACAGTAAATTCAAAATTCAACAGGAAAGAGTAGAAAGTGTTTGTAAAATAGTCCCTTGGGAATGTACATTAAGAAACACACTCTGAAAAAGCATACTTCTAAAAGGGCACACCCAAGGAGTTTTACTCAGGAAGCTTTTAAGGTCTTTAGCAGCGATTTTCAACTGGTGTGTTGCAAGAATTTTTAAAAGGTGCAGTTAGTGACCATTTAGTCAGGGACACTAACTTTTATTCCCTTAGACTATCAGATAAAAAAATGACAGCAGCTAACACAATAGCCCTCTGGTGTGAATGAATCAGAGTAATTCTGCCCTGGCCAGCATGGCTCAGTTGGTTGGGTGTTGTCCCACAAAGTGAAAGGTCGCAGGTTCAATTCCTGGTCAGGGCACATGCCTGGGTTGTGGGCCAGGTCCCCAGTTAGGGCGTTTGGTTGGGGTGTGTGCAAGAGGCAACCGATAGATGTTTCTATTCCTCTCTTTCATACTCCCTTGCCCTCTCTCTAAAAATAAATAAATAAAATACCCCCCCCATTGTACCTATTTTTTGTCAGATTGGCAAAAAATATATTTTTTGGTGTGCCTCACAATTTTAGTAATTAGTTTATTTGTGCCATGACATGAAAAAGGTTGAAAGTCGCTGCTCTACAGTATTAAGGTTATTGATTTAGAGAAGGACTTACTGGTTTATTTGACTTAGAGATTTATGGATTTTTACAATTTTAACTTATTGATGGTGGTAGGCATCAGAGTAACAAGAGAAGAAGATCAAGAAACAGGCACAAATATAGGTTACACAGTCCTTCATTACCTTTTTACTGTAAGAGAGCTTACCTAGTGCTAGGGTTAGTCCCACATTTCAGTTGTAAAAAGGTAACTAAGTGACCTGAGCTGGCTTCACTATGACCGACAAAGGCTAGAGCTCGGAATGGGACTGTGAAACCTACCTTTTTGTGCACAACAGAGGAACTGGAATTTACTGTGCTTTCGTCATCATGCATCATCACAAGTTCAGTGCTGCTCTCATCCATGACCTCCTGCATGCTATTCACACTGCTGCTCTGGCTGCCCGTGCTCACAGACATGCTTGGGATGGAATGGTTGCTGCCCAGGCTGTCCATTTCCCTGCGAAGGCTGGTTCCATGTTCGCTGTCCTATAAAAATGGGACACTCGGGTTAAAAAAAAAAAAAGACTGGAGATAAAGTGCCAATCCATTAACTAAGCTATTAAACACACTCAATTTTGCAGTGCCAGGTTGCTTTTCTGACAAGTCTGCAAAGATAAACTTTTTCTGTAGTGACTCCACTACTCCCCCACCATTTTCAGCCATCTCAAAGTCCCTTCTATGCCGTCCCCAGGGGCCATTCTGGACATGAGTCATAAGGCTCCGAATGCTGCTATCCCAGGGTTTTCCCCTGTCACATGCAACTATCATCTTATCGCATTGCTATTCAGGAAGCAGAACCAGGCCAGGTTTGTGAGAGACCGTCAAGAACATCAAGGTGCTAGAGAAAGCCTGCTGGCGACTGGGCAGGTGACCTCTAGGATATCTGCAAATACGGCAGTGGGCACTTGAAACTAAAATAGAGTAAAGAGAGTTTCCAGAGATTTGACAAGCAATATATTCCTTTGCAAGTCATTATTGAGTAACTTCATATCTAAGCAGGGATATTAATTCTACTGTCCTGGATAGGTAATTAAATTCTGCCTCCCTTAAGCAATTCTATCATGCTCACCTCTGTAATCTTATTAAATATATCTGTTAAATAATACTGGTATTCATCACTGGTAGTCTAAAGACTACTATTTGAGAAGTGGTAAAATTATCAGAACATATAATTTATCTATCACGGTGGGATATCTTTTGATATAAGGTTAAATAATATAATTAAAGCAACTTAGTTCCAAATAAACCTTATTTTCAAAAAAGCATATGTACATATATAACTTCAAAGAATTGCTCCTTGGTAATACAAGGAATCACTGGGATAGGTAATTGGGATATTTAAAAATGTTAGATAATACACTATATTTTTAATAGATTTATTTTCCCAATTAAAGGGCATCGTTTGTATATATGCAATCAAGAGACTTTATAGTCCAATTCAGCTTTCTAAATTCCATTTTTGCAATTATTAATAAAATAATCTTGTTTTATTCTCTTTTATATATAAAAAGCTAAAATAACATTCATCATTCCTTTGCTCGTTTTTATCTAGTTTTAGATAGGCTAATCTGTGCTCAAATACTCTTGTTGCTATCCTAAGCACTTCCTGAGACCCCACTTCTTTAACTGTGTCTCCTTCCTCTATCTTTAAGGCCTGGCTCCTTCCCCTCTGTATGTAAACCTGAAGAGGCCTGCCCATATTTATATACCTCTTTACATACTGCCCTTTGTCACTTTTCCTTCTTAGCCAAATTTATAAATCTTAAAATAACAAACTTTTGCTATCTCTATTTTTTCACTTCCCATTTATTCTAAAACCCACAGTAATCTTACTATTCATCCTAACTATTCCTGTAAAACTGCTTTTACTAAGGTAATCGAGAATGCCCTACTTATAAAGCACTTAACATTTTTTTCCTGGTCTAACCTGACCCCTTGGCAGCATCTGATGGTATTGGCTGCTCCCTCCTTGAAACTGTGTACTCTCTTAACATGTGCGATGCCTTTACCTCCGAGGTCTCCCTTTTCTTGCATGGCATTCTCCTTCTACAATCAACTCCTTGGTTCATGGTCATTTTAGTGCTCTTGACCCCCAACCCACTACCCTTTACTCAGACCTCTTTCCTATGTTCTGGATTTGTATATTCCAACCAAATGCTAGACATCGTTCAGGTGTCCCAACTGTCATTACCCTTGCCTCAACCAATCCTTTTCAAGTTATTTGAAGGAGAAACCAGGAAGTCTTCTCTCCTTTGAAAACTCCCTCTGTATGCTATGTCAGTCGCATATAACGCTAGGACCTTAAACTCCATAGGCACCAAACTGAAATCATCTTAAACCGACTATTTCCTTGGTTCTTTTTCTGTTCTTGGCATCGACACACTCTAGGTGAAGCACTGCATTATCGAATCTACCTGTAAGTGTTTCTCAAAAGTGTTCCTTTCCCCCCCATTCCCATTGATACTGCCCTTCTTACCTCTTGCACAGACTGGCCACCAATCAAATCCATCTTTTATTTTGCTAGGATAATCTTCCTAAAGCATAGCATTTTCCTGAGTCTAAAATGCCCTATGCCGTTCTGTCAAAAACCACCCACATCATGTCCTCCCTATAACTTTCACCAATCCCCACTATGTACCCCTGTATGGCGATATACCTCTGTAGCATTTATCATACTTTGTTTCATATAAGAGTTCCTACATAATGTTTCTTTTGCAACTCTGTGTTTCTTAAGGCAGAGCATCCATTACACTTTTATCCCCTGAAGTGTTTTTCACAGTGCTCAGTCCAGAGCTTTTTCACATAGTAGGCACTCTGCAAGTGCCTGCTAAAATAAACCGAACCTACTTCTTCATCCTCCTGGGACTCATTCAAGGGTCCGTTTCGTGTCTCTTGGAAAAGGATTTTTTTCATTTTTCGGTATTGTAGGTTATCTAGTTCACGAACAGCATCTTTCGTCCTCTGTATGAGGTCAATTAGGACACGTAGTGGCCGGTCTCGTCGGACAAAGTCATGCTGATAGACGGAGGAGAAAATAACAAAAACTGATAATGAGAAACATACTCTTAGGTGCAAGATACAGATAGAGTAATAAAGAGACATAAAACAGTTGTATGGGTTTTTCAGAACTAACAAGATATGATTTCTATACATGTAAGCTTCTCATATTGTATAAATCTCGCAATGAGATAACGAAAATGCTTTTCTCTTCTCCTTCAAGCCCCATTTGGCGGACTCTGTCCTAGAGTTCACATGAGAACTCCAGAGGTCTACCTTATCCTTCAAGTAATAACAATGACTGTAATTAGTGGCTGAGTGGTTTATAACTTGCAAATTGAAGCTATATAGTAAAGCAAAAGCAATGCAGAGTATAGAATATTCCTGTTATAATCTGCCCCAATCCTCCTCCCCATCTTACACCATTGTTGTGTATATTTTGTTTTCTATTTCTGTGGTCATATCTAGCGCATGTGACTGAAAATGTGAGAGCTATTAAATTCAGAGGTCAGAATTCTGGCAACTTCATCTTCCCTGTGAAAAGTTGTACAACCAGAAAAAAGGGAAAAGGGCCTCTGAGGAGAGAAAATATCTGCCCCAAAGTCCATCAGCTTTTCTTGGTTTAAGCGGCCCTCACTTTCAATATTGTCAATGATCTTTACCACATGTTTTGGTTTCCTTGTTTCTCTGCCCAGAGCAGGTTAGAAAGAGGGGGTGAAAGAGGGAGGAAAAGGATTCAGAACGGACAGAGATAGGGTTACTTGTTGTAAAAGAAGTGCCCTTTGAAAGTTCTCTGACAGCCTGACAGTAGAGAAAGAAAGAAATTCCATGACTAACACACCAACCATCAACTGAACGAAAGTGAACAAAGGATTGTAGGCTATTTACCAAGAGGGGAAATGCCCCCGTATGGTCATTTCATACACTGTTTGCAAAACACTACTGTTTTTGAGCCATTGAGAAGTGAAGCTGTGTTCATTACACTTCTTTAGAAGGTAGAGGAGCATATTTTGTATTTTGACAAAGAAAATGTCCAAAAGTAGGAGGGAGATGCTTTGTTTCTTAAAGGAAAAGGTTCAGTTATGTGAAAAATTCACTTATTTGTGGATTGTTATTCAAAATTTGAAGATACTGCGAAAACGAGATAATGTGGTAGACCTTAGACGATGAAATGAATTTTACTTCTTTGTAAGTTAAAAAAGATACAAAAGAGGAACAGGACGGTTGTGAGAAAAAAAAAATCTACATGTCTTGTGGTTCTTTACCCTGACTTTGCTGTCAGGGAAACTGTGGCTTTTGCTCCTGCTTTTATAAAATATCTCTTCTTCTGCAAAGACTCCTTTCTGAAGATGAAATACCAATCCCGGAAGTAAGTGTAGCCTGCATATTTCAAGATGAGAATGAAAGGGAGAAAGGAAATTATTTTGCTACTCCAGTGCGTGCAATTATATAAGAGCAAATAGGTTTTGAGTACACTTGAAGCTATAACTTAGGTTCAAATCTGAAACTATATAACAGCAAGCGCAATGCAGAGCATACAATATTCTTGTTAGTCTCTGCCTCAATCCACCTCCCCCCACCCTACATTATTGTTGTATTTTTCTCTATTCCACAGCTAACACTCCTTATCCAACAATCTTGTCACTCTTTGTCCCTGTGTCTACTTTATTTTTCTGTAAATAATTTACCACCCCCTGACATTATACCATCACCTATTTGTTTGTTTTTACTCTCCTTCATTAGAATTTAGGTCCCATGAGTGCAGGAACTATTTTTTTCTTATGTACTTCTATGTTATTTTTAATGCTTAAAATAGTGCTTTTGCCCACAGCAGACAGTCAGTAGGTATTTGTTGAATGCATGGTGGGCTCATTTGTCTTGGGTCAACAAATCAAACAAAGACTACATCAAATCAACTAAAATAAAGATCCAAATATTAACTGCCAAAAAAAGTTCCCTTCCGGTATGTCTTTAAAAATCTTCTGCTCCACGTGTTTTGCTTTGCTCTCCAGGAATGATGCTCATAGGTTGGCCTATGTTAGTCCTCTTTTGTCTTCTACGTGTGTCATCTTCTCCATAATCATCTTTAGAGTTTTTTTTCCATTTGCTTTTAATTTTGTTTTTTTCCCCTAAGACTATCTACCATGGGAAACATCCTAAATGGATTGGCTTATTGTATTAGCTTGTTGCTTATGATTTTTATCTGTTGTCTTAATTTTTCTCTTCCATTTCTTTCTTTACCTCTGCCCACTTGCTTTTTATATCCTTCTGTTGTCTGTTGCCCTAAAATTCACCTTTGAATCCTTGTAGTATCTTCTTCTTTGAGGTCCCACCCTTAATTTTAATACAGCTTGAATTTATTATTTTTTCTCTCCATGGTCATGCTTTTCATGCCCTTTAAAAAATATTTGCTGCCCTGGCTGGGTGGCTCAGTTGGTTGGAGCATCCTCCCATGCACCAGAAGGTTGTGGGTATGATCCCCAGTTAGGGCACATACCCAGGTTGTGGGTTTGATCCCTGGTTGGGGTGCATATGGGAGGCAGCTGATCGATGTTTCTCTCTCATGTTGTTTCTATCTCTTTCTCCCTTCCTCTCTCTAAAAATCAATAAAACATGTCCTTGGGTAAAAATTAAAAAAAAAAAACTTTGCTTACTACAAAGGATAAAGATACTTTATCTTGTATTAGTGTTTTGCTCTGGCTGTCATTTTTCCCTCTAGAAACGTGGAGCTGTTGCTAAGGCGTACACATGGTTCATATCTAGTACATGTGATGGCTCCACATCAAATGGGTATTAGGTGGAGTGCTTCTCTCACCATATCCCTGTGGCCTGAAACTCACAAGAAGAACAACTTACTTTTGGGTGGAAAAATTAGTCTGCCTTAGACCTACCTCTTCAAGAACACTAAAAGCCAGAAAATGATAGAAAAATGTTTACAGAGTTCTAAGAAAAAGAAAATGGAAACCAAGAATTTTTGATCTAGCCAAAGTATTCTTTAATTACACAGTCAGTTGACATTTTTAAGCTTCACCAATTTAGGCAATACAATTCTTCAGAGTCTTTCTTAAAGCAAACAAACAAGAGTTAAGAAACGTGCATACGGAAAAAAGTTAAAGAAATCTAGACTATTCTGTGCCAAAGAAAATATTTACATTTTAAAAGATTGCCACATACTTCACTGACATAGATGGAACATATTACTTATGCGTAAGTCTACAATAAAATGTAACATGAAAAGAGATGCTCAAAAATATGATGTTTAAATCAAATGAATGCAGTTAACATGATACTCTTATCACCAACATACCTGACGATTTGACAACAACCTAACTGAAAATCAGAGTTGTTATTTTTGGCAGACTCGGCCCTGAAAGTTCATACAGATATTGGTCATAGGCATATCACAGTAATGACCAGAGCGAGGAGAAATATTTTTTGTCATAAGTCAAAAACAGGGTGGGTATGAGCAAAAGGAAAAGATGGGGAAAAGCTATTCACAGAGAATACATGTACAGCACGTACATTGAGATAATCTTGCTATTTCTAGGCCTAGCTATTGTCTCTGGATGAATGACAGGGCAGCACGTGCTAATCCAGTTTGTCAGGACGAGCTGCTGTAGGAAAGATGTACTAGGTTCCACTACAACATGACTTTAAATCCCTATCCTCGAATATAAATTTGAGAAAAATTTTTATTGACCAGTGTCACCCCAATACAAATAAATGAATGAATAAATAAATAAATAAATGAGGGGGAAGAAAGGAAAATTACCCGTAACAGTTCTGCTGATGTTGGCCTTTCCTGGGGTATTTTCTGTAAGCAGTAATCAACAAATCTCCTAAAAGAGTCCGTCCTATGTGTGCAAATACATCAAAAGAAAATAAAATCAGGGTCTGTAGAACACAATGTAAAATTTTACATTTTAGATTTTTAAAATAGTATTTTTGGAATACCAGGAGAAACGTGAGCCATTTTCAAGTTTATGGCATCTAAAATTAATTCTTTTGGCTAATGAATATGAACAGTTCAAGTTAGTCAACACATAAACATATCTTAATACATAAGCAAGGTCAAATTATAATATATATCAGAAAGTAAAAATAATATATTTACATATAATAGTTTTATATACATTTTTCTCTCTAAAGATGATGACTCTCATAAGCCTTAAGCCTATATTCTTCATGACCAGTTGGTAACTCCTCCATCACCCACAGACTGTAACCAGGTACTAAAATGTGAAGCATGAAAGTCAGAGAATCTGGGAATATGCTCCCTGAATGAAAATACTTCCTGTCTTGAAAATTCCATTTTGTCCATTCTTCTTTAAAATTCTCCTTTTTCTAAAACTTTTGTGGCCCAAATGTTTATCAGAATGTCATGATGTTCAGCAAGGAACATTACATTTTTTAAATAGATAGTATATGTTCTGTCTCAATATATTCAAATATACATAAAATAAAAAAATGACACCTGGACAAATGGTGACATCAGAGAGGGTACTTTATCTCTTTTTAGAAATGTGAAGAGCCGAGATGATCAATGTAAGACGGCCATGACTTGAGAATAAGAGCTGTTAGGAAGGTGGCAGGGCATGTGTCCTGTAGCATTTCAGTTCCTACACATGCTAAGAATACAATACTAGCCATAGTGAGGGCTGGAATAAAATGTATGTGTGGACGGTTAATGCCAACGTCACTCTTTATTATGTACGGTGAAGAGATGGAATGCTTTCTAGGTCAGATATTTAAAATCAAGTTGAATGGAAGTGCCAAATACATATGGTGATTATATTAGAGATTTAAAATTATAACAGAGTCTTACCATTCATTGGACTGTAATGTTGGGGAGTCATTCTGGGCAATGTGATATAAGGCACTCATTGCATTCATGTTAAAAAGAGGGGGCTTCCGTTCGGCTGAAAGGAAAAGAAACACAATAAAGTAGTTATTGAAAGAAATCAGGCAGACAGAGAAATAAGGAACTATGAGCAAAGTGTTGCTGCTAAATCAATGGCTTGTTACTATCTTCATGCCACATAATCCACTTATTTTAATCTCTTAGGTCAGCCCAGAATAGCCATTCAAAAGAAGTTGCTGGTCATCTTAATGTACATTGGCAAAGCTCCTAACAGACCAATTTCAAGAAAGTGGAAAAAAAAAACCTTAATGTTTTTCACATATCTTCAAAAGGCTAGTCTTTGCCTATCTTCTCATAATAGGTATGAAAGTCATGAATGAAAAAGGGGCTATGTGGAAAACCTGACAAGTTCAGGGGACTATGTGGCAGGCCCGACAAGCTCAGTGACCAAAAGGTAGCACACACAACAATGATCTGATCAACATTGCTACCTGGGCGGGGCATGGTGCTAGTCAGGCCCCAGGCTTATAGCTTCCTTAGTAAAAGGCTACTTGCCTTAAGCGAGCCCTACTGCCCGGGCTGGTGTGGCTCAGTGGAATGAATGCCAGCCTGCGAATTGGAAGGCCACCAGTTTCATTTCCGGTCAGGGCACATGCCTGGGTTGCAGGACAGGTCTCCACTTGGGAGCGTGCGAGAGGTAACTGATATGTGTCTCTCGCTGTTTCTCTCCCTCTTTCTTACTCCTGTCCCCTCTCTCTAGAAATAAATCAATAAAATCTTTTTTTTTTTAAGTGAGCACTGTCAATTGTTCTTGTGCAACTAGGTTGCTGTCACCCTCACAAGAGTAGGTGCACCAAAACTCCTCGTTGTTATGTTATTGCCCCCACACCATCTTTACTTACTGCAAATGTTAAATATTAACCATCCTGTAGCCACCGATGTAAAAGAAGTATGTGTTTCTCCATTTTGCTTTTTATCCAATCCTAGAGAGTTCCCTTTGCTTTCCCCTGCCTCCGTAATCTACCACCGAGGGATTTCACGTAACCTTCCTTATGTTTTCCCCTTTGATTCTAAATGTATAATAAGAACTGCCAAACTGCCACTCTCTGGAGTATTTTCTTGATCCATTGAGATTTTGCTTCTGGGTATGTCCTCAGTTTGGTTCTAATAAACTCATAAAGCTTTTCTATAGGTTTGGCTGTTCTTATGTTAACGTCTTCATGTGTATGTGTTTTAATTTAAAAATGTGTATTCATTGAAAATATTCAGAAAGCACAGAAAAGTAAAGTAAAAGAATTATAAAATGGAACATCTTAGACATCACTAACACAGTATGGGACATAATTGAGTTCCATAAACACTGAAGGATTATCCAGGCCAGAGAACGGTATGGGTGGGGGTGGAGGGGAAATGGGAAGGAGGAAGAGGAGAAGTGATAAACAAGACTTGGTCCATCCCATTCTAAAGAGAAATTCAGTGAACCAACTAACTGGGGAATTTTTAATATATTAATGGAAGATTTACTCTATCCCAGCCCACCATGATCTCTTCTTTGGAATTCCTACAGCTAGCGCTCTTCTAGTTCACTGCTCATTTGGCATGTGCTCACCTATTGCATTTACAGAAACATATTAATCTTTTCTTTTAAAGACAATCATAAGCTCTAAGAGCGAGTTCTTATAATCCAAATATTCTTATTATTTATTCCCCAAGAACATGTATTAAGATTCTATTCACATATTGAGTGCTCCATTTGTTGACCAAAGGAAAGAAACAAGGTTCTAGCTTTGAGTACAGTTAATTTTATGCTATTTGTTGGTTATATTTGTTAGTTATTATGTCATAGGAGATAAATCACTACCTCATTCTACCGTGCGTATCCTAATGGATTCTTTATTTAGTCCCAGTTTGTAATTCATAACCTGATCTCCAGTTTCATCAGAGCATCTTGGTTTTTAAGTAAAGATTCTTTTATTAAGCACTTTTAAAATGGTAAATTGGGCTTATTCTATGCAACTCTAAGAAAGAGAACAAGAACTAAGAGCAGAACAAAGAAGACATTTTTGCTCATAGAAGGAAGAATCAGTGAAAAGCCAGAGTGGTATAAAACAAAACACCCTTCTCCTAACTTGACATGAAAACTGTTGAGAGTAGGAAACCGGAAGTTATTGGCAGTGCTCAAGCAGAAGGCAACTGTACTTATTCATCTGTGATGCTTTGGAGGGGCCTCTTGCAGGCTGGACTAAATGATCTCTGATAACCTTTGAAGGTACCTGCGTTCTACAAATATTTATTAACTTCTCAAGAGGATACTTTATACTCACTAAACAGCTATCAGTATTATAAGCACACGAACTGTTAACAAGTGGAAGTTTGGAAAGTTGCAGTGTGGACACAATGAATTTATATCTGTTTCTAATGCATACAAGAAATTACTGGGTCAGGTTTGTCTTAGTTTTCAGGAGGTAGACTCTATAAAAGTTTCTAGAGCTTCTGAAAACTTCAAGTATTTAAAGCCATGTGGAATGAGTAATAGATCATGTATCCATCTATGGCTCCCTATCCTTCTTACGACAAAGGTCAGATCCCTAAACAGAGCCTACTGGCCTTTGCTAATATGACCCTGGCTAGCTCTAGCACTTCAGTCTGGGAGCAATCTCCGCCTCCTCCCCCGCTGTAATCTTCTGCTTCACTGAGAGCTCACAGCCTCTCACCCATGCTGCTTTCTCTGTCTGGACTCCTCTTTCACTTTTGTTCCCTGAACTTTATCTGGTTAATTCTTGCCAAACCTTCAGGCCTTATCTTAAATATAATTTCATTTCTGCATTAATTTTAATAAACATTTATTCCAGGCTCATTATATGCTTAAAATAACTTCCTCAGGAAAGGCTTTCCTGACCTCTAAGACTAGGTGTCCCCTTAGACTTTTGTCATTCCAAACTATATTTTCCTTTCTACCACCTATCACAACCATAATTAATTATTTGTGTGATTCTTTATATAACATGTGTCATCTTTGCTTAATTTCATGAGGGCAGGGACAATGTCTTTTATGTTCATCTCTGCATTTCCAGGGCTGCACACAGCACCTGGTATTTATTTTCGGTGTCTAAAAATAACTATAAAATGAGTAAATGAAGAAAAGGCAAACTAAGCCAAAGAAGAAACTTTGTCAGCAAAGGATCTTTGTGCGGCATAAAGTCATGAAGTGAGAAGAGACTGATTTTGGGGGCTTACGTCAGATACTATGGGATGACTTCATTCACTACCAGAAGGAGAGGAGCCCTCTCATTTACTGGCAAAAATATAAAATTCCAGCTGTTCAGAAGAACACGGAATTGTACAGAAACAGCAGGAAAAGGGGACTAAAGAAAGAAGAAAACAGAAATTTTGCAAGAGGAGATGAAAGAACAAAAACAACTACAAAACCCAGTGCAGTGTTGCTGAGATCTGAGGCAGGACTGAGGAGCACCTGTAAGTGACAGGCACTCTGTCCATAAACAAGACAGAACATAGCTGAGCACACGACGGTAGAATAAGTCTAACCTAGAGAAGCACGTAACTAAAGGTGTTACCAATGCAGCACAGCTCTACGGTCTGGGAAGCTTTTGCTAAATACTAGTTTCTGGGAAGTTCTCGCTAAATATTAATTTCAGATGGTCTCATGTAGGTTCAAGTCCCTTGCCAGATGCAGTACATAAATCCTCTGAGTCATGGTGACAGGCCTCATTGCTAATCCAGAATACTACAGAGCAAGGGTTGGCAAACTACGGGCCAAATTCACATAGCAGCCCGTTTTTGCAAAACTCTACTGGAACACAGCCACACCCATTCATTAACATACTGCCTATGGCCGCTTTCGTGCTTTGCAGCAGAGTTGAGTATCTATGGCAGAAAAATGTGTGGCCTGCAAAGCCTACATTTTCAAGTTATTAATTTAAGTAAAAGTTTGAGCAGATATGGCAGCTGACATATGTGGTTTTACATGATAGTAAAGATTACTATTTGAAAAGTAGCACACTCTGGCTGGATGAATGAATTAACAATCATAATAAGTGAGTCTCAAAAATAGAATAAAACTCTTTACTCACCCATTTCAATACAGGTGATCCCAAGGGACCAAATATCAACTTTCCCATCATACTGTCCTTCATCCATAGCTAAGATCACCTCCGGCGCCATCCTGCCAAACATAACACGCAATAGCCAGGCTGTGAACTGAAAAGTGATTCACCTAATAAAGTGGCTCAATGTAATGATTGTTTTTGAGGGTATCACAAAATTTTATCTGATAAAGATATTACTTCCTTACACAAATCATTTGGAAAAAACACTATTCAAAATGTAAACAACATACTTACTGATTTAGATGAAACAATACATTATTTTCAATAAACCCTGGTTCCACTATTTCCTTTAAATTTGATTTTCAGTAAGTTACCTAACCTTTCTGTTTATCAGTTTCTTCATCTATAAAAATGGAGAGAATTCTAGTAGCTACCTCAGAGGGATTTATAAAGGATTAACATGTATGAAACACTTAAAGAAATGAATTACTTTAAGAAACATGAAAAACATTTCAAGGATATTACGACTTAAAAACAAACAGACAGACAGACAGACAGACATGCTATGGATGTTACTTTGTTAGTCCCTATGGATTTCATTAGGAGGGCAGGGGTCATATCAGTGTAATATTCTTTGTTCGCTATTAGTGTATGTAAGTAGTTGCTTAGTAAATGCTATTTCATAATGATGAAAACATTTCAAATAGCTGATTTGTTTAGTAGGTAAGTAATTTTCTGGGGATATGTCATTCTCCAAGGTACAATAAAATTCCAATATATCCATGAAGGGAAGGAAAGGAATCTTGAATAGAACGGGGTAACACTAAGAATGACAAGCTAGACAAGTACCAGAGAACACAACAAGGACAAGAACCTGGATTTCTTTCCCTGGAAGACAATATTTATACTCACTGGCTAGAGGAGGTTAAAGAAGCTACGTGCTTGCCCATAGAGACTCTGTCTCAAGAGAAAAGTTGAAAAGAAACTTTCAATGAAATCTAAAACCTGAGCTTGGACAGTGTGTTGATCATCCTGCTCAGTTTACACACAGTGACATCAACCTTACTTGAAGAACTTCAAGTCACTGGAAATTTTATACTAAGTCAGGGTATTTGTTTTTGCCAGTGAGTTTTCTATCCTTCTCTAATACAATCTCATCTTAAGAGACATGGTGAGACACCGTCAAAATAAAACCAAACCAACCCTTGTTCGTGTATGCATATTTTTAAAACTATGTCATGTTTTCTAATTCTACATACCAGTAAGGTGTGCCCACAAAGGAGTTGGCAGGAGAAGCCATGGAGGCAGATCCAAAATCAGCTAGTTTCACCTGACCTGGCTCTGTTAGAAGAATATTTCCTGCTTTAATATCCCTGTAGGGGAAAAAAAAAAATAAGAGGGTGAGGAAATTACTTTTCAATTTTGACTATGGAATAAGGTCAGAGCATGCAATTAATAAGACAAAAAGTTTATTTTAAAAAACCTTGCTCAGATAGCCAGAAGGGCATTTAGTAATTACTGCATGTTGTAAGGGGGCCCAGAGTCCTGGGTGTACTTATAGGTAGGTCATAGTAATTACACTAAAAGGTAGAGATTTCTTTAGAGACAGGGAAGGCAATGAGAAAAAGGCAGACATGGCGGACAAGGAAACCAATTCAATTGCTAAACTTACAAAATCATATTCTTAGATGCTAAATCCAGTCATCAACAGTATTCCTTGTGCTGGGAAAATTGGTGCTGTTCGTAACTGCCTTTTTTTTTCTTTTCCAAATTACATGACATTTTTTGGAGCCTAAACAAACCTTCAATGACTCTGTATTGACTACCTACCAATAAGCCTCCTCTACACACATACCTTTTCTTTCTTGCCTGTGACCCTTTCTCTCTGCCTTTAATTGTAACTGCAACTCTAAGGCATTTGAGGGTACATGTTATATAGAAGGTGTTATTTTAAAAATAACACTGTACAGTAAAAAGAAGAGCCTGAAAGATCAAAACAAACAAGGATTAGGGGTTAGGAAATTGCACTTAATGTATTACTGCAAAGAATCACAAGTGGTTACTACTAAAGCTATTAGATATTTTATGCAGCAAAAAGATTTTAAAAATATGATTTAAAAAATTCATTCTTCAGTATGATAATTTAAAATGAGAGGATGTGAATGTATTCCTTATTTTCTTTAAAAAAAAGGTATGATGTATAATGAGTACTAGGAACCAAGAATTGCAAGTTGATGGGCAGTGAAAAGATAAAGCAGAGAGAATGAGGCAAATTTATGTCAAATTGAAAATGATAAGGTTCAAATACTTCCAAAACGTTTCCAAAAATCTTCCCTTGAAAATTCAGTTTCTTTCCTCATGATGACATTAGGAATTGGCAGAGAGAACTAAAAAAAAAGCATTATTTATTTTCTTACAATAAGAAAAAAATCTTTTTTCTATTATCTTCAATTACAACATTGACTAACTATCCTCTCAAATCAAAATAATAAAATCTGAGACATAGATAGCATTTATTATTAAATAAAGAACATTCTTTAAAAGTTTTTTGGCTTTTCAACTTCTTTTACATATTAAAAAAGTTAAAGTATAATATAGAGTAACACATTAATGTGCAGATTAAGATAACAAAGGCATAAAAACTGAACTGTGGCTTTAATAGGAACAGGCAAAAATTATGAAGTTGGCATTCAGTAATGACATCTTAGTACTAAAGAGACACACATTTTTTAAAAGGTGTCAAATTCATAGAAATTATGGCTCAATTTCTTTCATCAATATTTATTATACATGGTTAAGTTTATTCTTACTCCTTATAAATATGCCAAGTTCACAGCAGGAGTTTTGGTCTGCCTATCTTGAGGAGGTTCTGCTTTTTTAGTGCCAGTAACTTGTGATGGCTACTCTTATGTGATTAAAACAGAAGTAAAAGGGGAACCGATGACCTAATAGTTTCATTTCTTCCTAGCAAATGTCAAAGCGTTTGTTTCTGAGTCACCTCAGATACTTTAAACCTATCTCATCTCACTCCTTCTGCGCTATGCGTTGAAGTAACTAGAAGTTCTTTACAGAGAAAGGGAAAAATCAGCAATGACATCTCTGTTTAGAAGTTAGAGGGGGAAGTAGAGTGGGGTTGTGGCAGAAAAAAATAGAAGGCAGGGGAAAGTCTTGGGTTAGAAGTTAGGAGATTTGAGTTTGAATCTTTATTATATAAATGCTGTGAAATTATGGACAAGTTATTTAAATCTTTCTGAGTCCTGGCTCCTTCATCTGCCAAAATAAAGATAATAAAATATTATCCTAAATATCTATACAAATTACAGAAACAGAAGACATTTCAAAGTGATAAAACAGCATACCAGTATATTTATGTAAGATAGATTTGTTATTTGCAATAGGAAGGGGAGAGGAAGCAGAGCTAGGAAATAAATATATGCAAGGAAAACTAATTTTATTTCCTTTTCTTCTTGACGCATTATCAAAAGGTTACTGAGCTCTTCTTCCAATTTCCCTGCAACACCCTGCCTGCAGAATAGTTACCTATAGAATAGAGATGATGTAAGTCTTTATGGATATATGGTTGAAACCAAGAGATAGGAAATAAATTCTGGCAATTTTACTCCTTACATCCAGAAGTAGTAGCAGTCTATATTTGCTTCCCATAAATCCTGAGGCATCCCAAAAATTGGAGCATGCACTAATTTTCAAGCTTCATTGAATAGACAGTCCTATAGCTGAAATGAAAATGTAACTGGTCTCTAGTCTTACCTATGAATCAATGCGTGAGAGTGCAGGTAGGCTAGCCCCTGCAAGGCACCGTGAGTAATGGCGGCAATCTCTACTTCCTGAAGTGGTTTCTTGTGAACTGGGGAAGGAAAAAAAATTTCAGGAGTAGATGGATCAGTTTCATGCCTCTTTTTCTCTTACACAGCTTTATGAGATTGAATTATAGACTTTCTCAAATGACAAATTGGGAACATCTTCATCTAAATACATAGGATACATATTTTCTATAGAAGAGCGATAAATAATCAGATATCAGAAAACCTGAGAATAAAAACAAACTAAGTAACCCCTCCAAAAAAAGTAAAACAAAGCCTGATATTCATGGTAATGAACTGTTAATTTACTTGTCAGTTGCAAGTCAATTGGCCAGGCCCAAATTTACCAGTCTCTTACTGGACATTTTAAACCCTACAGTGTTTTAGGTTGCATTATTCTCTTCTGCCAGGGAGAATGTTATTATATTACTCCTCTAACTGCAGGTTTCTATTATTTCTGAAACCAGCTAATAAGCAATTTCTATACAGAGATCAAGGATAATATAAGAAAAAAAAATTTTAATGTAAATTTTTAACACTGTCTCTGGTTATAGCAGCATCTGTGGAGAACTGTGTCAGTGAAGATATTCGCAAGGATTAAATATCAATATCATATCATATCAACATTTAATTTAACACCGTCTACCTCTCTTTCATACATAAAGACAAACTTGATGTTTTTGGCTGCACATACTACATCCCATTAGCCAAACATTTTAGTAGTACCTCCCCAGGATGGGCCATGAACTAAACAAAACAGGAGGGTTGCTAATCATTGCTCAGATATTTTCAGTGACACTATAAAGGTTGCAGAGCTTATACACACAACCCTTAAGTCTAAGTCATCACCCATTTAGTTTGTCCAAATTGCACTTTAATTTAAGAGTAGATGACATTCTGATCAAGGTACAATAGAAAGGAGGGGACAGTGCTTTGACTCTTACCTTCTAACAAATCAGAGGCTGAGCCTAAGCAATACTCCATCACCAACTGTAAGAGATTAAAATCATTTTCAGAACAATGAAGGTTGATGAGAAACTGCTAAACCAACTGACCAACCCAGGACTTAAGAATACTAGAAAAATGAATATTGTGACCTACCTGACCCTGGATTAAACTTTGGTCAACTGGCACTAATTGGCTTTTATCATTTGTTTTTGTTCACTCCTACTTGGAACTGACATTAATCTAAGATTATAAGGGGAAATACTCACTGGAAATGGTCAAGCTGAGATCTCCAACTTAGTCTTTATTTACTACTAAATTCTACACCATCTTGTTTCAAAAACGGATTTAAGGTGGCTTAGATTCCACTACAAATTAAATTTTACAACTTGGAAAGTGGCAACCAACTACATGAGCCAGTAAAATCTATACTGGGAAATACAAATAAAATAAACCAACAATAAGTAGAAAATTTCTTATTTTCACATTGAAAGAGTGCTAAACAAGAAAATATTGTTTAGTTTTGCATCTATGTCAACAAGATCATTTACTTATGCCTTCATTAAAAAAATACATATAGGTTAGAACTCAATCTGAGGTTGCAGCCTCTAGTGTTACATTAGCTTGAATTCCTGAGGTATGAGATATTAAAATTTATACCTTAAAATAATTTGAAAATAATATTTATAAATATTATTGATATTTATTGGGTTTGCAATCTTGAAAGGTGTTTTAAAAGCAAAAATGAGAAAACTTTCTTTACTTTCATCATAGGTTTTTTTAGGTGTCCCAGAAGACTAATTTGTAGCCAATGTCAGAACTATGAGTGCTCAGGGACCAGTGTCCGCATGCGCACACAAGCGCACACAAGCGCACACACTCCTACAGATTATGTGGTTGTTCTAAAAAAACCAGATGCTCATTATAAAATACAAATTTCTTATCATCACCCAGATATAACCAATATTAATATATTGATTCCTTCCATTAAAAAATTAGTATGAAAACATATATCTATGTTATGTAATTTGTGTTATCAAAAAAATTCAGAATGAGATATATAATACTATATATTACCCTTATATATTCTATAATATACAATTATATATAATATGTAACATATGTGTATATTCAATGTATTTCATATTTTCTAAATTATTCCAGTAATAATGCAATGAAAGGTACATAATACATACAGAAATCTATGTCATATATAATATATTGTATAATGATCAAGTTATATATTGATATATCTAAATTATTAAATTATATACAGTATTAAATATAAAAATATTTAGATATTGTTGTATTACTGGAATAATTTAGAATAGTATGAGAAGCTTCAGAGTTTAAAGTTGAGATACTTTATTATAGTTTTCTGCTTAACATTAAAAGTCAGCAGATTTATAAATTAATTTTATTTCTTATTTTGAAATGAAAGTTTCCACATAAGTGATTCAACTTTATCAAGGTATAATTGAAAAATACTTTTTTCTTTAATGAATTTTGATGGAAACATTTCTCAGTTATATCACATACTTTTCTAATTTTTTTCTTTTTTAAAAAATATATTTTATTGTTTATGCTATTACAGTTGTCCCATTCCCCCCCTTCACTCCACTCCATCCTGCATACCCCCTCCCTCCCACATTCCCCCGCTATAGCTCATGTCCATGGGTCATACTTATAAGTTCTTTGGCTTCTACATTTCCTATACTATTCTTACCCTGCCCCTATTTTCTACCTACCATTTATGCTACTTATTCTCTGTACCTTTCCCCGCTCTCTCCCCCTCCCACTCCCCTGTTGATAACCTTCCATGTCATCTCCATTTCTGTGGTTCTGTTCCTGTTCTAGTTGTTTGCTTAGTTTGCTTTTTTTTTTTTTTTAAGGTGTGGTTGTTAATAACTGAGTTTGCTGTCATTTTTACTGTTCCTATTTTTTATCTTCTTTTTCTTAGATAAATCCTTTTAACATTTCATATAATAAGGGTTTGGTGATGATGAACTCTTTTAACTTGACCTTATCTGAGAAGCACTTTATCTGCCCTTCCATTCTAAAGGAAAGCTTTGCTGGGTACAGCAATCTTGGATGTAGGTCCTTGCCTTTAATGCCTTGGAATACTTCTTTCCAGTAAGTATTTCCTCCTTGCCTGTAAGGTCTCTTTTGAGAAATCAGCTGACAGTCTTATGGGAACTCCTTTGTAGGTAACCTTTTCTCTTTCTGCTTCTAAGATTCTCTCCTTCTGTTTCATCTTGGGTAATATAATTATGACGTGCCTTGGTGTGTTCCTCCTTGGGTCCAGCTTCTCTGGGACTCTCTGAGCTTCCTGGACTTCCTGGCAGTCTATTTCCTTTGCCAGATTAGGGAAGTTCTCCTTCATTATTTGTTCAAATAACTTTTCAGTTTTTTGTTCTTCCTCTTCTCCTTCTGGCACCCCTATAATTTGGATGTTGGAACGTTTAAAGATGTCCTGGAGGTTCCTACGCCTCTCCTCATTTTTTTGAATTGTTTCTTCATTCTTTTCTGGTTGGATGTTTCTTTCTTCCTTCTGGTCCACCCTGTTGATTTGAGTTCCAGTTTCCTTCCCATCACTATTGGTTCCCTGTACATTTTCCTTTGTTTCTCTTAGCAGAGCCTTCATTTTCTTATATAATTTGCAACCAAATTCAACCAATTCTGTGAGCTTCCTGATTACCAGTGTTTTGAACTGTTCATCTGATAGATTGGCTATCTCTTTGTTGCTTAGTTGTATTTTTTCTGGAGCTTTGATCTGTTCTTTCATTTGGGCCATTTTTTTTTTTTTTTTTGTCTTAGTGCCGGTTACATAAAGGGGCGGAGCCTCAGGTCTTCACCGGGGCGGGGTAACGCTCGCTTGTAGCTGCGCTGTGCCGCTGTACGTGGGGGAGGGGCCGAGAGGGAGCAATTGCGCTTGCTCCACTCTCTGCTGGTTTTTAGTCACTCCCTCTGCTACCCACAAGCAGATTGGGCCCTTCTGGTGCTGCTTCCCAAGTGGGTGGGATTGTGCACGCTCTAGGCCAATGTGGGTCTCTCCAGTGAACTCTCCTGTGAGGCTGGGAGTTTCTCCTGCTGCCGCCTCAACCCCCACAGGTGTTTTCAATCAGTGGTTTGATGCTTTATTTCCCTGTGCTGGAGCTCGGGGTTGCATGGTCTGTCGCCCGGTCCACCAGCTGCTGCCTCGCTGGCCAGCTGCAGCTTTGCCCACCCCGCTCCACAATCCGCCACCTCGCTGGGTCCTCTGGCTGCCTCTGCCCGAGTCCTCTTGCCCAGCTGCGCGTCTCCACCCCTCCTACCGGTCCGGGTGAGTGTTTCTTCTTTCTATCTCCTTGGTTGTGGGACTTCCATACAGTTTGATTTTCTGTCAGTTCTGGGTTTTTTTTGTTTTTAAATTGTTGTTATCCTTCTTTTGCTTGTGTGAGGAGGCACAGAGTGTCTACCCATGCCTCTATCTTGGCCGGAAGTCTCTAATTTTTTTCTTTTTTTAAACATGAGAAAACCAATTTAATACAGTACACAAGCATTTAAACAACTCCATATTTTATCACAAACATTCTTTTCCTTATTATTCCATAACATAAGTGCACTGGAGCCATGACTGGTTGTTTGCTCCTGACACTAAAGAGCTCCAGTTGCTGCTTTTAAATTAGTAGGTCTGCATTCTGGCTTTCCCAACTTCTTCTTGTGGTCAAATTAGCCATGAGGCTGTTTGTATGTGTGTCTCCAGCAGCTGAGCTCCTAAAGCTATCAAATCTGTTGTAGGCAGAGACCAGGTAACCCAGCTTATTAGCACTCTATGTAATCTAAGAATAAATAGGCTTCAAAAAAGAGGTCTGAGGATTTTTCTAAAGACTGGAACACATGAGACAGAACACTTGATTTTGTAACACTTATTCTTCTTGCTCAAAATCCCTTTCTTGACTCCTTCACGATAATTGAGATTGCCAGAGAACTGATTTTGGATAATGAGATACTCCTCCGATTAATTTATCCTCAGAACAGAAACAATAGCACTAGATATCATAAGAGTTACTTGAACAAAAATGTTTAAGTATGCTGTTTGATAGTCTATCTGGGAAGAAATATTCAATTCCCTAAGTGGAGATCATGTATAAGAAAAGGACATAGTACATGGTAAGGACTCAATAATTGATAGTTAAACTGGATTTTAAGTTGGAATGTGCAATCTGAATAAGTACAAAATATGAAGTTTCATCTACTAAATAGTGCCCAACAGAGACACAATTGTGTAAAAATATATTAGGAAGGTAGAGTAGAACAACAGATTGTTTCATTTTAATTATTTCTAGGCCTTGTTTGGCACAACTTAGCTAGGCATTGTAATGCCAAGCACAATTCTGAACTGTGTAGGAATTGCAATGGGAATGAAAATCATCAAAGATAAAATTCTAGGATGAGAATAGAAGGCCCTGCCCTTTACTTTCATAAATAAATGATTATAAAATCATGTTAACTTTTCACCATTTCTTTAATAAGTGTTTATAAAATGCAACTTCCCATAGGCTAGGTATCATTCTTATGAAATATAAGTGTACAGTGTATGGCATACTCTGAGGTATTAACAAATATGAAGTGGGACAAAAGTGGGACTGGTAATTTTATAGATCAAAGAGATAATAGAAAACATAGAAAAAAATTAATAGAAAAAAATAGATAATAGAGGTCCTTTGACTTACCCAAGCAGTGTGCTCTTTCAAGTAACATCCTTTGTACTCAATGGTATTAGGATGCTTCAACTGTCGTAAAAATTTGACTTCCTTAAGAATATCTTGCCATTTCTATTGAAGTCAGAAAAAAAAAAATGTTATCATTCTAAAGCTGAAAATAGTATTTTATTATCAAGTACACATATATCATGTTCTTTTTATTTTTAAAATGGACAAAGTAAATGTTTAATAAATGAGGAAGTTATTTAGTCTCATGTTATTTCTTTAGTTTGAATACATGTAATGTAAATCTATCACCAAGTACATATTTAAATACATTATACTAACTCATCTAATCCACAAAATAGTTGATCAAGTTAGAATATTAGGAATGTTTATTGTATGCTCCACAAGGAGGCAAAAAAAAAAAAGAACTATAAAATATAATGTTCAAAGAATTTTATTTCTCCTGTCAATCTCACATTAATTTGCTTATGTCAGTTCAGGTACACAACTTCCTTTAACTTACCTCATGTGCCTGCTTCCCACTGTAAGACATTTTCTTAACTGCCACCACCTCATTGGTGTGAGCATTTGTGGCCTGTGTTAATTTGGTAAAATAAAACAAAAAGAATGAATGATGTGTCAGACAGGTTAACTTTAATATTTGACTTGAGACTTTAAATAACATTCTCACACTTCATTATCACAATTTAAAGATATCCCAACTTTTGATAAGCTAGGTAGACATTTCCATCCCACTTTAAAGAACAGTTTCTCTTTGTCCCTTTCGGTATATATGCAAAGATTACATTATTAAAAAATGTTTTAACAAAATATATCCAATCAAATAGAAACAAGTCATATTTCCAAAACACCCATACTGGTTTTATGATAAGGACCATCCATTAGTAGAGAACAAGCTAAATAAATATGATACAGATATAATAACAAAATAACCATGAAAAGAATGAGATAATCTATTTGTATATATAGTAATATAAAAAGATATCAAAAATATCATGATAAAAAAAGCTGTATGGAATGATTTTATTTTTCCAAAACAGTAATAATGTGGGTATATGTGTAGAAAAATTATTAAAAATTTTATTCCAGAATACATGTTAGTGATAATCCCTACAGCAATGCTGGCCGATGAACTTTCTGTGATGTAGGGAATGTTCTGTATCGACGTCATATGTGGTATGGTACCATGTGAAATGTGGCTCATGAGACTAAGGAAATAGGTTCTAAATTTTACTTAATTTTGATTAAATTTAAATAGTGTCTACTATATTGAACAGTGAAGCAGAAGGCAAAATTAATCTTAAGGTGGACTTTCACTTTCAAAGTTACTTATATTTTATAAGAATGTATTACATACATACACACACATGTGTGTAGTCATCTGTAAAGATTGTCTTGTCTCATGATTGTGTATATTCTCCAAACCCTAAATACAAGTTCATTGAAAGCACACATGAATACCATAAATAACTCAAGTAATACTCGTTTTCTCCCAATTTACATGAGATTTAAAACTAGATATTTTTCTAAAATTGTTCACAAAAATAAATATCAGACATTAAAAGATGATCTAATTCTGATTTCCTTTTAATAACAGGGCTCTGCGTCATACCCTTGATGAAAGTAAGCTATTTTGGTTCCAGAATACTATTATTTTGGACCTAGGAAGCTATAGCAGTGGTTCGGAGGTAAAAAATTAGGATTCACTTACTGATAAAATTAGGTCGCCAATTTTTAAGAAAAAATGCATAATCATTTTCTTAACTACATCTAATTAAAGAAGTTCCTCAGCTATAACAATGGTTTCTTTTTGATTAAAAATATTTTAAATTCAAACAGTGACCAATAACTTACTAATGTAAACTGAATTCAACCCCAGATTCTTATTGAATGCAAAATGCAGAGAAAAGTAACATATACTAAAAAAAAAAATTTTTTTACAAGCACCTAGGTAAAAGTACCTATTATAAAAACAAGTTCCACCAGGTATAGTTTTCAAATCAGCAGAACTCTATAAGAGCATATTTTAGATATTTTATTCATTTAGAAGGTATAGATTGACTGGTTAAAACCAAAAATCTCTAACATTTTATTGGCTTTTAAAACTGAACATTAAGGCTGTGCTTATATGACCAATTCCCATCAACAGAGAAAAGCTGATGTAAACTCAGCATGATAATAAAGGTCAGAGGGAGTGTATCTGAGAGGTGGATGTTCTGGACGTGAGTCTGTGTGCTGTGCAGCTAAAGGAGCCTGGGAACGGTTTAGAAAATGCCCCAACAATGAAGAATTTTAACTTAGACTTGGATTTTAAAACAAACATTTAACCTTTATAAAAAGGAAATAAAAGCCCACAGAAATGGAATAAGATCGTATTATCTAATCGCTTATTATTAAAGTTATTTATAATCAATGCTTATGTGGAACCAGGGACATGAACACAGAATTACCCTAAAATTAAAAAATGTGTATATATTTCCTTAGATTTAGAGAGTAATCATTACTTAAGAGTGTGGTCAGTATACTTGCTTACAGAACCTATCTACTGGGGCACAGACTTAAAATTTGAAAAACATTTCCATACTGATTTCTTTACAGGTTTGAAATTTTTAATGTAATTTTATACTGGCTAAAATTCAGAGCTGAAACTGAAACTTAAAAAAAAAATCAATATTTTATACAGCGAAAGGAAACTATAAATGGGGTCTCAGCTTTCCAGTGCTTCATACTGTATTATGAATTATTACAACCTTGCAAGTTTTATTCTTGAAACTTATATTCATACTTAAATTTCCAATAATCTCAATGGTCTCAATATCTTTAAGCAAGGTCATGAATTCAAAAAGTATTTATTGAGAATTTAAACTAGTGTGTTCTGATATTTTATTAACCATTTCCAGCTATATTTAGAATATTGTCAACTTCTTGCTAGTTTATAAAGAAATAATATAAATTAAGCATAAGCTTTTTTAAAATTTTTATTTATTGATTTTTAGAGAGAGAGATAGGAAGGGAGGGAAAGGGAGAGCGAGACACACACAGACAGAGAGAGAGAGAGAGAGGGAGAAACATTGATTTGTTGTTCCACTGATTTATGTATTATCAGTTGATTCTTGTCTGTGCCCCGATGGGCGATTAAACTGGCAACCTTGGTATGGTGGGACAACACTCTAACCAATGCTAGCTGGCCAGCCAAAATTTTTTTTCCGAAGTGTCCCTGTGAATGAGAAAGACAGAACTTTGACCGGGACTTGACTATTATTCTAAGCACCCTGTTGAGCAACAGAAGGTCAGTTAATGATAAAATGTATTTGAGTGGAAGCCAAGTGTTGCATGGGGAGGCAAGGGAGAAGGGGTGCTAAGTGCTGATCTTAGACCTGAAGGAAGAAAGACCAGAGAAAACCCAGGCTGAAGGCTTGGCTAGAAACAATAGGATGATCTAAAGGGACGATTAATAAAATCTCTTTTGGAAGGACAACTAAGATAAGCCCTACCTACCCAGATGGTCATACATAAAGGACCACTTAAAAGGAAAGTCAATATTGTTTAAGAAAAAAAAATTTGATAACAGGATTGGGGGAGAAATAGGTAATAATCAGTACTTCAATATTACTTGCTTTAATAGGCTAGTACTCATAAGGAGATATTTGTTGCTTTGGTAAAGCAAACTCCAAAGGCTATCTACATATATCATATAATGAATTTCAGGTGAATGAGCTATGTTACCATTTCAGTCAGTTCTCATTCTCATTAGAAGGTAATCACAACCTTGGAATACAAACTGACTTTAGGGGCCTAAGGCTTAGATCTAAAATATTGCCTTGACATGAGTGTTACTAAAACTCGTCATCAATCCATCTGTCTGAATAGCCATTCATCGTCCATCTACCATCCATGTATCCATCCCTCATTTACTGAGTCCTACCATTGTCAGACATTATACCAGTTACTGAGAATACAGCAATGAATGAGATAGACATTCCTGTCTTCATGGAGCTTATTATTTAAGGGGAGGGATATACATGAATTGAAAAATCTCACACATAATTATTTAATTACAATGGTGACAAATGCAACAAAGTGCAAGCACAGGGTGTTAGGAGATCATAAAAAAGTCTTAAATTATTTGTGCTGGAGGGTTGAACAGGAAAAACTATCTTATGGATGTAACACTTAAGATGAAATATGTAGGATGAGAGTTAGGGGTGGGGATGCAGTGCGCAGAGTTTTCTAGGTAGAAGTGTATCTGAGGGCCCTAAAGCAGAAAAAGCTCGGTGTACAAGTGGAAATGCATAGGGCTCAACGTCCAGCTTACAACATTTACATCCAGTTCACACGGATACCATTGACTTGAATAATGCCTAGAATTCTGGGACTGGCTTTTCAGAGATGACTATTTGTTCCTACTGTAAACAACATTTAATTTGTAGAATAAACATTAAAGCCAAGTGTATTTTACAAGTAACAGAATGTGTACAATCAAACTTTCTTAATGTGATCTATCTAAATGATTCTTTTTGATTACTTACAAAATAAACTGCTCCAAAACTTCCATGTCCAATCTCATGCAAACCAATAAAAAGTTCTTCGGGATCATCTTTGTAGAACAGGTCAGCAATCTCTGGGTCCTTTGGCAACCCTTTCGGCATGATGACCAGCGTTCGCAAACGTTTTGCTTTCGATATCCCAGTCAGCTTTATCTGTCATTGACAATTTTTTTTTGGTAAATTTTTAGTGCCTGTAGAAAAATTAAGTTTGACAGTAACTTATTTCTAACACATTTTGTTTGGTGGCAATACAAATTGATTTCAAAAAACATCATGATCTAAAACTCCGTAATAAAGAGCCTATAACCCAAAAGAAAAACTGGCAAAGGATTTGAACAGACATTTCTTCAAAGATATGCAGGTGGCCACTAGGGCATGAAAAAACACTCCACATCATTAGTCATTAGAGAAGTAAAATTAAAACAACGAGATACCATTTCATACCAGCTAGCATGGCTATCTTCAAAAAGTCAGATAATAGCCCTGACTATTGTGGCTCAGTTGGTTGAGCATCATTCTGCAAAGTGAAAATTTGCAGGTTCGATTCCTGGTCAAGGCACATGCGTGGGTTGTGGGTTCAGTCCCCATTCAGGGTGTGTGTAAGAAGCAACCGATCAATGTTTCTCTCTTACATCGATACTTCTCTCCCTCTCATTCTCCCCTCTTCCTCTCTTTCTAAAAATAAATAAATAAAATCTTTAAAAGGTCCGATGATAAGTATTGGTAAGAATGTGGAGAAATTGGAGCTCCTGCTTGTGGGAATGTAAAATAGTGCGGCCATTTTGGGAAACAGATGGGCAGTTCATCAAATACTTAAACATAAATTGCCATCTGACCCAGAAATCCTACTCCTTGGTATATAGCTAAGAGAAAGGAAAACATATGTCCACACAAAAACTTGTGCATGGATTACTTATAGCAGCATTATTCATTAGAGCCAGAACAACCCAAATGTCTGTCTGGTGAATGCATATACAAAATGCAGTCTATCTATACAATGGAATATTATTCGGCCATAAAAACAGATGAAGTACTAATACATGCTCCAACATGGATGAGCCCTATAAACATGCTAAGTGAAAGAAGCCGGCCCCAAAAGATCACGTATTGTATAATTCCACTTATACAATACATCCAGAATAAGTAAATCTGTAGAGACAAAGTAGATTATTGGTTGCCTAGGGCTGGGAGAAGAATGGCTTGTGGAGATGACTAGAGTATGGGCTTTCGAGGGTGATGAAAATGTTCTAAAACTGTGGTAATGGTAGCACAACTGTTAATATATCAAAACCCACTTTAAATGGGTAAATTGTATGGTATAAAAATTATACCTCAACAAATCTGTTTAAAAAGCATTTTGGTCTAATTAATATTGAAATAATAACAGCTAACATTAGTTAAGCCTTACTGTGTGTCAGGCAACATTAAATAACACACACGTATATTACCTCCTTTAACCCCCACAACAAATCATAATGGAGGACGTTATTATTTTGATTTTATGGAACAAAGTATGACTGAGAGGTGAAACTACTTCTCCATGGTCAGGAAGCAAGTATTTGCCAGAACTGGGACTCGAACCCTGATCTAATGGCAAAGTCCATGCTTGTAATTAAAATGCAATATATACATATAGTAGAACAGGTAATTAAAGAACTCTTTATGAACCACTGGAGGAAAGTGCTATAATTTAGAGACTGTTAAATGTTCACTTACAGGGGCAGGTTACTCTGTTGCTATACAAAATATTCTGAATTCAAAGTTTCTTTTTAAAAGGGCATCATTTTGACTATTTATATGTTGACTATAAATAGTTACACTTATTTAGTATAGACACATTTTCTTTATTTTTTGAAAAAATATTGAAATGTTAACTCTCATCTATATTTTTATTATATAAATCCCTCCCTTCAATTCCTGAGAATCACTCATTCCAACACCTGAACTTATCACAAAATAGTCTGTGTTTCTTCCTTGACCCATCAAATAACTATGCTAGAAATTTGGTCATTGGTCAATAGAACTTTATTTTTTAAAACATGAGCCAATGGGCTTCAGTCAAGAAGAGAAAAAGAGGGTCATCAATTGAAGTAGAACTGAGCCCTGACCGGTATGGCTCAGTTAGTTGGTTGGGTGTCCTCCCGCAAAGCAGAAGTTCCATGGTTTGATTCCTGGTCAGGGGACGTGTCTGGGTTGCAGGTTTGGCCCTGGTTGGGGTGCATGTGAGAGGCAGCCAATCTTTGTTCTCTCATACTAGATGTTTCTCTCCCTTTCTTTCTCCTTCCTTTCCCCTCTTTCTAAAAATAAATAAAATATTTTCTTAGACCTGGCTGGTGTGGCTCAGTGGATTGAGCGCTGGCCTGTGAACCAAAGGGTTGCAGGTTTGATTCCCTGTCAGGGCACATACCTGGGTTTCGGGCCAGATCCCCAGTGCGGGTCACTCGAGAGGCAACCACACATTAATGTTTCTCTCCCTCTCTTTCTCCCTCCCTTCCCCTCTCTCTAAACATAAATAAACAGAAAAAAAGCCTTTTCAAAGGAGGCATTTAAAAAATTAAAAAAATTTTTTTAAAGAAGTAAAACTGACTGTGCTAAGAAGCACATTTCTCTTGTGACATGACAGCCATAGGTGACAACGTACATTACTTCATATGGCTAGTCTAGTTAAAACATTAGCATATTTATGTCATCGATCTAACTATCCACCCATTCTCTCAACTCTTTCCTTGACTCAACAAATATTTATTGCATGCCTAGTGTTTACCAGGCATTATAATGGGGGTTAAAAATAGAATGAGATGTGGTCCCTTGTCCTTCAAGGGTTTAGAGTCAAATGGGGTGAGACACTGAAATGACACAAATATCAAAATGGTAATAACTTATGAAAAGAAGCAAAAATATTTAATGTAAGGATAATATAGGATGACTCGGTCTATTTTTATTTGAATATGAAAAGGCATGCTTTTTAGGGAAAATAAAAGTAGTTCATTCAATATGAATGTATGGGAGAGTTGGAAGGAGAAAATATAAAGCTGGTGTTAAGCCAAGGAAATCATAATAGGCCTTTTACACCATATTAAGAAATTTGGACTTTATCGAGGGTAACGGGAAGCCCCTGAAGGTTTTAAAAAGGAACAAGTTTCCCCCTACCCACAACACTGCACACCATTAATCCTGGGCAGTCACCCTGTCAATCCAATTATGCCAATAATTAAGCATAAAGTCAGTATGTCAACAGAACTTTAAATCCAGTCGTTTGTCAGCCAGGTGACTGAAAGTACACAAGTAAGTTCAAAAAGTTCCGTTGCCTTCATTACTTAGGTTTGAGAGCAGGAAAGAGAAACAGTGGATTAAACCAAATACATACCATTTAGAAACTAGGCCCAAAGGGGGGAAAAAGCATATTATGAGATTTTTCTTTAGGTAAAAGAGAAAGACCTATGAACTAAATTTATGAGAACTAAACTCTTTTCAATCACGAAAATGTATTTTAAACTTCTGAATATTTTGGCTTCGATGTGGATAAAGCTGAGTTCTATGGATAGCTGTTTGGTGGATACAGATCGTCATACTATAGACTAAAATGATTTTCCAAAGAAATAAATATTAAAAGGTAAAAAATGAGACCATAAAAACTTCTAGAATAAATACAGGTAAGTATTTAATTGCAAAGCAAGAAACCAAAGCAAAGCCATAAACTAAAATAAATAAATTTGACTACATATAATTAATAATTTATTTATCTTAAAATTGTAGTGAATGGACTTCTGCTTCCAGCCAAGATATAGTAAAAGGGGCCGAATTTATTATCTGCCACCAGAAACAACTAAAACACTGAAAAAACACATGTGAAATGATGGTATTTCAAGACATTGGATATCAGGCAGAGGACAGTGATCCCTGGCAAACAAGGTGAGCCAGAATCGCCCAGCTTAATGCCCTGGGAGAGCTTCCAGGTCACAGCACAGAGAGGGCGAAACCTAGTTAGAGCCTGGTGGACTTCCTGGGCTGACAACACAGAGACAAGCACGGTGGCTAGAGGGCTCAGGGCACAGTATTGAATAGAACAGAGCAGCATAGAAATAGGATATGGGGATCCGATCCACAAAGGGTTCCCCTCAAGTCTTCAGCTGAGTATAGTGCATGCATATGAGAAAACGACCCTGGCCATAAAAAGAACTAGATAAAAGAAATTAAAGAAAACAGTACCTAAAGCTCACAAAGGGCCCTAAACAATGCCTGTTTCCACTGGCCATTATAGGAAACCTCATAAATTCATGGGGAATGATGAGAGTACCCAGAAGAGTCTTGCCTTAATAGTAAGGAATAATTCACTCTAGACTAAGTAATGCCTAACAAGTTCTAAAAGTAAGCTCTATAAGGATAAATTATTTCCAAGTAGCTTAACTGTTTCAGAGCAAAGCTCATACATACTTGAAGGAATATAAAATATCTAATACCTAAAAGGTAAAATTCATCATGTCTAACATCCAATAAGATGTCACCAAGCATCCAAAGGAGGAGGACAACATGATACATAGTAGGGAGAAAAATCAACTGAAACCAATCCAAGACTGACATTGATGATAGATGTTAAAATTAGTAGACAGGGATATTAAAATATTTATTATAACTGTATTCTATACTTTAAAAAACTTATTAAATACTGAATACATAAAGTAGAGACAGCTGAGATAGAAAAACCCTTATCCAAAGGAATCTCTGGAGGTGAAAGCTATGATGTCCAAGATGAAAAATACACTGATTGGGATGGATAGCAGATGAGACTGCAGGAAAAAAACATTAGTGAACTTGAAGACATAGCAATAGAAAATAACCAAAATGAAGTTCACAGAGAATAAAGACTCACAAAATGAAAACAACCAAAAAAGGGGCATCAGTGAGCTGTGGAGCAACTTCGAATGGCTTCCTATATGTCTAACTGGAGTTCTGAAGAGAGAAGAAAGATATTGGGGCAGATAAAAATGTGAAGAAATGAGAGTAAAAACCTTAACATTTTGATGACAATTATAAACTCACAGGTCCAAAAAGGTCTATGGCTCTCAAGAACCAGAAATATGATGAAAATTACACAAAGGCATATCATAATAAATTATTCAAAACTTGTGATAAAGAGAAAATCATTAAAGTAGTCAAAGAAAAAAGACATGATATGTATAAAGGAACAGGGACAACAATGACATCAGATTCTTCACTGGAAATAATACAAGTGAGAAGTCAGCAGATGAACATTTTTAAAGAGGTAAAATGAAAAAAAAAAACACCTGTCAAACTAGAATTTTATACCCAGTAAAAATATCTTTATATCTTTGAAAAATAAAGGTGTAATAAAGGCTTTTAAACATACAAAAGGCAAAAGAATTTATGACCTGACTACCTGCATTATAGGAAATGCTAAAGGATATCCCTTATTTTTTTCAAAGATTTCAAAGATTTTATTTACTTATTTTTAGAGAGAGAGAAAGGGAGAGAGAAAGAGGGGGAGAGAAGCATCTATGTGTGGTTGCTTCTCATGCGCCCCCTTCAGGGACCTGGCCTGCAACCCAAGCATGTGCCCTGATTGGGAATTGAGCCCGTGACTCTTTGGTTCACAGGACGGTACCCAATCCACTGAGCCACACCAGCCAGGGCAGGATATCCTTTAGACTAAGAAAAAATCATGCCAGATGAAAATACAGAGTTATACTAAACAATGTCAAGCACTGAAAGTGATAACTATTTGGTTTATAAGATTTTCCCCATTACTTAAATTTAAAAAATATATAAAATTGATTAAAAAATAACAATATAATATGAGGTTTATAACATATGCAGAAGTACTATGTATGACAACATAAATTCTTGGAGGAGAGAAACTGAAGTACAGTGTTGTAAAGTTGTTATGCTATGAGTGAAAAGCTATAATATCACTTGATGTGGACTGTATATTATATGCAAACATATATACATATATAAATACATATATATACTTTAAATAAAAAGGCAAAAAGGCAAAAAGAGTGGAAAAATATATGGTACTAATCAGAAGAAAGCTAGGCTAGCTATATTAATATCAGATAAAGTAGATTTCAAAGCAAAAAATAGTATGAAATTTATTTCATAATGATAAAGGGGCCAATCTATTCATCAAGAGAATATAACTTCAGAGCTTCAATATAATAATTTAAAACTGTTTTAACTTCAAGGAGAAATAGACAAATACACAATTATAGTGGGAGGTTTCAATATTCTTTTCTCAATAATTGACAGAATGAGTAGACAGAAAATCATTAAGGATATAGAAGGCTTGACCATCATCTACCAATTTGAATATTCACATTTACAGAGCACTCTTCCCAGTGCCTCATAATACACATAGAACATTTACCAAGATAGACCACATTCTGGGCCAAAAAGCAAGACTCAATAAATTAAAAGGATTTAAACCATAGATAGTATATTCTCTGAACACAATACAATTAAATTAAAGGCATTGAGATGCTGCAGACAGACACATTCAAATTGCACCTCTTCCAGACACTGGCAGAGTTCTAGTTTGTGGTCCTAGGCGAGCTGGAATAGATTCTTTTCTCTGAAAGATTGATGGATTTACTAAGACTTTGCCCTCAAGGATCCATTCTACTCCATGAAATGCCGTCAAGTGTGGACTGTTTGACCAGAACTTGGAGTTAGCCCTGGAGATAGCAAAAGGCTGGAACTTTTGGTCTGGGTCATAGGCTGAACCTACAATGAAATCCCCAAATTCTGAGAGATCCTGAAGCAGGAATCCTGCTGTTTCCACTTCGGTGGCAATCGCACTGACATTGTTAGTGTACTTGAAAACAGGACAATTCTGAGCCTAAGGACGTGTACTGATCCCTGAGTATTAACATAATGCTCTCTTTCCTACAGTATCTATCATGGTCTTACTTCCCAACTCAATACAGATTTGTTTACGGAGGACGTAGGTCCATAAATCCTGTAATAAACGTTCCTTTGATTTGCTGTCTGTCAATAGCAGAAAGATATCTGAAAAAAGAACCCAAATATACGGAAACTAAATAACACACTTTTATATAACCCATGGTCACCAAATAAATCAAACAGGAACTAGAAAAGACTTTTATCTTAACTAAAATGAAAGCACAACACATCAAAATGTATGGGATGTTGCTAAAGCAGTACTCACAGGGAGTACTGTTTTAAGAAAGAAAAAATACCTCAAATCAACAACCTCAGCTTCTACTTTTAAAAATTAAGGCCCAAAGTAAGTGGAAAAAGAAAATAATAAAGATTAAAGCAGAAATCAATGAAACAAAACAGAAAAACAGAAGATCGATTAAATCAAAGCTGATTCTTTGAGAAACATAATCAAATTTATAAACCTCTTGCCAGACTGATCAGGAAAAAACACCAGAAGACACAATTTCCAATAGCAGGAATGAGAGAGATGACATCAAGATAGATTTTATAGATATAGAAGGATAATCAGAAATTATTATGGAATTATGAAAATAAATTCAACAACTTAGATCATAGAGACAAATTCTTTGAAAGACAAACCATCAAAGTTTACCCCAGAAGAAACCAATAACCTAAATGCCTCTGTATATCTATTAAAATAATTGAATTTGTGATTTAAAATCTCAGTACAAAGAAAACTCCAGGCTCACATGGCTTCACTCATAAATTCTACCAAACATCTAAGGATAATTCAGTACTAATTCTACACGTCTTCCAGAAAAAGGAAAGGAGAAGTATTTCCTAAAACTCATTCTATGAGGCCTTCATTACCCTGATTTTAAAGCCAGACAAAACATTATAAGATAGACAACAACAGACCAAGATTCTTCATGAATATATGTACAAAAATTCACAACAAAATCTTAGCAAATAAAATCCAATACTGTATAAAATGAGTAATACATCATGACTAAGTGGGGTTTATCCCAGCAACGCAAGATTGGTTTAACACTCAAAAATCAATGTAACGCACCATATCAACAATCTAAAACAAAAGCTAAACAATCATCTCTAAAGATGCTAAAAAAGAATTTGACCAAATCCAAAATTCATTCCTGATTAAAAACTCTGAGCCACCAAGGAATAAAGGGGAACATCCCACTGACAAAGGGTATTTATTCATCTACAGCTGATGTCAAGTGTAACAGCATAAGACAAAATGCTTTGTTCCTAAACTAGGAATAAGGCAAGGATGCTGCTCCCAACACGCTCTTCAACATTGCACTGGATGTTTTAAAGCGCAACAAGGCAAGAAAAAAAATATGCATCAAGAATGGAAGAAATGAAGTAAGACATTGACAAAAACAACATAGTCATCTAGGTGGAAAATTCAACGCAATCTACAAAAAACTACTAGAACTAGTAAGTGAGCTTATCAAAGGTGCAGAATACAAGATCAGTATATAAAATAATTATATTTCTACAAAGGAACAAGTGGAATAAAAATGTAAATATCACAATAGCATAAAAATATGAAATATTTAGGGATAAATATAACAAAGGATGTGAAGGACTTGTACTTCAAAAGCTAAAAAATAATGGTGAAAGAAATGAAAGACATAATGAACTGTAGCTATGGATCAGAAGACTCAATATTGAGTTTTCTTTAGAAGCAGAAATTGAGAAGCTGATTCTAAAATTCACATGAAAATGCAAAGGGTTTGGGACTACGAAAACAACTTTGAAAAGGGAAGATAAATTTGTAGGGCTAACATAATCTAATTGCAAGATTTATCATAAGTCTATAGTTATCAAGGAACTAGAAACAAATAAATCAATGCAACGGAATAGAAAGTCCAGAAATAGAACCATACATTTATGGACAAATGAATTTTAATAAAGTGCAAAGGCAATTTCGTAGAGAAAGTCTTCAACAAATGATGTTGGAACCATTGCCTATACAAATTCAAAAAAATATTATCCATACTAACACCATATACAAAAATTAATTCCAAGTGGATTATAGAACTAAATGTGAAACCTACAACTAAATACATCCTTGAAAAAAACACAAGAGAAAACCTTTGTGAAATTGGATTAGGGAAAGAGTTCTTAGATATAAAAACAAAAGCACAACCCTAAGGAAAAAATTGATAAACTGACTTGATCAAGATTAAAAATGTATATTTTCTAAAACTGTTCAGAGAATGAAAAGATACAGATTAGGAGAAAATATTTGCAAACCCTATCTCATAATGGACTTACATCTATAAAATATAAAAAATCTTCAACTCAACAAAGTGAACAACCCAATGTGAAAAATGGGAAAAAGATTAGAATAGACACTTCACTAAGGAAGATATATGAATGGCAAATAAAAGAAAAGATACTTAATAATATCACTATTTACCAAAGAGATGTTCATTAAAATCCCAAAGAGATACTACTACATACCTATTAGAATGGCTACCGTTAAAGAGACAGAGTAGATCAGGTGTTGGCAGGGATGTGAAGTAACTGATCTCTCATATACTGCTGGCAAGAATGTGAAACTAGTACAAAAACTTTGGAAAACAGTTTGGCAGTTTCTTAAATACCGCAGTTAAACATGCATCTACCATCTGATGTAGCCATTCCACTCCTAGGTATTTAGCCAAGAAAAATGAAAGCGTACGTCCAAACAAAGCCCTGTACGCAATGTTCATAGCAGCTTTGTTTTTAGTAGCGCAAACTGGAAACGGCCCAAATGTCCATCAAAACACGAATGGATAAACAGTCTGTGGTAAATGCAGACAATGGAATGCAACTCAGCAATGAAACGAACTATACTGGTACATGCTACAACATGGATGAATCTCAAAATAATTATGCTAAGAGAAAGAAGCCAGATAAAAAAGGGGTACATACTTTATGATTTCATTTATTATATACAATTCTAGAAAATTCAAATTAACCTAACGAGGCAGAAAGCACATCAGTGGTTGCCTGGGGATAGGCTTGGGGATAGAGTTGGGATAAGAGAAGGGAGGGGTTAAAAAGGGGTATGAGGAAGCTTTTGGGAGTGTTGGATACATATATTCATCATGATGATGGCTTCATATATATATTCACTTATTATGACTATATCAATAAATATTAATAAATATATCAATAAATAACATATTGCATTATATCAGCAAGTATTAATAATGAACATGATATGTAAACAAAACTACATTAATAAATGATTAATAGAAAGATAAGTTAATAATTAACAAACATTGATACTATGTGATATATTAATAAATATTATATTTATAGATATGTTAAACATATGTTCTTTAAATATATTCAATTATTGTATGTTAATTATACACCAATAATATTGTTTTTAAAGGACACAATTAAAGACTGAAAGGCAAATAAAGTGGGGATAGTTCCTACAAAATATTTGCCAGTTACTCTTAATATCAGGGAGGTGAACACATACATATCCATACACCCACCCATACACTTGAAGGACATAAACAGGAAATTAAAAAATGAATAGCAGTGGGCATTAGTGATATAAAACATACATAATTTCACTAGTAATTAAAGAAGTAGAAACTAAAATAATAAGGCATCTCATTTCGCCCACCAAATTGGCACAGTAATAGAGAAAAAGATGCTTTTGTGTGTGTGTGTGTGTGTGTGTGTGTGTGTGAGGGCAAAAGGATACATAACTGAAAGAATAGAATGGGTACAGTCTTTACCCACTAATATCCTAAGAGGAATTTTATACGGGCCCATTTTTTTATTCTTGTTGTGTTTTGTCATAGTGAAAGGCGGGTGCAAGTAGGCAGCGCATAGGAGAGGTGCGACCCTGAAGATGGTAAATATGGCTTCTCTCACCTGCAAGTTCAGATTTCTTTGTGGACTTGTGTTTTATCTGAAATAAGTATTGGGATTTCAGGTAATTTTTTAATTTTCTTCTTTTTGTTAATGTGTATTACTACAACAAAAAATAATGTGATGATAGAAAACAACTTTAGCTCATTTCTTTTCACTAAGTAATTCTCTATATTGTAAACTATAATAGAGAATAATAAAAATCTATAAAGGAATAACTTGAACCTAAAAAGTTTTATAAAATAATATTTTAACCCAATTTTATTAATATTTTCTTTCCCTTTAATGCATTTTTCTTACAAATATAAAAATTAATTATAGAAAACCAAATGTACAATTGGTTCCCATTTTATATGAGAAAGCTTGGGTCGGTGGACGATACCTTTTTGTGTACGGCACAAAATACACTGTATTGCTCAAATTCATGTTAGCAGCAACCTTTTCTCCTCTTGTAATTTCGGTCTTCTGTATTTATGGTGCACCTATGGAAAGAGAAGAATAAAATACATAAGTACAGGAGCAAAACTAAAGAAGCAACAATCGATAACAAGGGAGCTTTAAATATTTACAAATAATAGTACAAAGTTAGAATTTTATCTTCATCTGTTTGTGGAAGACACACGTAAAAGCTCAAGTTTTCACAACAGAGACACAGGCTCCTCCTTCACAAGCAATACCAGGGAAACAAACGTGTCATTAGATTTTGGAATCCGTGTTGGGGCTTCCACTGGTTTGCTCGAGTCCAGGGAAACTCAATGGCGGCTACCGGGATACGGGACTAATCTGACAGCACACACTGATGCTACTGATGTCTGTCAGAACGGCTTACATTCTGAGCTGCTTTTCCAGGAGGCATGACTCTACACTGACTCACCTATCTCCCCTTTCCGAGGCTCTCCTATAATCAGTACCCCACGTTTTGGGAGTAATGATTATTCTTTATTATCTATTAAAGAGGTACATGCCCAACGTAGAAAATCTGGAAAATATATAGTACTATATGGAAAAAAAAATTCATAATCTTACCCAGGAAAAACTCCATTACCAATTTGGCATACGTTTCTCTAAGCACATATTTATTTCTTCATGCCCCTATTTATCTTGTTACACAGCTGAGATCGCATTTACACGTATAATTTCATAGACGACCTCTTTTATCTAACTATATTATAAGCATTTTGCCATGTCATCAAACACTATTCACAAAGACCATTTAATGACTACTCAATACATGTCTTATGGAAGAGCCATATTTCATTCATAACTGTTTCTCCACAATTTGAAAACAAGGCCATAGCCAACCCTTTGTTGAACTATTAAAATTTATTATGTTTTGAAGATCTTTGTGCATATTATCTATGTCTTAAGGCTTTTTTTTTTTTAATGGATTTCTAGAAAGGTATTTGTTGGATCAAAGAATATAACAATTTAAAACTTATGGTATTGAAAGAATTTTTAGACACTTGACTTGGAGCTGAAGGCCTCTGTGGTAGGGGGTGGGGTGGGGACTCGAAAAAAGATACCGGTCTCCATTTTCACATTTTTCCTGCGGAGGATATCCCAATCCCCACTCGTGTCTGGACTTACAAACTCGTCTTCTTCATTGCTTGTGTTATTCCCTGATCCTGTGGCTATGAGATGCCTTAGATTAATTGGTACCTAAAACTTGCCTGAATTCAGCATCACATTTTACTGAATCACCAACTAATCAGTAATTGTTATGTCTGTGTGTCTACCCTGCTAATCTAGTCTGACTATAGCTTCAACAAATGAAAATATTCCTTTTGCTATTATATTAATACTAGTTGCAAAACTTCTAAGACAGTAGATTTAAAGAGGCACTTACTAACATCCTCACATCCTGACTAATTTCAAATGCGGGAGATGTTCACTTCTAGAAATTACCCTCATGCTATGAACATCCATGCTTAGTATTTTTCTTCTCTCTAAATACTAATTTTTACATTATTTTCTTAAAATATGTAGTCTCCCATCTTCAGATGCATGCCTCTATCAATGTTCTAGAACTCTCTAAGGCTTCTAGGAAATTCAACTTTCTGAGTTTTACCATTTTTTTTCCTGCTAGAACCCTGCACATGTTATTGAGCCTGAAAACTATACTCTGAGGTTTATCCATTACACCTGAAGGATGTTCTCAGTTTCCTTCCATTTTGCCACCTCTCTTCTTTCTTTATAAATGTCTCTTTGGATTCCATGAAACTGTCTTTTCTTGTTTCTCCAAATTATTCCTTGTTTCGTTTATCTTCTCTATGATCTCTAAGTAAAATGTAGTCCTTGAAGTATTTGCCTGAAGCCCTCTGCGTGACTGCAAGCGGCTCTCCCAAGTTTTGCTCATTTAATGGTTTCATGTAACACGTGTCACCGGCAGTGCTGAGCTCTGTTCTCAGGTCCGGTCCCATGTTTTGAAGTATCTATTTGGCTTCTCCCCTCCATGGTTCACACACACCTCACATTAACTTTGGTTCTTCCCTTTCCCTTGCCCCAATTAATTCACAATTCTACTTCACACATTTCTTTTTTGTGATCTTCACCTTCCATTTCTGTTATTATTCATTATCCCTTTCCACTGCTTCTGCTTTCAGCCACTTATCTTTTCTGGAATTCGTCTTAAAAACACTGTTACCAGAATCATCTTCCTGAAGCACAGTTCAGGTAACATTGTATCTTTGCTCAAAAGTCCTTCATTCTCTCCCTATGGCCTACTTCAGCGAGCTGACATTCAAAGCTGGCCTCAAAGCATTACTCTAACCTAAATTCTAAACTCTATAATTAGGACAAAATGAATTATTGTACAGTTACATTTTCATAACTTTGTTTATGCTGTTGCCTCTGCCTAGAACACCCAAATCCCAGCCACCCTCCCAGTCCAGCTAAGTGTCATCTCTTCTATAACACCTATTTTCTCTCTTTGCTTCAGTTTTAGATACACACACATTAGTCCTCCCACTGGGTGACAAGTGCTTCTTCAGAGTAGGATACATGTCTAAACCTATGTTTGGATTAAACATTGTATCCTCCTGCCATGGTTTTTAAAATCCAGTTTTTGTTGAGATATAATTCACATCCCACACAACTCACCCATTTAAAGTATACGAGTCAATGCATGGTTTTTAGCACATTCACAAATACGTGCGACCATCCTAGTCAATCTCAGAACATTTCCATCACCACGAAAAGAAGTCCCGTACCTTGGAGCCATCACCTCCTTGTCCCATCCCTCCATTCCTAAGCAACCACTAATCCACTTTCTGTTTCTGTAGATGTCCCTGTTCTGGACATGCTATATGAACGGACTTCTACAATAATACTCTTACAATCATTTGTGTCCAAGTTTTTGTGTGAACATATATTTTCGTTTCTCTTGATTAAATACCTAGGAGTTGAACTGCCAGGCCCGTGGCATCTTCATATAGCAGACACTCTATAAAAGTCTGCTGAAATATCCTTCCCTTTTCATCCCAGTTTTATACTAAAAATTATCTTTCAATTCATCCTTCCCTCAAAACATAAGGAACATTTTTCCTTCCAAGGCGACAGCATTTTAATAATTAACTGAAGATGAAATAATATGCATGAAATTATTTTTTCCCTCTTCCTTGACCTCCTGCAAACTCTGGGATTGCATTTATAGTGAGAATGTAGAACTGTGCCAAGAATGCAGTATTTCAGGTCTTGGGCCCTTAGGCCAACTGAACAATCCAAATCCAGCTAGCTTATACTAGAAGATTTTATCAGAGACATGCAACCGAAATAATTTTCTTCATTCTTTAGTCTAAGAAAGGGGAACCTTCCAACAATGATAATCAAGTAAATTACAGACATTTTCACAGACATTATGACTTAGTATAAGGAAAATCACTTGTTGCCCTGGCCGGTGTGGCTCAGTTGGCTGAAGCACTGCCCTGTAAACTGAAAGCCTGCAGGTTCGACGCCTGATCAGGGCACATGCCTAGGGTGTGGGTTTGGTCCCCGGTCGGGGGATGTGCAACCAATTGATGTTTCTCTCCCTCTCTTTCTCCCTCCCTTCCCCTCTCTGTAATAATAAAGAAATAAGTAAATCTTTAAAAAATAGCAAAATGTTTTCCTATTTTGCTATATCTTACAGGGTAATCAAGAAAAGTTTCACTTCATGTAAGATTGGACTTCTATGTCATTATTTCTCTAAAGGCCCTTATAACACTTCAATAAATAGTGGTGGATTCAGTTCTTCAGGGGATGAAAGAGTAAACAAATTTGGGGATCTCTTTAAGAAAAAAGTTTTTACACAATTCCCACACAAATAAGTATAGGGCCTTAGAAGGGCTGGTATAAATGAGGGACTCTCAAACTTAAGCTTCATCTGTGTAAATTCCTATTATTTCATTCATTATCTCGCTCCCAGAAGGCAGATAAAATGTTCATTTTACAGCAGTAAAAAATGAAGTGAAAATAAGTGATAGGATTTTTTCAAAGTCAAGACTAAGTCCAGTGTCTTTTCTAATCTAGCTACAATACAACCTCCCATACAGGCTTGAAGAGAACTGTCTTTAAAGAAACGACTGTTTGGGTTAGCTGTTGCTACAGTCTGCTACTAACACTTACCTGTTATTCTGAGATAATAAACCCTTTTTATGGCACTTTCACTTTGGAAATGAAACTTTATGTCAGTAATTATATATGCCCATTGTGATCATTCATCACTCCATTTGAGAACTGGAAGGGAACCTTAGCAATTATCTCATTTCCACTTAGCCAATAATGCAGAAGTGGCTGGGGGTTACTGATTATCATAATAATTATAACCTTTAGACTACTCCTGAGTCAACTGACATTAAATATTGTGAAGAATACTCTTCCCAGTCACCTTTTTAAGATTTTATGTGTGCTAAAAAGCAAAAATATCAATTATTTTGGTTTCTTAAAGACTATTATTTCCCCCACCTCTTAAAAAAATAGATATTTAGGTTGAGAGACAGATGGGAAAGAAAAAGCTCCTTTAAAAAGAAAAGATTTTTATTTATTTTTAGGGAGCGAGGGAGGGAGAGAGGGAGAGAAACATCAGTCAGTTGCTTCTTGCCCGCTCCCAACCAAGGACCTGGCCCCCAACCCAAGCATGTGCCCTGACTGGGAACTGAACCTGTGACCTTTTGGTTTGTAGAACAGCACCCAATTCACTGAGACACACCAGTCAGGGCAGGAAAACTCCTTTAGATTTCTTGAATTTAACACTGAAAAATTTAGTTTTGTGTGATACTTTTAATATGAAGCTAGCAACTTGAAATCAATTATTCATCCATTGTGGGGAAAATGGTACTTCACCTGAGTTAAGACCAGTACAAAAATGGTGCTGATTTGTGTATGTAAATTCAAAACTATTCCAATAGATTTAACCAGGCTTTTGAAGTCTTCACTTCTTACTGTAACTTAATCATATGTACAGTGTGAAAATTGAAATGATAATTTACTCTTTAAAATAGGGTTTCTTAAACTTGATTAATATTTAGATTGCTTATAAAAAATTCTCACAGATCCCTAAGACTTTCTTAATTTTTTTAGTCATTCACTTTACTTATTCATGTATTCATTCATTCAGCAAATATTTATTAAGTGCCTAATATGTGTCTAGTACTGAACAAGGCTTTAGGTTGTTCCCTACTTTCATAGAGTTTATATGTATTCTAACAGAGAGAAACACATACCGTATTTTTGGACTATAAGACGCACCCCCCAAATTTGGGAGGAAAGGGGGGTACGTCTTATAGTCCAAAAAATATTGATATGTCAGGTATTGATAAGTATTGATATGTCAGGTATTAATATATATAATAAAGAACGATAAAATGAAGCAGGGCCAGTGGTCAAGATAGATCTCTCTGATGATTTGACAGTTGAGCAGACACCTGAAGGCTAAATGAACGGAAGGAGAAGCCCTGAAGATACCTAGCAAGGAAGAGTGGTCCTGGCAGAGAAAACAGCAAGATGCTTGGTGTTTGCCAGGAAAAGCCAGGCCGGAGTGGGTAGTCCAGAGTGAGCAATGGGGAGTATAGCAGGGGAGGAGATAGGGTCTTACATAACACCATTAAGACTTTGGATTTTATTGTAAGTCAGCTGGGAAGCCATTGAAGCATTTTGGGATAGAAGTGATTTAAGTATTTTAAAAAATCACTTTGACTACTCTGTGAAAACAAACTGTATGAGTGCAAAGTTTAAAAACAGGGAAACCTGAAATTAGCCATTACAAAAGTCCAGACAAGAAATGATGGTAGCCAGTGCCACGGTGGTGGTGGTGGTGTGGAGGTAGTAAGATGTTAAATTCTGGGATAGCTGAAAAGGCACAGCCAATGGGCTTTGCTGTTTTGATTGAATACGGAAGAGTGGTGTCAAGGATGAGTTGAAAGTTGTGGCCTGAGCTGCTGAAAGATGAAACTGCCCATTTATTCATAAACCTGTAATAAACTTCTTACAGCTTTTCTATAACTTATATGCAACCAATTCACGACCCCTCCTCAAATCAAAGCTAACAACACTGATTTAACATAAAGATGCTATTATTTCTGTTGATACAATAACCCCCTAAACAATTACGTCCCTATCCACTGTGTTTCAGCTTTTGTTGTAAGTTGTGATTACTTGTCCTGTGATGGCTTAATTCTCCCACCACTTTTCTCTGCCCGCATTCCCGGGGAGACTTCATTCATACAGCCTGCCTCGACGTCATCTGGCCTTCGAGTCCCACATCCATGCATTAATTCCACTTTTACTTCTATACTTTCCTGACACTTCACGACAACTACAGTGGCACCACTTGGCACCACTTGGCCTCGGGCTATGGTAAACACAGACTCTGCACCTTTAATATCAGCAAACCACAGAACTGTTTGGTGGTCATCCAGATGATCTGCTATGTATTTTTTTAAGGAGGTAATTATCAAAATGAATACATAATATTTAAACAACCTCATAGAGGATGTTTAGACCTATTTTCATGTCTTCACATCCCCAAGAGTCTGTGGATCTACTTGAAAACACTCTAGAATGGAGTCATATCTTACACAAGGTGGTTGGGTTGCAAAGATCAACACTTGAGGCCGAAACTGCAGACAATTCAAGTTATCCTTGAAAATCCCAGTCAGTACACCTGGTTTTATTTATAAAATCTTTTTAAGTACTTCTCATACACAGTTAAGTTTGGGAACCACTGAGCTTATCTAAAGAAAAAAAAGTCTATCTATAAAAAGATTCTTAACCTTTTTTGTGACATTAACCTCTTTGCGAGGTGAAGCCTATGGCTACCTTCTCAGAATCATGTTGTAAGTGAAAAAAAATCAACCACTTAGAATTACAAAGGAAACTAATTACACTGAAATAAAAAATTCAAAATATTAAACAAATTTATGATATAGCAATATATGTGTTTCTCTATTAGTTTATTTAGTGATGACAGCTAGTAGGAAGTCTAATATTTACAACTTCAACAATAAACATAAACAGTATTTTGAGATTTCTGTAACTGTTATATATTATAAAATATCTGTGACTGTTGACAAAGCCTCAGATATTACTAATACTTGTGTGGCTTGTTGTCAAACATTCATAAATTATAGAAAGTGCTAAATTTCAGTGAGAGTTTAGTAAACAAAAACAATATTTTCTAACATAGTCTGTGATCTACAAAAATATAGGCATTCCCACTACTCTTAGTTCTAGATAACCAGTATAAATAGATAAGGAATTCTAAAGACTTTATTCTGTTTTCTATTAAGCCTCTATAACCACTCTTAAAAAAAATTTTTTTAATTGACTTCATTGGGTTGACATTAGTTAATAAAATTATATAGGTTTCAAGTGTACCATTCTATAAGACATCACCTGTATATTGTATTGTGTGTTCATCATCCAAAGTCAAGTCTTGTTCCATCACCATTTATTCCTCCTTTGCCCTCTTCTATCTCCTCTCTCCCATCTTGTCCCTCTTATAATTGCTAACCTACTGTCTGTGTCTATGAGTTTTGGGGTTTTTTTTTTGCTTAATCCTATCACCATTTTCACCCAGCTCCCCAACTCCTCTCCCCTCTGCAGCTGTCAGTCTGTTTTCTGAGTCTATGAGTCTGTTTCTATTTTGTTCATTTGTTTATTTGATTCATTAGATTCCACATATAAGTGAAATCATATGGTATTTGTCTTTCTCTGACTAGCTTATTTCACTGAGCATAATACTCTCTTAATAAAAATTAACAGAATGTTGTGAGGATTAAATGAGATAATATGTCAAGTATGTAGCAGGTGCAGAACAAAGGTTTGCAAGATATGGATATAATTCTTACTTGATCACATCCATATAATATTCATTGTTGTTGAAAAGTTGTAGGGAATAATTTGGCATTTCCCAAAGTGGTTCTACTGAACAGCTTTCACTGGTAGTCTCCTTACTGTAGAATTTTACCTTACATAGTGGGAACTAGTTGAAATGAATGTATGATGCTGATCCACTGAAGTATTAAAGATAACAGTCACTACCAGGGTTTTTAGTTGCAAGTGATAGAAACCAATTCTGGTTAACTTAGGCAGAAAAAAAAGGTTATTTATAGGTGATATTATGACTTATAATGAGAAATACATATTTGGTCTCCATCCTGATCGTGGTGCAGAACTCCTAAAACTCAGCATTTCCTAAGTGAGAAGAGCAATAAAGGTGAGTCTTTTGTTATTCGTAACTAACCCCGGTCAACTACACTTGAGCTTATGTTAATGAGGTGACTTCTGGAAAGCCTCTAAGGATGGGGCTGGTTGCCAATGGAACCAGAACAGATTAGAGGGTTGGAATTTTCAGCTCCACCTCCCGACCGCTGGGTAGCAGGGCAGAACTGGAGATAATCAGCAATGGCCAATGATTTAATCAACCATGCCTGTGTCATGAAGCCTCTTTAAACTCAAAAGGTTGGGGTCCTGAGAGCTTCTGGGTTGGGAAATACATCCACACGCCCGGAAGGAGGCACACTCCAGTTCCCTAGGAGTAGGAGCTCCCGTGCTCAGGCCACTCTGGACCGCATCCAATGTACCTCTTCAGCTGGCTGTACAGCTGTATCCTTTATAATAAACTGGTAAACCTAAGTAAATGTTTCTCTGAGTTCTGTGAGCTGCTCTAGAAAATTAATCAAACCTGAGGAAGGGCTGTGGGAACCTCTGTTCTATGTATCCCGTCAGTCATAAAAGCACAGATAACTTGGACTTGCAACTGGTGTCTCAAGTGGAGGACGTGGAAGGCAGTTTGTGGGACTGAGCCCTTAACCTGTGGGGTCTGATGCTACCTCCAGGTAGACAGTGTCAGAACTGAGTTCATTGTTTGGTGGTGTTAGACAGCACATCCAAAGAGCCTCTCTTGCAGAATGGAACAGGAAGCTCAGAAAATGCGTAGGCCCCTGGAAGGGCAAAGCACAATCAGGATCACACACAGTACTGCCTGCTGTTGCTGTTGCTATTTACTTCTCTACTGGACTCTTTGCATCTTCACAGCTGCCAAAAATTGTCTCTGTTGTGCCCTGAGCCCTCAGGATTCAAAGTCCTGGGTGGGAACACCTGATTGACCAAAGTCATGTGCCAGCTGCCAGGCAACTAAGAAAGAAATATCTACTCGCACTTCTTCATATCCGTAGCAGGAGGAGGAACACTACCACCTCCTATGAAAGCAGAATAGTGTTCAAGCATTGGGCAGCCCACACTCTAAAAATTTACTCATTAATGACGAAGACCCACATCACAGCTCAGAAGATAAGGGCAAACTTGGATTTGGAGTGTTCTGGTGTTTAATTCTGTCTCCCTAATCGATTCCCTCTAACCTGAGTAGGTTTTATTTGTTTAAATTTCTTCTAAATGTACAAAACCTTTAATAAGAGGTATAGTGACCCCGAAGCAGTGCTCAACTATTCATTCAATCATTTATTAATTCAGCATCTACTTGACACCTGCTGTGCTTAAGACATCATGCTAGGTGCTAAAAAATATATAACACGGGTATGTGTTCACAAGAAACTCATTAGCTAGAATCAGTGAGTGTTGCAAGTACTATGGAAATTCAAAAGAGGGAGCGAGGATGTCTGACTCTCTAAGAAGTGGGGGATGAGAATGATTAGGTGATTGATGGCTTCACGGAAGAGATGGCGTTTGGATTGCTCTGTAAAGATCATGGTGAGATGTAACAGGGAATGGCGTGAGCAAATGCTTGGGGGTTGCAGCGTGTTTGGAATGGCAAGGAACTTTCGTTGTTCCGAAGGGACAAGATGTTTTGCAAACAAAGCAGAAGAGTCTATTGGGTCCAGATTGTCATAGAGCTTGAATACCATGCAAAAGATTCAAAGCTTTTTTTTTCTGTAAATGACAAAAACAGATTAAATTAGAATCAGGCTTCAAGGATAAGACTCTAACCACAATGAGTTATCACCTCACACTTGCTAGGATGGCTGTTATCAAAAAGACAAGAAATCAGTGTTGGCAAAGATGTGGAGAAAAAGGAACTCTATGAGCTGTTGGTAGAAATGTAAATGGGTGCAGCCACTATGGAACACAGTATGGAGGTTCCTCTGAAGATTAAACACAGAACTACCATATGATCCAGCAATTCCACTTCTGGGTGTTCACCCGAAGGAAATGAAAGTGCTCAGAAAGATATAGATGCCCCCATGTTCACGGCAGCACTAATTACAATAGCCAAGACATGAAAGCAACACAAGCGCCCAGTGGTGGAGGAACGAGTAAAGAAAATGTGGTATACACGGACACGGTGGAGTATTATTCAACCACAAAAAGGAAGGAAATCTTGCCATTTGCGACAACATGGATGGACCTTGAAGGCATTATAATGAGTGGCATAAGTCACAGAGAGAAAGACAAACACCCTATAATCCCACTTACATGTGGAATCTACAACAAAACAAAGCAAACAAAAACACCCCAAACACGTCCATACAGAGGACACACGGCTGGTTGCCAGGTTGGGGAAATGGTGGACAAACATGAGTGAAGGTGGTCACAATGCACAGACTTTCGGTTACAAAATAAGTAAGTCGCGGGGATGATGTTCGGCACAGCATGGTGACTGCAGTTGGCAATGCTGTATTATGCATTTGCAAATTGCTAAGGGAGTGAATCTTAAAAGTTCTTAGCACAAGAAAAAATTTTTGTAGCTATGTGTGGTAATGGAAGTTAGCTAGACTTACTGTGGTGATCATTTAGCAATATATACACACACTGAATCACTAATTTGTACATGTGAAATGAATATAATGTTATATGTCAAATAATGTTATATATCAATTATATCTCAATGAGAAAAAGAATAATAATGTAGTTGTCTGGCAGTAATATACAGGCTGGGCTGGAAACATTTTGTTTAAAAACATTATGTACACATCTTGGAAAAAGAATTGGAAAGAATCACATGCTAATAGTGATTATCTTTGGGTATTGGGAACATAGGCATTTTCTACTTCCTCTTTATTTTCTGTATCTTCTATCTTTTCCCCACTGAACATATATGACTTTGTGATGAAAAAAGTTAAAATGTTTTTAAAAGGCTGAATCGGAATAGAAGGCGACTAGAGCAGGGAGGTTGGGCTAGAGCTACCCCGTCAACAGCAGCGACGGGAATGACGGCCTTATTCTACCGTACTGGCAATAAAGTCGGAGGCACGTGGCAGATGCTGTGCCATGGCTTCAAGAATCTGGATGCAAGAATAACGTGGTAATAATGTCACATAGCCAGCAATTGGCTTTGTAGCCTGGAAAAGACGTGGGAGTCAAAGTCAGGGCTGAGGCTCTAGGAACGAGCGACAGGGAAGTTGATTATTCTATGAACAAAAATAGCAAATTTAGTAAAAGGAATAAACTTAATAGGAAACGATGATGACTGCTTTCTAGCCTAATTGACTTTTAAGTGCTAGGTGAGCATCCAGGTAGAGATGTGTTGCAAATAGAAAGAAATAGAGGTTGGCATTCAGGGAAAATAACACAGCTAGAAATTCAGATCTACAATTATTTGTACAAGGTAGATAAGAAACTCAAGAAGGAGCCATGGTAACTCAGGTGAAGAATGCAGAGAGAAGAGAAAGCTGAGAATAAAATCTTGGAGAAATATTCCAAAGTTGAATATTTGGTAATAGTGCATGTTAGATAAGTGCTAAGTACAATATAATCTTTCTATAATTAAGCATTCATTCAATTGTATAGATAATTAAAAGGTTAAAATGACTTCTATAAGTCTAAGTAACTGAGATGAGTAGTCAAAATAATACTATCAGAAATAAAATTTAAAATTTTATATAACTCTGGCTTTTGCATCATGTCAATTAAACACCACCACCAACAAAAAAGTCCTCTGTCTTTCTGTCTTTGGAAATGTGTTTTTAAACAAGCGCACGCACTACAGTAACACAATGAACCTGACTTTTTTCTTGGTCTTTTGGCTACTCAAAGCAATTTCTAAGGTTCCATTTCAACCCTAAGAGTCTATGATCCCGTCATGCTGCTTGGTTTAAAATCTTTTATTCCAATTCACACACACAAATGCCCTGAGTGCAATATAACTAAAATTCCCAACAATCAATTTCACTTTAATTGTCCCAAAGTCCCATTAAAGAAAAACCCAGATATAAACACCTTTAGCTTCTGCGAATTTTACCTCTCATTGGTCACCAAATATATGAGGGCACTGTGAGAGCCCTGTATTCACAACTTTGGACACCCTGCTACCAGCTCTGGAAATAACAGAACACGCAGAAATGACAGCTTTGAGGACAAACCCTCTTAGAGCTAATGAAGGATTATCTGACATACATTTTTTCTAACGTGTCACAGCTATTACCAAGTTCTTTTTTGGTCGTTTGTTTGGGACCATTTCTCTCCTGTCTCCACTTTGTTGCCCTGAAAATAACAATTTTTCTTAAGCACAAATCAGATTTAGGAATGCCAAAACTTCAAAATTAAATTGTATATACTTATATCTAAATTTACGTTTTAAGAAAAAGGTCTACTTGGTCTTCACTATGAACTGAAATGTGTCCCCCCAAAATTCTGATTTTGAAACTCTAATCCCAGGTGTGACTGACTGCATTTGGAGAGAGAGGAGGTAATTAAGGTTAAACGAGGTCCTTAAGGGCTGGGCCCTAATTCAATATGATTAGTGGTTTTACGGAAGAGAAAGAGAAAAGTTCTCTCCCCCCCTCCCACCTACTCATGCCAGGCCTTGAGTACACAGCTCCAAAAGGCAGACCATTCTGCAAGCCGGGGAGACCTCACCAGAAACCTGATCTGTTGGCATCTTGGTCTTGGACTTCCCAGCCTCCGGAAAAGTGAGAAAGTACATTTTTGTGTTTAAGCCATCTAGTGTCTGATATTTTGTTATAGCACTTAGGAGACTAAGAAAGAGCCTCCTTAAATTTTTGGACTAAGATTTGGACAATATTCAAGTGGCTACTAAATTAGTAGCCAAAATGGTTCCTTTTTCAGGTGGCTTAAAAAAAATAAAAACCAGATCCTTTGATAATTATTCTCCTTTCCAAAATATATCTTGCTAATGCAAAGAATTGGGTAGAAATAGTATTCTTTGAAATAAGAAAAAAGTTATAATTATTCCATTAGACTCCGCCTAATAACTTAAACACACACAAATAAGGTGACTAGAGTACACATACTAAACTGTAAAATCTTGACCTAAAATCTGTTTCCAAAGACACTTTACATTTATTTGATCTTTCAACAATACCGCCTGCCTGCCTCTTAATTTGAACCTCAAATTCTAAGTTCCACAAGATATAAGTGATTACAAGTACTTTCTTGTTCGGGTATTTAAAGCAATTTCTTTATCCTTGAGTAATTTACTTTAAATTTAGAAGCTGAATGAACCCTAACAGTTCTCTATAGTGCTACCTGATTTTAAAAACCCTTTATAGCTGTTTATGAATGAAATCCATCCTCTATACTACTGACAGCATTATCAACCTGAGAGTAAATCTGACCCTGCCGTTCTCCAGTTTTGAAAACCCTTTAATCCCACCAGGTACAGGATATCACATCCAGACTCCTTGTAGAGAGATGGCAAAGGAAATCCTCTGTGATCTGTTCCTTATCTGCTCTTGAACCCCGTCCTTAGGAACCCTGAGGCCTCGCCCAGGGAGGGCACACTAGCTATCTCGAACTACTTCCGTGGGATATGAAGAAGTAACTGTTGGCAACCGCTTTCTTCTTCCTAGCTAACTAGAATTTGTTCAAGATGCTGCTTAGATAGTAGCGCTTGGGGGAAACTTTCCTGACGCTGGCTTTCTTTTCATGCCTCGGAGCTTCATATAGGGCTCCTTCTTGATTGGAGATCTCGGTGCAAATGTTATCACCTGCAGAGGCCCACCCAGGCCCCCCTTACTAAAGTACTTTTTCTCCCCCTCACTGAGCAGCATCACTCCGTGTACCACATAGAACTTAAACTTATATGAAGTTATTTTATTGACATGTTTGTATTTTTATTGTTTCTTCCCTGTCTCCCCTATTCACTGCTCTTACTCTCTCAGCAAATATTTTTTAAAGGAATAAAAGGAGATGGCCAAATTATGTCCTTATACTGGAATCAATCGGATGGTAAAAAGTGATGTGCAAAATCCTACTAAGAGCCCAAAAGAACAAGTGTCTATTCAGATAAAGCACACTGTTTAACGTGTAACAAAAATGTAATAATATTCAGGAAGGCAGATAACACAGTTGGTAACGTCAAATTATATGACCAAATATAAGGCACTTTTTATTTTAACTCAAACTATTTCTCAGAATCAGGGAGTCACTCCATATTTCAATCCTTCCTTACAAAGTTTCTCAAAGTCCAAGATACTCTCACACTTTCTTTTGAACAATAATAAATTATTAATTGGTAAAGATATATTAGCCTGAAATGACACAATTAATGCTACTTTGAATGCTTACAGAGGTCATGAAAAATAGAAGGGAACTTTAGCATCCATTCTTGAGGATATCGAATTGTTAAGACCTACATCGGTAATTCTCAAACTTTGATGTGCATCCATCACCTGGGTACCTGTTGAAATGCAGATTCTGAGTGTCAGTAGGTCCAGGGCCAGAGATTCTGTGTTTCTAATAAGCTCCCAGGCCATTGCTGCCGGTCCATGGACTTCACTTTGCATTGCAAGGCACAAGATGAAGTTGTAAACAGGGTTCTTCTGTCACTGTATTTTTATGATTTTAAAATGTATATATTTACATTCATAGGAAAGGAGAAGGGCATGCTAGGCAATTGAAAGCTGCAAAGAATATGGGAACCTTTTTTTAAAAAGGTTTTATTTATTTTTAGAGAGGGGAATGGAGGGAGAAAGGGAGAGAAACATCAATGTGAGAGAGAAACGTCGGTTACTTGTATGTACCTTGACCAGGGTCCAAACTTGCAACCCAGGCATGTGCCCTGACAGGGAATCGAAACTGCAACCTTTCACTTCCCAGGATGATGCCCAACCAACTAAGACACCCTGGTCAGTGTGAGATAGAAACTTTTTATAAAGCTACTATGAATTTACCCTCATCCACCCCATAAATTCAAGTCCATGTTTATAAAACCTGATTTTTTTCAAAGAAACACCTTTAATCAGAACCAACTATTTAAACTTAAATAAAAAAAAGAAAAAACACAATTTAAAATTTAATTTTCTATCTCCTATTTTCTAAATTGTTTCATTTTTTAATCAGTATACATAGAAGTGTTGAAGTTAGAAGGGGAACACTAATTTTGGTGGTAAAATTTAGGTAATTTTACCAGTCAAAAATGATTTTTTCCTCTTTTCTTTTAAAATTTTTTTATTTATTGCTTTTTTGGAGAGAGAGGAAGGGAGGAAGGAGAGAAAGAGAGTGGGAGAGAGAAACATTATTTGTTCCACTTATTTATGCACTCATTGTTTGATTCTTGTCTGTGCCCTGCCAGGGGATCGAACCCTCAACCTCGGGGTATCTGAATGATATTCTAACCAACTGAGCTACCCTACCAGGGTTTTTTCCTTTTTTAAAATCTTGCCATTTCTCAGGTCATTTAACTTGTACTATACTTTTTAAATATATAGTTTACATTGGTCCTAGGTTTTTGTTTTTTTTTAAAAGACCAAGTAGTTAAAGATTACATAAGATTAAATTCAAAGAATAATTAAACCAAAAAAGTTAAAATAAACCAAAATAGGATCCTTCAAATATATAAAACATTAAAATCAGCCCAAACCTTTGAAAAATATTCACTTGCTTCACCACTGTTTTTCCTCTCTTCATAGAGGCAAACCTTCTCAATGTAATACAAAACACTTAACAGATTCAAAACCTTTTGCCTTTTACAGCTATCTTGAAATAAGAATACAGTACCCATTAAAAAAAAAGATAATAGCTCATAATGGCAAATCAAAACAGGCTCAAAATGTGTTTGGAGATGCTTTTTATAGGTCTAAGGTACTACCGGTTTCTCACAATTTTGTGAACTATTATTAACAGAAGTCTAATGGTGCTCCGTTTAAATTACCAAGGGTTATTTTTTAAAATTTGAGTGTTTATTCTTTGTGGCTAAGCAAACAACCCTGTTACAGTGCAAACGTATTCCTGCAAGTCTCTGTAGAGGGAGGGAGCCGAGCTGGTTTGATAGAGCTCAATTTGAGGGCAGTGGGTATTTTTTGCTTTCTTTTCCATCCATCTCCTTTACCCTGCAATTAAAGCCTAATAAATACAAATCAAGTAGGATTTCTGGGCAAGAGCCATTTCAGGAGGGTATGAATAGCTGCTGTGCTAGTTCTAGAATATCAGTTGGGAAACATCATCAAAGGAAATCAAGGTGATTCCTTTGCTGATAAGGAAACTGTAAAGAAATCTCTTTAGAACTAGAAACAGCAAGCTCAGTAATAATGCCCTCCTGTTCCTCTGAACAACAACAATCTCCCCATTTGCTATTTAGCAAAGATTGAAAGAACAGGACGGGAAGCTCTAACGATGGAAGGTGTAAAAGAAAGCCTCTCTTCTGCTCAGCACTTTGGCAGGCATGACAATGAATTTGCATCCGTCTGAGTGGTCCCTTCCAAAAGTCTGAGGAAGTAAATGTGAGCTGAATATCAAGTGAGAAAAGAGATCATTCTGAGAGACTGTGTTGTTGGCGGCTGAGTACCACAGAGGTGAGTCACAAATCTAAGACTCACCCTAAATGAAGATGAATTCAAGTTAGTTTTCTAAATAATGTCGCCACATTAAATACACACACATGGAAAAACCTTTAGTACATTGAAGGATGTTTTGCAAGTTGTTCTTTTCTTCCTGGATTCTGCTATTTCTGTTCCTCAACAATTATGTGTATCCATGCTCTAATCATTTCCTCATTCTCCGCTCATCTTTCTCCTTCCTTAGGACCCTCCCTTCCTATTTTTTTTTTTTTTTACCTCTCTTATACAGCCAGAAAAGGACCAAAACCAGTTCTTCATCCAGGACTGATGTTTTGGGCTGTCTGACATTTTTGTGCCCTCTCCACTACTATTCACACCTGCCTGATTTTCCCAGGTTGCTTGATAAATGTTAGGTAGCACAAAGCCACAGGTGGCTGCAAATGTCACCATCAGGAAGGCTGGATTATAGTGACAAAGGAGGGGAAACATCAAAGCGAAATAGCTGATGGAAGCTAAAAAAAAAACAAGACAAACAAACAAACACCCTCTAGCAGTTAGCAGCAGAGTGCCTGACACAGAGGAAACTCCATAATAAAAGTTTGCTTAGGTGTTTTGTTGAAATTTTAAGGACCTTCCTCACCACAAGCAACCTAGGACTTTGTAGTTCTAAGCTAGGACTTCCCAAGGCTAGGAGAATTCACGTAGCAAGGACACTTTTATTCCCACTAAAATTTGTAGTTATTAAAGCTTGAAGTTGTGGTCAGAATATGTCAGAGTTCAAAGCATAAGAATGAGGGCATCAAAAGAAAGGCTGGAGATGATCATAGTGTAATCTTATTTTTTCTTCTCAGACTATCTATACCCTTTTAACTTTCACAGACCTATACATTACATATGAACAAAAGTTAAATTCAAAATGCCTCCTTTAGAATATTTCTGTGCTTTCAGATATCTTTCTAGTTGATGTCTTTTGTCATATTCTGTTCCTGCTCACTCATCTTGAAGTGGGGAAATTAAAACAAAGCATGACTTTGTTGCACAGATCAAGCAAGAAAATTAAAGTGGCCTGTGGCATCTTCTGCATACTAATCATATCCACATCCTATTGGAGGAATGGGAGGTGGGGGAAAAATATTAGCAAAAGGAAAAAAAATAGGTTGACAGCCCCAGGTCTCAGAATGAATGACACTGCAGGCTTTGTCACTGTCTTATGTCTACTACCAACAACTCCAGGCAGTTCAGCATGCTAGTTACGAACATTAATTCTGATGCCAGATTACCTGTATCTCAACAGTGGTGCTTCTGTCTCTGACTCACAGTATTGGTCAAGTAACTGAACCTCTCAGTGTCTCATTTTTTCCATAGGTAAGTAGGGATAATAAAAATACCCATACCTTATAAGTTGGTATAAGGATTATATGAATAGGCTACTATCACATGTTAAATCACTCTTAATAAACTTGCCAGCTATTATTGTTAATACAATTAAATGATAGTTCCTGTTTTCTATGTATATTGATACTCCTCTAAATGGCAAGTCCTTAAAGAAATAGGAAGGATACCTTTCAAATTCCTCAAAGTAGGTCTTATATTAAATATTCCATATGCTGCAGCCCATTCTTGAAGAAGACAACCACAATATTTACTTTCAGAAAGATGGATTGCCAACATGCAGATGCTTCGCATTGGACAAATCCAAAATGAAGAATACTGTGGCAGACCCTCCCTGTTGGTTACCTGCCTAACAGCCCTTTCTTCCCATTATTCTGCCCACAGAACAGTTTTCAGCCTTGTGATACAAGATAAACCTTAACAGGTATAAGCTAGTTATAGTAATCTTAATTGTCATTGCCAGTGACTGACCTTGGGGTAAGCACGTGACCCAGTTCTGCCCGGTGGAACCAAAGGGGATTTCAGCTTGAGGCTTCTGAATAAGTGTCTAGCAAAAACAAAATCTTCTCTTATCTGTTGGAAGAATTGGTAACTTAGCAGTATTTGTCATCATTTACCCAGTAGTAAGATCTTGGAAAACATAGTTTCAAATAAGTATTAAATTTCCAACAGCTATCAGTTTTTTCATGTATTTAAAATGATGAGACAATAAGTAAGTTATTAACTAAAGAGAAGCAATGAGGACACTTCCCAGATTGACTTTTCCACCTGTGGTAGACACATGTAAGGGTTAGTCATGTAGTTGTATATCCTTTGGGAATAATACTGTATCAGTTGATGTGAGTTAGGGTAAGGAAATGGAAAAGAGAAGTTAAAGATGGTTTCGTTTTGAGTGATTTGGATGATGAGACTGTCACTAACTCAATCACTAAAAATACAAGTTAAGGTAATACTGAAGAGCTGTTTCACACAGGTTGAGTTCAACATGATATGATCGCATGATGATCTCCCAGTGCAAACAGAGAAATAGAATAGAATGTCAATTTATTTTTATTTTTAAAAAGATTTTATTTATTTATTTTTAGACAGAGGGGAAGGGAGGGAGAAAGAGAGGGAGAGAAACATCAATGTGTGCTTGCCTCTCCGGTGCCCCTTACTGGGGACCTGGCCTGCAACCCAGGCATGTGCCCTGACTGGGAATCGAACCGGCTACCCTTTGGTTCGCAGGCCAGCACTCAATCCACTGAGCCACAGCAGCCAAGGAAGAATGCCAGTTCTTGAAGGCATTCACTAGCATACAACTGCCAACTGAAATCAGGAGAATGGATGGACTCTATAAGGGAGAGAAGAGTGCAAGCAAAGGGCAGAGAGCTAATATCTGGGTCCTCTAGAAAAATCTGAATTAGTTTAATTGGTGGCTTCATCTAATAAGTCATTCAAGAGTTCTAAGTCTCATTTTCCTCATTTGTAAAAGAGAAATAAGAATAACTACCGTATCAAGTGGTTGTGAAAAATAAATTATATAACGAATATAAAACCTTTAGCCAATGACTAATATATAAGTTCTTAAGCAGATGTGTGAGTTCAGAAAGAGGAAGAACCACGAAGGAAGACAAAGAAGAAGTGCCAATTCATGCATTCACTCATACATACAACAAGTCCAAGTACACTGAATATCTACAATGTATAAGGCATTCAGCTAGAATAAACAACAGAGTAGAAAGGCAGATTCAGTTCAGAGTCAGCCAACGTTTGTTGAGTACTTCCTTGTGCCGGGCATTATGATATGCTTTCATTTATCTCCTTAAGGGATAGAAAGCAAGGTGGGAGACTGTCCAAAAAGATCAAGTGGGCAAATTAAATGAGGACTTAGAAAGGACCATTAAAGTTGGCAAAATTAAAATTACTGCCGATTTCTGAGAAAACTGTTGTATTAACAGTATCACTGAGATGGGGTTGGGTTAAGATTGGGATGGAAGGGAAGGCAGGAAATGAAACCGGGGGAAACGTCTTACAGGCACACTAGAGCAAACCGAAAAGAAAGGCAGGGTCAAGTATAGGCTTCTGGAGACAGAGATCTGTGCTTGCCTGGAGGAGAGAGGGAAGAAGTCAGTGAAGGAAGAAGACAAGGACAGCTTTACTTAGTCATTTCTTTTTAAGCGATGGCAAAGCAAGAAATACTTAAGATACACTTGAAAAAGAAAACATCTTCTGCACTTACTGGTCACTTAACGAGTGAACAACTTTTCAATGCTAATATCTTATAGACCTGGTTTTATAAAGAGACATGGGAACGGCAGACCGATTTTTAAAAAACTATGATGACTTCTCAAGATTTTACAAGGCTAGAGCACAGGTTTTTCTACAAGTGAAAATCTCATTATTCCACAAATACCATTCTGTAAAAAGTAGTCTTCCTAACTGCATACAGTGTGTGCTGAGACTTCAGGGAAAGCTTATCTTTATAAGTGGAACTGTGCTCTGCTGTCTGTGGTAGTATCTTCAATACCACCATCCCATGTTATCTCAAAGGACAAGTGACCCTACCAAAAATACCAAACGTACTTAAAATTTTTTTTCAGTTACACTCGACATTCAATATTATTTTACGTTAGTTTCAGGTGTACAGCATAGTGGTTAGACACTTACATAATTTAGTAAGTGATCCCCTCTAGTACCCATCTGGTGCCATATAGTTATTACAATATTATTGACTATATTCCCTGTGCTGTAACAAATGTACTTTTAAGACATCTACTCAAACAAGAGGCTCTCTCTCAAGCACTCCCACGCCTTCCCCTACCCCTTCTTTCCCCAGCGCAAGCCCGGAGCCTGTTCCTCCTCCTCTTCTCTGAGGTGTGTATGCCCTTGTTTCTTTCTCCTAAGCTCCAAGGGCCCTTCTTTTGCCTCTGTAACTTGTTTCCAAAGTCCATGCAGCCCAGCTGGTTCACTTCTTCCAGGGCTCACTTCTACCTCTGTGACTTTATAAATAAACTTCTGCTTGTATCTGAGTCTTGGCTCTGAATTCATTCTTAGCCAGAACTCGAAACCCCAAGGCTGCCGAACCGAGGCCCAGTCAGCAGTAACATCCTGGTGCTGCTTCTCTGCCAACGACTCTGTGTGGCTCCCTGTACGAATACTCTGATAAAATGGGTATGTTTCTCTGAAAATAAAGCTCACCATGTTTGTCCCCGGGGGGGAAAAGAAACACCAACACCCCTCCCCCCCCAAAAACACATCCAGGACTTTGAGAGATAAAGCACCTAACACTACTCTTACTCCTTTATTGAATTCTTTTCATTTATTCCTTCACTAAAGAGAAAGGCCTGGTCTTGTTTCAACTTCAGCTTCTACACACTAATATGATTTTAATAAAAAAGTGTAGTATATACCCTAACCACCCTTCTTCAAATTGCAACCTCCTGCCAGTCCCTGTTCATCTTCTCTGTTTTTTTAGTCTGTAGCATTTATCACCTTCTAATACACTATGAATTTTACTTAATTTGTATATTTTTTATCTCGTCCTTCTAAAATGTAGATTCTCTAAGTGCAGGTTTTTAGTCTGTTTCTTCCCTGTTGCATCCCCAATGTCTAAAATGACGTCTGACAGATCGTGCTCATGCAGAAAATAGTTGATTCCAATACAACAAAAAATGTTAAAAGTTTCTTTTGTACTAACTTTTATCTATGTACCATTTTTCCTATGTTAATATTCCTTTACAGATCTCATATTATATCATATGAATTTGTTTATCTCAATTATATTGTAACTTGCTGGAAGATGACTCCACATATTAGTTCTTAATTATTTCCTTATTGCTCTCATATTTTAAATGTTAGCTAATAAATAAAGTACAGTTAACTCTTCTTTATGTTCCTGGTTCCGCCCTTTCCTTTTGCTGCCTCATATCAATGCCACTTAGCAAAGAGAGTTTGGCACTGTTTCACCAAAGTCATTCTCCACACTGGTTTGTTATGAAGTGATTGAACAGACTATGGTTTTAAGTTGTTGAAATGGCAAGCAGTGTTTTTTAAACAAAATTCTTTTATGAGTTCCAATGCAATAAAATAGTTCAGTGATTCAACTGACTGAATTACATTTCATTCACTTAGGAGGAAATTTCACTAAAGAAAACTTACTTCTCTTTTATTTTTACTCTCCAGAAATTTCACATTTGGAGATACTTTTCACACTGAGCACTTCTCACACTAGGACCCTTAATGGTCTCAGGGAGGGTCTCAATGAAGCTAATTGAAATATATTAACCAAAAAGAGGTCTCCACTACTCGATCTTGAATTATTATTTGTCTCTCCTTAGACTTCTTGGTATAATATTTGATTATTCATAAACCAGTTTAGGAAAATTATAACTTCTCTTTACAAGTAAGGAACTCCTTAAATATTGTGCAATGAATGTGCATGGCTGCCATGTTTCTACAACTGAGTGTAATCAGAAATGGAGACAATGCTTAAAGAAGCCTCTGATGAATACCATCTCCACTGCTGTAAGGCTTTCGAGTTTCAAAAATTAACATGAATGTAACCCGTATTTCAGTTTTTAAAAATTTGTGGCATTTAAAAAAACAATTTGTTCAGACAATGTTCTCAAATCTTGATGTGTAGTAAAACTTTAGGAAGACTAAATTTATTACAGGGACTTTAAGAATTTCCATTAAAGGGTCTAAAATTATGGCCATTTCCTTCTTATTTTCAGTTGATAAGAGAGGCACATGGCAAGCTAGGAAGAACATGACACCTGGAGACAGAAAAGCAGATGTTTTGCCCTGGCTGGTGTGGCTCAGGGGATTGAGTGCTGGCCTGCAAACCAAAGGGTTGCTGGTTCAATTACCAGTCAGGGCACATGCCTGGGGTGCAGGCCAGGCCCCCAGTCGGGGGTGCACAAGAGGCAACAACACATTCATGTTTCTATCTCTCTCTTCTCCCTCCCTTCCTTCTCTAAAAGTACATAAATAAAATCTTAAAAATGAAAGAAAGAAATGCATATGTTTAAATCTTACTCTGCTATTTACTAGTATGGTCTTCACTCTTGAAAAGGCAATCACAGTTAAGAGTAGGGGTTCAATTACAGCAGAACTGCATCCAAATCCCAGCCAGGTCTATCCCTAACTAGGCATAGGATCATCATCGAGTTTCAAAACTCTCTCCAAGGTTAAGTTTCCTCATCTTTAAAGTGGACATAGCAAACACACCTAACTTATAGGGTTAAGATTATGAGGATTTGATAAGATAGTGCATATAAAGTGCTAAGCAAGGTGCCTAGCACAGAATAAGCATTCAATAAACTTCAACCATTACTACTAATAAAATAATTAAATGTAAAAGTCTGTGTAGAGCATACATATGCATGAAGTACTTAACTGTTAAATTTTTAGTCTTCTTTGTGTGTCAAAAAATAGACTCAATTGCCTATAATTCAATTATTCCACCCTGATGTTCTGAATATAATAATAATATTCATTACTATATTAGAACTGAAAATTCGATCAGTCTTTGGCTGATGTTTAAATTTTATTATAGGAATTACTTTTCAGTGATTTTATGTCCTCTTTTGTTCAATAAGATATCATGTTTTCATAAATAATACAGAATGTTCAAAGGAACCTATGTCATTGTTCAATTTCAATTTTTCATGTTCTATCATTTACCAATAACTTTATGTCAAATTCTGTCTAAATTTTTTTACTTTGACTTATTTTATCCTTAAGGATTTTGAATGCAGTAAAATTTTTCATTTAAAAAAAATCCATACATCTTTTCCTCACGTCTTTGAGTCTAAAATTAACATGAAACTGAACTTTTATTTGGTGGACTGTGATGTTCCTTTTAGAAATATTATTTACGCCTCAAATAATCAAGCCACAATGGTAGGCTCTATCTTTAAAAGGTAATTTTACATACCACACTGTGGACTTTAATCATTTGATTGTATACCAAATGTTCGTAACATTAAACCTTTGCTCTCAGAGTTTGTTCTAGATCGGTGCTTGCGGACAGAGTGTTCCATGATGCTAGAAACAGTCTATATTTGCGCTCTCCAGCGCGGTGGCCACCAACCACATGTGGCTACTAGCACTTGAAATGTGGTTGATGTGAATGAGGAACTATTTTTCAATTTTATTAAATCTTAATTAAATTTTAATTTAAACGGCTGCACAGCTAGCAGCTATACTGGGTGCACAGTTCTAGACAGTTCAAAATGTTGGTAATTATGTTGGAAATGGATAATAATGATTCTTATAACTAAACTAGAGAGGCTGTGTCAGTGCCTCAGGAATTGCCGACACATCTCTGGACTAGCTGTGCAAGAAGTACCGAGGCTTTCAGCAGTGTTTTTACCGCTCCGTGAACCGACCTTCCATCAGCCACCTCCTCCCTGCCAGCATTGGTGGCCTCATACTCTTTTTGGAGTCATTTGTGAAACAAAAAGCAAAGATCTAAAACATCTAACTAGCAGTCTAACTCTGACCTTAAACTCCTATGGGAATTCAATTGTTTTTGTGGGCCTGACCTCTGAGGGAAGAAGATATTGCTACCAATGTTATTTATCTCTTTCTCTCTCCTTCTTCTTCTCAGATCTAGTCACATATAGTCAGCTCCTTGACCGGCTGTCTTTGTTTCAAACGGGAATGAAAGAGAACCACACAGGAAATAGGAACTGTTGCATTTAGTTATCACGTAGCAATGGGAAGGATGAGAGTGTGATGAAGTAATTGCTAACACAGGACTTCATAGCAGGGATATAAGAGTGAATGGAATATAGGGTGAGCCGAAAATGGAATAAATCATGAATTGGCAGATGTCAAAAACAAATAAACAAACACACACATCTACTGAAATGAAGTCTGCACTGGAAGCAGGACAAAGAAGAGCTTGTAATGTTGAAGAATGCATGGTAAGGGGCATAAAGTATATAATTGGTAAAACTAACAAAAGGGCTCTGTCCAAAGTAAAAAAAAAAAAAAAGAGGAAGTTATAGATATGAACAATGAACATATTCATAAACAGTATCCTTGAAGAATGGAAATAAAATAACAATTTTTATTTATGTATTTATGTTTAGAGAAGGGGAAGGAAGGGAGGGAGAGAGGGAGAGGGGGAGAGAAACACGGATGTGGATGTGCGAGAGAAACAGACTGGTTGCCTCTCACACGCCCCCAGTTGGGGACCTGGACTGCAGCCCAGGCATGTGCCCTCACTGGGAATCCAACCAGCAACCCTGCGGTCCTCAGGCTGGCGCTCAATCCACTGAGCCACACCAACCAGGGCCAACAATTTTTTAAAATGTAATTTTTAAAACTTTCTGGGAACTAGACAACACTTTAAGCTACAGACTGATAGGGCACAGAGTATCTCAGGAAAAATGGTCATAGGATAATTAAACACTGAAACATGTCCTAATTAAGCTACGAAATTCCAAGGATTAAAAAAATATTCCTCAGGCATTTGGGCAAAGAACAAGTCTGAGAGTTCTGAAACTTGAAGACTACCATAAATCCAATATTCTTTTAGCTGAATTGCTGGTTTAAAAATTAATATTCATCTTCAAAATAGTCGTTCATGTGTGTATTACTTATAAAGAAACATTAGACAAAATATAGCTACAGAAAATCAAAACCGATGAATTGAATAAAACTATAAAACCCAATGATTCCCCAGTATTAAGAACTAAAAATTTTAAGAAAATCTAGTACCTTAATTTATAATTTAACTTTATTCAGACTACTTAAAAGTCCATGGAAGAAATATAATTAAATTACATAAGCAATTGTGACTTTTTAAAATAAGCAACATTATAATTATGGATAATAGTTACCCTTGTTTCTAAAATCTACAACTAATCATGCCTTCGACAACTTCAATAAAGTAAGATATTTTTCTTGAGGTAGGGAAGTGAATAGTAGTGAGGGGACAGCCCCTTAAAATTATTTATTTATTAAAGGTTTATTACTGACATACAATTCAATAGGCATCACAACTTATAAATGCCTTATAACTGAACTACTCACACAATCCACAAGACAGCTTCTGTCAGCCTCGTTTTACAAATGAAGAAATGAAAGCAAAGCTAAAGGAAACTAATTGCCCAAAGTTGCATATTCAATCAACAGAAAAAGAAGAGTATCACTTCTACTATGAGTTTGTTGTTTGTCTCAGCTTTTGTCACAACCCTGCACCATACAGTGTCTGGCCACTGAGTGACACTGGTCTTAACCAGAGGCCTGTGGCATCATGATCTAGCACAGCAAAATCACGGGAGCGGTGGAAGGCTGTGGAGGAAAAATACGCTGGGAGAAACACAAGAGGTGTGAATCCCATCAACCTAAGTGCTCTCTGTTGAGGCTCTATTCTGCTGAGCCTTGTATTAAAAACTGGAGTGAAAATGAAACTGACAAAAAATTCCTATCATTAAAGAAAGGAAATGCAGAAAAGAAGACAACAGTAATTTAAAAAGCCTTAAAAGCAAAACAAAATTATAAATCTTTTAAAAAAATGACAGTTTAAAACTCATAAGGGGAGCCAATCAACTAGGAATAATGCTGGATCCTAGTAGAAAGGTTAGGCGAGGCATTATAGAATGAAGGTGTTTTCTTCTGTATTACAAAGAAAGGTTATCTCCTATAACCTCACCCAAGACTGGGACACTGTAACATTTTAAAGGTCAGTGGCAATAGTAAACCCATTATGAGGTTGGATCAGATACTTTACTAAAAATTTACTAAAAAATAGTAAATTTTTTTAACATAGTAATGACTCAACTGTCCAGTAATCTAAGGACAAAAATTTAGAGAAACGAAACCAAAACTTTTACATTCAAGGAAAACTAGGACAAGTTATGAAGAACTCAAACTGGAATAAGTTATTATGGCTCTATCTTATTTAGTGATTCAGCCAAAGAAGTTATTTACCACTATTACCCTTGAAGCTGTGTTTGCCCTTTTGTAAAGTATTTGTTAAAACTTCTAATCTTCCCTGCCTTTCTCCAGAAGTAGTGAAATGCATTAATGATACTGCTAGTGGAGAGAAAACACAAGCTAAGAAGGAAGTTCTAGGCCCTTCGAAGCCCACAGAATGCAAATCTTTTAGCAGTGACATTTTAATGTCCAGCACAGTACACACCATCTATATATCTTCTAGAGTGATAACTGTAGGTTTGCCTAGAATTTCCTGAAATTAAAATTACAGGAAGTCTCCAACTTGCAAAAGTGTTGAGTTCCAAATGTTCCCTTCCAAGTTAGTTATCTGTAACTAAATGTATTTGTATCCACAAATCAATATTTTATGGGGAATTTAGGTTTTTATTTATTTACTTTTGGAATTTAGGTTTTTAGACTAGTCCACAGAGTTTATTAACTATAATGCAAATCTAATACCTTATTTTACATTTTAAAATTAACCTTTAAAAAGCCCTGACCTAGTAGCTCAGTTGGCTAGAGTGCTGTCCTTGTACGCCAAGGTTATGGGTTTGATACCTGGTCAGAGCAAATACAAGAAGCAACCAATGAATGGATAAATAAGAGGAACAAATCAATGTTTTTCCCTCTCTCTGTCTTCCCCCTTTACTCCTCTCCCTTTCTCTCCTTGTCCCCCTCCCTCTCTCTCTCTCAGATTAATCTTTTTAAAGAAAACTTTAAAAAATAAACCAAAATATCTCTTAAAAGTACTGTTGAAAAACAACTAATTATGCAAATGAGAAAACATTTCATTGAGTCATAATTTTAAAACAATATCTTGAATTAAGATAGAGTGCATAAAAATGACACAGTAATGGAGACTTGGGGATATTCTGAACGGAACTTGTGGATTAGTACAGGACTTTAGGGACTGCTGCCATTAGCTCTTTATTAGATCTAATTTCATTGAAAAATCAACCGCTCGTCTGTCTCTCAACATACAATGTGTCATTAGCACTAAATCCACAGAGCATCAAGGTGGGAAAAGACTTAAGAGATCATATTCAATCTGATCTTAATTTGGAAATGGAGAAATTGAGACTCAGATAGTTGGAATACGTTAACACAAATTATTATCCAACCAATTAATTTGGGAGCTGAAATCCCATCTAAATTTTTTATCCAGTGTCTTTTTCCATTATAACAATGTTTGCCAGTCATGATCAACACCATATTTTTTTCTCAGAAATAAATTAAAAACATTATACTAACAATTTTATCTGTGTAATTGAACAATATCTAATCAAGTTGGGGGTATGCATACCCTATGGCTTACCCATGGTCACATGGTCAGTTACTCATTAGGCCATCACATGTAACTATAAAAAATAAGAAGCAAAATACTTATCAATAAGGAAAAAGATAATTGTGGTATAATCATCCAGTATAAAGACCATACCACTATTTAAATCAATGAATGTGACCTAAAGGGAAGGGAAGAGGTGTAAAGGAGACTTCGATGACATAATAACATATTTCTTTAAAAAATTAAGTCTGACATAGGTTTCTAGATGTTAGTGACACTCTGCATGTGTGACGTACTTTAACTTTTTCAAAAAGTGAAATAATATTCCTCCCCACAAAGAGGAGGACATAAAAGTGAAAGAGACTAGACTGGACAATTATTTGGGGTAATTACGAAAGTCTACAGGCACATGACAGAAACATTTGTTTGGGGTAGAATTAACTAAATTGTAAGTGTAAATGACAAAGGAAAATTGATGGAAGAAATAGTAAATAACGGAAATTGTGAATTTTGGATTGTATAGTTCTCCAAGCTCGCCATGAGCTGCTGGTATTGATGAAGACAGTTAGGCTGCTATTGGGATACTTCAGAATGGTGAGAAGAGGAGGGAGGTTACTATGAGGTATTGATGCTAACAAAGGCGGTCAGATGGGAGACATCATATACATATTACAAACTATTTCTAATTATTTGATTTCTTAGATCTCCCCTGCATTTATTCCTAATGTTAATGGGTGACTCAGTCTTATTTTTATCCCCCAGCTTTACTGACATAATTGGCATATCACACTGTATAATTTAAGGTGTACAATGTGATGATTTGATGCATGTGTATGTTGCAAAATGATTACCACAATAAGGCTAGTTAACAACACACATTCATCACCTCACCTAATTAAAATTTTGTGTGTGTGTTTATATGTGTGTGTGTGGTGAGAATATGTAAGATCTACTTTCTAGCAACTTTCAAGTATATAATATCATATTGATAAGTATCATCTTACAGCTAGAAGATAGTGCCCTTTAATCAACATCTTCCACTTCCCTTACTCCCAGCCTCTGGTAACCCCCATTCTACTCTCTGTTTCTATGAGTTGGGGCTTTTTTTTTTTTTTTTTGATTTCACATATAAGTAAAACCATACAGTATTTGTCTTTCTCTGACTTATTGCACTAAGCATAATGCCCTCAATGTCCACCCAAGTTGCCATTTGATTTCCTTTTTTTAATGGCTGAATAATATTCTATTGCCTCTGTGTATATGTGTGTACCTTATCTCATGTCTTCTTTTTCCATTCACCCAACGATGAATGCTTAGGCTCTTTCTATGTCTGGGCTACTGGGGATAATGCTACTATAAACATGGGGGTGCAGGTAACTGTGCCTTCTTCTTTCATTTTTTTAATCCTCACCTGAGGATATTTTTATTGATTTTAGAGAGGGAGGAATGGAGAGAGAGAGCGCGCCATTGATGTGAGAGAGAAAAAACATCAATGGGTTGCCTCCCATATGCACTTGGCCTGGGATCGAACCCCCAACCTAGGTATGTGTCCTAACTGGGAATTGAATCCTGAACCTTTTTGGTGTATGAGACGATGCTCCAACCATCTGAGCCAACTGGCCAGGGCTGTGCCTTCTTCTTAATACATTTATATACAGGGTCAGGTTTTAAAGTATTCAATTAAAGAAATCTAAAAAGGCATACAGATCATGGATTTATCCATATAAATCTTATCTTTTAAGTTCCCTTTTAATCTTCCCTTTAACCACAGCATACCCACTATTCAAAAGGGTCTGGTTAAATGCACTAGTAGTTTACTTGTATTCCTTCAGAAATTTTATTGTGTTTATTGCAAATGTTCCTTTATTGAATATAGTAGGAAAAAAAATGGTTCCCCATATATACACAGAACTGAAAGAGATCCTCTCATTTGGCATAAATTATGTTTTTGGTCTTATTCAGGAAATATATGATGGTATAAAAATATTCTGCCTTGATGACATATATTTTAAAAACCGCAAAGAATTCATTAAAAAAAACTGTTAGGGATAATAAACAGATGCAAAGTTGTAGGATACAAAATCGGCACACAAAATCAGTTGTATTTCTGCATACTAGCAATGAATAATGTAAACATGTGTGTAAGAAAGCTAAATTCTCATCTTCCATCTAAAACTGAAATACTGAGATAGCAGTATAAATATGTTCTTTAGAAATACGTAGGGAAAAACCAGAGAAAATATCTATAAAACTTTAAAGTGATTGCTTCTCAGAAGCAAGAACTGGGAGTGAGAATGGAGATGTAAGGCATGAGACAACTGTTTTTCATTATAAGCTTTGAAAAAACTTTTAAAACTGTATGAATGTATAGTATTGATTAAAACAAAATTATATAAAAATTAATGCTTCTTTGGTGAGTTATTAAAAGAGAAAGGCAACAATCGGGGGAAATATTTGTTTCATACACTACGATGATAACCAGTATCTGAAGTATATAAAAAGCACTTACAAATCAAAAAGACAAAGTGAAAAAAGGTATCAAAAGGGGCATAAGGAAGTGAATAGCCAACTTATGGAACTATAAATAGCTAATGGACAGGTGAAGAGATTTTCAACCTCAGTAATAATCAAAGAAATATAAGTTAAATGTTATCAATTTCTTCGTACCTGAGCAGCAAAGTATTAATAGGCACTCCTATATCAGACCCTGGGGTGGGCGGTGTGCAAGTTGGTATAATAACAGAACTTCACTGGTGGGCAAGCTGGCAATGCCTATTATATTTTAGAATGGATATACCTGCCCATCCAGCCATTCTACTTCTAGGTATTTGTTCTATGGAAATACCCAAGTGGAACAGGCATGTTTAATGCAGCAAGCTAATACGAACGGCTTTAACTTTCATCAATAACAACGATGGGATAATTTATGGTATAACAGGTTAGTGGTCGAAAAAGAACAAGTATGTATGTCCTGATATTTCATAAATACATGAAGTGAAAAAAGCATGTTGCAGAACAGTGCATATAATAAAATCCCATTTTTATTTAGAAATACATGCATACAATTGCATGTAGGTTTATGTATGTATGCCCATAGGAAAAATTCCAGAAAGCTATACACCAAGTCATTAACAATAAATAAACCTCACTGGTGGTGTTACTATAGAGGAATTTCATTTTCAACTTTTTTGTGTCATTTGCATTTTTTACAGAAAAGAAGTTGCTCGGAATTAATGATCAAAGACATATCTTGAAGGTATCCAGCATTGTGTCAGGTATTTTGGATGAAATAACTATAATTTTAACAGCAACCTTTGAATATCACTTTATTTTTAAAATCATGGGTATAATTGTACTTAAGTTATCAATTATGATAAAAAATAACTTACTCTTAGATTTCACCAGCTCATTAGGCAGTTTGTTAGTTCTGCTTACAATCGTCACTCTACTAACTGTTGCCAAAACATTCAATAGCTTTATTTTTGCTTTCTATTTTGAAAGTAATACATGTTTGACATTCTAGAAATGCAAAGGGGTGGGAAGAGAAGAAAAATTTTCCCTCTTCACTTGGCTTCTTCATTCTCACTGCTCAAAGGTAATTAATCCTAAGAAACTGTGTATTCTTTAAATTTTTTTCTATAAATATATATAATGAGCATCCTCTTTTTATTACACAAATGGAGTCATACTATAACACTGACCAGCAACTTGTCTTCATATAGCAAATTAAACAGACCATTACTGAAAAATACTCCTTATGGTGTTTCTTATTGAAAAGACACATTTGGGCTACTTAGGGACCATCATGATCAAAAAGAAACAAGCAAGCAACACACCTAATTCGATCCCTGCATCTGGCTTTAGTAACAAAAACTATTTACTCCACCCTTTCATCATCTATGACATACGTTGTACTGGAGGTTTTATATATATGTATATGTGTATTATATTATATTAATTGATTCCCACAAGAATCCTAAGAGGTAAACACTATCATCCCTATTTTATAGATGAGGAAGCGGAGGCTCTGAAAAGGTTAAGAACCAGGACTAGGGAAAGTTCAAACCAGTTTGAACCACTTGTTTATATAATGTAAGCATATATCACTTTGAAAGAACAGCACTCACATATACTGAGAAATAATAATAGTGAAGGAAAATGTTCCAAACATTCATAGAAAAGCTATGTTTAAGCTATTTGATCGTGTGCCAAGAATAATGAAATCAATCTGTGTTAGACAAAGAGTTAAGTTCATTCAATATCAAGTCCTTGGAGACTGGTTCTGAAACTCAAGTTTCCTTTCTGGCAGAAGAGGAACTTTTATAAAACTCCAAAAATAAAATGTTCACAAATAAGCCTCAGGATAATTGGTATTTAGAGTTTCCATATTATGTCTTCCTGAATAAAGATTTACTTACAGAGTGCAGACACTATCCTTCTCAATTTCTATTGCTAATAAGATCTGAAAAGTCCATTTGCTCTTTCTGGATTAATTTTAGACCTCCTTTGTCTGAAAGAGGGACAATATCATATAAAACCAACCCCACAGTTGTGATTTTCCTAATCCCAAGAAGACATTTTTGCTTATTTCAGAAAGTGTATTGTATTTACATAGTAAATTCTACTTTTTAAATTGGCCATATATGCATTCTACCACACAGGGTTCCCACAAAAAACCTAAGATCTCCTCTGTAATGTTCCTCTTTATAAGTTCCTAAAATGACCAGCTTGTCTAGGTACCAGAAAGAAACATGATAGAGACAAACCCTACTTTCGGGGAGCTTGAGTCTATGGAAGAAACATTTAATACATTTAATGTTCTACCTTACTTACATGGGGATGGAGCACCTGATCTACTCCCCATTCAAGCTCAAAGTTCTATACTAGATAGAGCACAGCAAACTCTGCAGCTTACCGTTAAAACCCCCAAACAGTGGGGTGGGGTAGAGGGGTAGGGAGAAAATGCAGACAACTGTAACTGAACAACAATTAAAAACAAACAAACAAACAAAAACCCCCAAACAACCCTGCTATTTCAGAAATTCACATTAATGGATAACATGCTGAATTCATTATTTCCTTTGAGTAGATGAGCTTCAAGTTTTGTCTTCAAGGGAAACTGGAGATCCCCAGTTTTTTTAATCCTCACGCAAGGACATTTTTTCATTGCTTTTAGAGAGAGAGGAAGGGAGAAACATTGACGGGAGAGAGAAACATCAATGCGATAGAGAAGCATTGACTGGTTGCCTCTGGTATGTGCTCAGACGAGATCATATGTGCTTGAAGTGGGGATTGAACGAGCAACCTAGGTATGTGCCCTGACCAGGAACTGAACCCACAGCCAACCGAGCCACACTGGTCAGGGCCTCAAATGTTTAATGTCACCAAATAATTGAAACTTTCTACTTGTATAAAGAAGTGTAATGTTTATTAAGTTAACATCTCACATAAATCTCATAGAAGAAATTTATAATAGCTTTTAAATTTAAAAATTAACTATTTTTCTTGTAATTTCATTCATTTATTCAGCAAATATTTATTTAATATCTAGTATGTTCCAGGCTTCATGCTAGGTAGTAAAGATATAATCATGAACATGTTAAGATCTCTGTCCTCGAAGAGATTTTATTTACCGAGAAAGCAACCCTGAAAGTACAGGCAATAACAGACCAGAACACATAAAGGGTCTCTAGTCTTTTGAGGAAAGGGGGTAAGGAAGTCCCAAAGAAACCAAAATTTGATCTGGGGTAGTTAACACAAAGGCCTGGAGGCAAAAGAGCATAGCATGACAGAGCTCATGACTAATAAACACAATCAACACGCTAGGTAACAGAATATGGATCTTTGGACCTTGGAACTTGTGACAGGAAAAAAAAGCAATTCTGAGATGCCCTAAATTACATTACAGCGGCTGGAGACTGAGAGGATGACAGAGCAGTTAGGCGGTTAATAGGTGGGGCCAGCTAACAAGACTGCCCACATTCCTGAGTGTATGTTGGAACTTCGAATGAACTTCAGGTGGCCATTTCCATGATCATCTAAAAGAGAGACTAGCTTGGTGCTCATTGAACCCCAGGAGCCTCTGCTTCTTGCTTACACACGAACTTGCTGGACTGCGGCCTGCAAGCAACCCAAAGGAGCAAATACTTCTTCCTTGGGGACTCTGGGCCTATTTCAGAACTAGCCCAGCTTCAACTTCTCCCAGCCCCTCTACTTCAGCCAGTGTAAATTCTTTCAAAACAACCTACATCTTCCTCCCCCCACCCCACTGGATGTATAAAAAACACTTGCCAACTCCAGGATGGTGGGCCCGTTGCCTTTTCCACTTGGCACTGCTGCTGGTGGTTTAGACTTCATGTGCCAGGACGCGGCTTTGTTTCCTTGCTAGCAATGGCCCAATAACCCCTCTCTTTAAAAAAACTTCCAGCCGTGGAAGTGAAAATTTTTGTTTAACACTTACTTTAAGTGCTATGTGATGTTTCCCAAAAGAAATGGTGTGGCAGCCCCTACTAGGAATGGTGATTTGGTGTTATTTTGCCCAGAATTAACATGGGAACATACCAGGATTCTGCGTCCTGAGAGACTCAAATTCCAAAGCAATTCATATTGATTCTCGACCTTTTAAAACCCAACAAAATATCAAAAATACTCTGTCATTAATTTCAGAGTATAATTAGAAAAGTAAAAAGTAGAAAAGGAAGATAATGTAAGAGTAATGTTAACCATGCGCCAGAACTATAAACAGCAAAAGAACTATCGTCTGTACACTGAGTCATTTTGTATACATTCCATACTTACAGGGGTCAGAGGAGCAAGATTTTTATATAAAGATATAGAGCTGGCTGTATTCTATGACTATTACACCAGGGAGGTCAGTCTCTCTGCCCTTTTTAAATGGGAATAGTACTCAATTAACTACTGCAGAGCTAAATAAAAACCAAAGGACGTGGAAACACAAATATTCCCTCAATTTTGTTCTTTCCCATGTGGATCCGAGATGACTTCTCTGACATGATCGTGGTCAAAACTTAATCAGGATTTGCATAAAGTGGCTATATAAAGCCACTCCTGCAATGACTTCAAAATGGAACTCTGGTACACAACTGACCAGAAATATAAGGCAGAAAAATAGCTATTTGCCTTTTGTCATAAATAATGACAATACACTATCACTCTTTGCCATTAAGTTAGAGCTTTGTGCCAACAACAACACAGAAAAATATTTAGATAGCTTCCATATTTAAGGGGGACAATACATGGGGTACTCAATAGTATTGGCTTTCTAGAAAATGACAGAAGTCCTGAAATTAAATCTCAACTCTCATTTCCTTTCTTTCTTCCCCTCACAAATTATTTGTATCTAGAGATGTCAGGATGGGAAACAAATAAAACCCTCATCATATAAAGACAAATGAAAGTTTAGAAAATAAAGGTAAAGATTATATTCATATCTATGAATGAAATGGTTTCTACATGATTTGCTTAAGTGATATTAGAATTGTGAGATCTGATGAGTCTTTATTCACTTCTTTTGTCTGCAAAGAATAGCTACATGTATTTTTATACATGCCAATATAAATCATAAATCTATCTATTGGTGATTTAAAAAAAGTGTCCCTTTTCTAAATGAATTTTAAAATATGTCAAACAACTTTGTGTATTTTTAGGCAGTGCTCAGGTTCTGGACCCAAACTCCATTAACATTAACTCAGGCCTTAGGCAGGCTCCGGATAGTTAAGCTACCACATCTGTGTATATCTTTCCCCACTTGAGAGTAGGGGAAAGGGGAAAGTATCAGAAAGAGGAAGTATACTACTACCCTGCAGCTCCTTTAGATTATAAAATGAGGCAGTTGCTAATTAAACTTTAAATGTGTTGGCTCATAAGAAGGAAAGAAAAAAAGAGAAACTAAGGAAAAAAAGAGGCCAAAAAGGAAAAGGGGGGGAGAGGAAAGGAAAGAAGAAAAAGAAAAAAACAAGGCAAAAGAGAGGAAGAAAGAGCCAGAAATGGGCAGAAAGGTGCAGAAGGCAATCTAAACAAGGTCCTTTAGTTTGACAGTGCTCTTTAACTTTATGAGGTTCATAAGTTGGAAACTGCCATAAACCTTGCAAAAATGTGAGACATCTGAGGGTTTTTTTTTTTTTTTGGTGTGAACAACAAGAATATGGAATTTATCTCATTTATCCCTAACTGCCACCTACTAAAAACAATCAAACGACAAACAAGCAACACCACACTCTAGATATGGTACACACAGGTCTGTAGTGTCATTTTACACTGGGCGGGGAGGGGACTTCTTGAAACATCTATTATATATAATATGTACTATATCTAATATATACAAAATTAGTATTTTTAAGAGAGTAATTACTATACTATATAAATGTAACTTCGAATTCAATTCCATTTCTTTTACAACGAAGTCTATAATGTTTCGACCTTTCATTACTAAATTGCTGTGAGAGAGGAAAGGAATATAAGAGGTAGTCAGCACGGAGACCCAGAAAACAATTCCACCACGCTAAATCAGAAACCAAAGAGCTCTCTTTTGTTCACAAAATTTGAAATTTAGAATAAATGGACCAATTTCTCAGAAACCACAAGCCATCAAAAACCCACCCACATTAAATAGGTACCATTGAATAGGTCTGTAACCATGGAGGAACAGTAACGCATAGGCTCCAGAAGAAGTAATTCCTAGGCTCAGATGGCTTCACTGGATAATTTTACCAAACAACTTAAAAGAAGAATTAACAACAGTTTTATACAATCTCTTCTGGAAAATAGAAGAAGAGGGGACATTTCCCAACTCATTTTATGAGGCCATCGTCACCATGACACCCAAATCGAAGTTTTCCTTTAAAAAAAACCTATAAACCACTATCTCTCATGGACTTAGCCACAAAAACCCTCAACAAAATATTACCAAATTGTGTCCAACAATGTAAGAAAGGAATTATATATCACAATCAAACGGGATTTATTTAAGGTATGCAAGGGTGGTTCAATATTTGAATATAATCTATCTTATCAACAGACTAAAGACAAATCATATGATCATATCAATCGATGCAGAAAAAGCATCTGACAACATCCAACATTCGTTTATGACAGAAACTCTTAGCAAGTTAGGAGTAGAGGAAAATTACCTCATTTGATAAAGAGCATCTATAATGAAAAACATAGCAAGTATCATACTTAAAGGTGGAAGACCACATGTTTTCTCCCTAAGTTCAGAAACAAGATAAAGATATCTACTCTTGCCAATTCTATTCAGCGTTGTATTGAAGGTTCAGCCTGGGCAATTAGGCAAGAGAAAGAAATGAAAGTCATACAGATTAAAAAGAAAAAAAGTAAAATGGTCACTACTTATAGAAAAAGTGTCAATGTAGAAAATTCCAAGGAATCTATAGGAAACACTACAACTAATAAGTAAGTTAAACAAGGTCACAAATATATGAGATCAGTCCATAAAATTCAATTTCATTTCTACATACTAACAAACATCTGGAAGCTGACATTAAAAACAGTACCATCCACAATCATGCCAAAGAAAATCAAATGCTGAGGTATAAACTTAAAATGTATACATAATCTGCATGCTAAAAAGCACAAAATGTTGATGAAAAAAATCAGAGCTAAATAAATGAGGAGACATCCCATGTTTAAGGATTGGAAGGTTCAACATAGAAAAGATGTCAGTTCTCTCCAAACTGATGTATAGTTGTTGTGTAATTCCTCTCAAAATCCCAGAAAGGTATTTTTGCAGGTATAGGCCAACTTATTTTAAAATTTATGTGGAAAGGCAAAAGAACTGGAATAGCTAAACAATCTTGAAAAAGAATACTAGTAAATATTAGTATATTGCTACAGTAATGAAGACAGTTTGGTACTGGTGGAGAGACAGACATATAGATCAATTGAGCAGAATAGAGAACCCAGAAACAGACAAACACAAATATGCCCAATTGATTTTTGACAAATGTGCAAAAGTAGTTCAATAGAGGAAGGATACCTTTACAAAAAATGGTGTTCGAGCAATTGGACATCCGTCAGCTACAAAATAAACCTTGACCTAAAATTCATATCTCATACAAAACTTAACTCAAAATGTATTATAGATTTAATGTAAACATAAAGCAATAAAATGTTTAGAAAAAAAGCATGGGGGAAACTCTTTGGGATCTAGCAATAGTCCAAAGTCCTTTGAATTGTCACTAAGACGCATAAAAAGAAATATTAATAAATTGTACCTAATCAAATTTAAAACCTTTGCTCTGCAAGCAACCCCATTAAAGGGATGAAGAGACAAGCTACAGACTGAAAGAAAATATTTGCAAACCACATATCCAACAAAAAAGCAGTATATGAGTTATACCAAGAACTCTCAAAACTCAACTACAAAAGAAATCCAACTGGAAATTGTGCAAAAGACATAAACAGAAATCTCACTGAAGAGGATATGAAATGCCAGATAGGCACATGAAAAGATGTTCAATTTTACTAGTCAATGAAAATTAAAAAGCACAATGAGATATTACTATACACCTATCAGAAAGGCTAAAATAAGAAATAGTGACATGACCCAATGTTGGTGAAAATACGGAGAAACTGGATCTCTCCTACACTGCTCTTTCACATGTAAAATAGCACAGCTCTCTGGGAAATAGGGTGGTATTTATAAAACTGAACGTGCAATTGCCATACAGCCCAGCAACTGAATTTGCCCAACTGAAATGCCCTAGGCATTTATCCTAGAAAAATGAAAATTTATATTCACATAAAAACCTATACATGAATGTTCACAGAAACATTATTCATAATAGCCCCACATGGGAGACAACCCAGATGTCCTTCCATGGAAAAATGATTAAATGAACATAATACACCCATACTGTGGAATACTATTTATCAATAAAAAGGAAGGCACTATTGATATATACAACAACTTGGAAGAAACCCCAGAGAATTATACCAAGTGGAAGAAAAGGCCAGTCCCCAAACTTTCCATTCTGTATGATTCCACTTGTACGACAAAATCATAGAAATGCAGGACAGATTAGCGGTCGCCAGGGGTTGAGGACAAGGGCTCGGGGGAAAGGGATGGGGGTAGACTTGTGGTGATGGAACTGCTCTCTCTCCCGACTGTGGTGGTAGACATACAAACCTAACATGTGAAAAATTGCACAGATCTAACTACACAGAAACATACACATGTGCACACACCAGTACCAGTAAAACCAGCTGGGGGAAATCTGAACGATAGGGTTTTCCAGTTGTGATATTGTACTATATTTTGTAAGATGTTATCCTTGGGGGAAACTAGGTAAAGAGTATGTGAGGTATCTCTATGGTATTTCTTACCACTGTGTGTGAATCTACAGAATCTCAAATAAAGTTTAATCTAAAAAATTTATGTGGGCTCGGTCGGTGCGGAGCTGGTACCCCTTTTGTGGTGGCAGCTGAGGAGACTCGGTGCTCGCCATGGCCGACGAACAGCCCAAGGAAGGAGTCAAGACTGAGAACAACGATCGTATCAATTTGAAGGTGGCGGGGCAGGATGGTTCTGTGGTGCAGTTTAAGATTAAGTGGCATACACTACTTAGTAAACTAAAGGAAGCCTATTGTGAACGGCAGGGTTTGTCTAGAGGCGGATCAGATTCTGATTTGACGGGCAGCCAATCAGTGAAACAGACACACCTGCACAGTTGGAAATGGAGGATACAACCTGTGTTCCAGGAGCAGACACAGGTGTCTACTGACAAGGGAAGCTGCTACTTTCCTTTAGAGCTCCAGACCGAGAAGACATTCTCAATTAGAAATCTGCAGCTTGGATCCACCGCATCCTGACTACTACAATATACTTCTCTCCATTCTTTCATTTTCCCTTTCCACATTCCTTTACTGCACAGTTCATAAAGTAACTGATGTATGTGCACAACCATTTGCATTTTTAAAAACTAAATGGCCAATGGTATGTTTTGATCGACATCAAATGGAGATGGGGTGGGGAAAAATACAGGTTCTGTGAAAATACCCCTTTCTCCATTAGTGGCATGCTCATTCACCTCTAATCTTTATAGTCCAGTAAGTTATTTTGCTCTTAATGTTAAAAAAAAAAATACAAACAACAACATAAAAATCCTTGCAGACCTTGTTTAATTGGAGAAATTTAATGTTTTTCATTTATCATTGTAAAGCCAAGGACAATTTTATAACGTCCTTTGTATGTAGCTGTTACATGTGGGGCAATCTGTCTTTAGGAAGGATAAACTGCTCTAAAAGAAATGAATCCTAGATAGTTTCCCTTCAAGTCAAGCGTCTTGTTTAAATAAACTTCTTGTTTAAAATGAAAAACAAAATTCACGTAATTCATGTTTGGTTATATATTTATCATTTATTTCTCTAAGCATTTATTGAGTTGCTCTCATGTGTAAGGCATTCCTTGTGTGCTGGTAGGGTGGAAATGGGAAGTTACGGGGTCAGCAGTCCATAAGAGAGTATTGAGTAGAGACCTACCTTCACCAATGTCACAAATGTAATTATATAGATGTTTTTGTGACTATTTTTAAAAATATACGTGTCCTCCACTAGACGAGAGCAGAGACTGCGACTGTTTTAATTACCATCTATCTCCAGTGCCAAACAGTATCTGGAACATAGTAACTGTTCAATTAATGAACATAGTAACTTTTCAATAAATGAAACAATCAATCAATAGAAAGGGTGATAAATACCACCAAATAGAATACGGTACAAAAAATAATGACATAATGAAAGTGCCTATGAAAACAGCGGAGGGAATAATTAGCATTGTCAGGGGGAACTGGAGAAAAGCTTCAAAGATGTGATCTTGCAGCTGAGGTGAGATGCAGGAAGAGGAGAAATACCATTCCAAGCAGAGGGAATAGAGAATTCAGAAGCACAACGGTATAGGAAAGGCACAGGATTCCACGGGACCAGCAAAGAGTTTGTTGTGTTTGAGCCTATAGTCCTCCACCGGGAGAATAAAAAAAAGGATGAAGCTAGAAGCCTGAAGCTGTAACTCTGACTGAGGATGCTTCACTAAGGCACTTTGGGCTTTCGCAGGAGCAATGTGGTGGCACTGGAGTTTTTAAAGCCAGTTAATGACGATCAGATTTTTCTTTTAGAAAGTTAACTCTGATGACAGTGAGGAGTGTAAACAGCAGGGAGGAAAAAGACAAGCTGAGAAACCAAGACAAGGGCCTGAAGAGAATGAAAAGTCTGGTCCTCATGATATTCAATTTACCAGAAAACTCACCTCCCAAATGTACTGCATTCGTGGAAGTTAGGTCTTTATAACTGCTGGCCTGGATGGTTTATAACACTGTTATCTTTAAAAATATGTCTAATGAATCATACTGTAGGGCCGTGAAGTATAGACATTTATTAGGCATTTTTATTGTTCTTTTCTGCAGTCTTCCAATACAAGCATGCTACTTTAAGTAGATTTTTAATTTGAAGTTCTCCTTTTCTCAATTTTTAAAATTTTGAAATAATAACTATTCTTCATACTTCACAAAATCTTGGATGTTGTGGCCAATTTATTAATATTTTAATAAATGAGTATTTCCACACACTACTCATGCTATTAAGGAATTGCACTTATTTCTCTTAAAACACAAAATAACCATTTTGGCAACAAGTTAGAGCTTCAGTAACTAAAATATTCATCTTTGGAGAGAATGTTATAAATATGAATTATGGACAATAACTAGAGTACTTTCCATACATTTTTTGTGCACATATACATGTATTATTTGTGATAACCTACAGATACAACCGAATAGCATCTCTCTAACGTAATGATACCTTGGCTGAATCCTCCCTCCCTTCTCTCCCCCTTCCCAAAACAGAAAATTCTCTGCCAGGTTAAAGAAGGAAGAAGAGCAAAAAGAGTTAAATATAATTCCTCTGGGCACAATGAAGTCACTTTAGTCCCCTTGTTTTCTTTTTCTACTGTGTGACAATTTTAACAGCTCTTTTCTAACACCAAAGTGAGAATTAGGAATATGGATTATGAGGAGAATGGCAAGGTGTGGCAATTATTTTAGGTAATGGTTTTCTTTCATTTTATAAGAAATAAAGACATTTAAATTGTTTTGTATATAAAAACTTATGAGTTTTAAATGTAATCTTTTGAATTTTCTATTATGGAAAATGCCAAACATAAAGAAAAGTTGATACAACAGTATAACGAACCCCCTCATGTCTAGTTTTAACTGATCTGCTCATGGTCCATTCACTTCCCCATTTCGCCCTCCATCATTTTGAAACATATACCATTTTACCTATAAATATTTCAGACTGCTTGTCTACAACAACTGTTTAAAAATATATAATAATGCCCTGGCTGGTGTGGCTCAGTGAGTGCCAGCGTGCGAACCAAAGGGTCGCTGGTTCAATTCTCAGTCAGGGCACATGCCTGGGTTGTGGACCAGGTTCCAAGTAGGGGATGTGTGAGAGGCAACCACACACTGATGTTTCTCTCCCTTTCTTTCTCCCTCCTTTCCCCTCTCTCTAAAAAAATTAATATATATATATATATAATAACTATACCATTAGTATACTTAAAATGTAACCAAACAACTTTAATGTCCTCAAATATAAGGTCAAATTTTCAAATTTCACCAATTACCTCATAAACTTTTTAAAGTTCTATACGAGTCCAAATTAGGTGTAAATGTTGTGGCTAGTTATGTGTCCAAAATTTACTCTAGTGGAAATAATTTAATATGCTTAAAAGTTAAACTTACCAGTTTCAATAAATTTGGATAATTAAATTTAATATAAAAAAAGTGAGTAACCAGATTAAGTCACCCTAGCAGCGAAATGTTGACACATCTGGTCAAACTAAGAAAACCTAGGGAAAAAAGTGGGGGAAGAGGCTTGATTTTATTTTTGTCTGTTTTCAAAATACTTCCCTCTTTGCTCACAGTTTGAACTATAAAACTGCCCATAATAATGACTCTTATAATAAGAGTTTATCAAGCAAATCCACTAAACCATGCTAACAAAACTCTTCTATAATCTTTCATTTGCTTGTTTTAACATTTTCACTATTTTACTTTGGCCGAATACTTCCTCCTTAATTTGAAATTAGCTTGACATCATAGGATTCCGGAGTTGGGAGGGGTCATGTGGCTTCCTCATCTCAGAGAGTAGGCAGCTTTGGTATTATTATAACACTGGTGTGTCTAGTGAGAACGATAGCGTGAAAGCTCAATCTGTTGACAGTTACAGACTATATTCTAATTTGTTAACAGACACTACTGTGTAAATATGATCAGTGAAAGTTTTATTATCATGACATCAAAGAACTTTGTATTTTATCCTTTATAAAGCTTGGTAAAGTTAATATTTTCTCTAAGTTGAAAAGATCTTGTTACACAAGTAAGAAAGAAGCACATTTGGTTCAAGATTTGAAATAATAAAAGTTAGAACTTATCACCTACAGTATTCTGTAGAAAGCAACAAACTAAATGCCAGACTCTTTACTCAGATATTATAACAAAGAGTCATAAACTTGTGTACTATCAAAAAGGAAACATGCAGTATGAAATACCTGATGGTACTCTGTGTGAGACATCATGAATTAGAAATTATTAGGTCTCCTGAAATTTGCACATTAAGTTCTAATAGTATTTCTCAGGTTTAGAAAAAATTATACAGTGGTTCCTTCCACAGCCATTGGTGAAGTCTAGACAGCCTTAATGTGCAGTAAAGTTATTAATCAAAAGCAAAAATTTGTCATGGAAACTCAGGAGTCTCAGTGCACTTCGTACATATGACAGTTCGCATTACACCCAGAACTTAAATGGCCAGTAAAATAATTAAAAATACTTATTGAGTGTTCGATATGTTCAGGGAACTATACTAGCAAGCAGTAGAATAAAGTGGCAGAATGATACCAAATGAAATCATTAATACATTTAGTTTAAAAGAAGTACTTAAAGACAATAATTTGAAGATAGAAATTGTTGAGATTTAGTGTTTTCTTTTAAACTTAGAAAGTCTTATAAAAATTTGCCAGAACTTAATTGTTCCAAGTTCTACAACATAAGAAACCCTTTCAAATTTAGAGCATTGACAATGGACTGATTCTACTTTGTTTTTTTTAAAGGATTTTATTTATTTATTTTTACAGAGAGGAAGGAAAGGAGAAAGAGAAGAAGAGAAACATCAGTATGTGGCTGCATCTTGCGCATCACCTATTGGGGACCTGGCTCGCAACCTAAGTGCGTACCCTGACTGGGAATTGAACCGGTGACGCTTTGGTTTGCAGGCTGGTGCTCAATCCACTGAGCCACACCAGCCAGGGCTATTTTTATTATTTATATTGACTTTACTCATTTCCCCCCCGAAGTCCCTAATGTACCAACTGTCCTTTATCTTGTTTATATTCCAAAATTTTTTTCTGATTTACCAAAATACAAAAATTCAAGCTCTTGATTCTTTTAAAACAAAGTAAAAACAGGTGTCATAATAAATATAATCCACTAGATTCAGATAAGGCAATTATAGAGTTGATTTGTTCCGTTATACAGAAATGCAGGTGTAAATCTCTGTTCATATACAGAAGAGACGGAATGTCTCATTCTAACACAACCATCCATCTTACCTGGCTCACAAGGGAGCAGCAGCGCTCACATCAACAATATCTATTCATACCTTGACGATGATGGAAATCCCATCTAAGAAATGTGGTATCAGCACGATCACTTTACCATATGTTCGATAATATGAAAGATATGTGGCAATTAGAAGTTTTTGATCTCACAGTATCATGCTGTTTTTTTAATCATCTCTCCCTCCTCTCTTCTCTCCTCCTCTCTCAGTACATATTAGAAACTAATGGAAAGAATTTAGCTAAAAATAATAAAAATAAATAAGGCTCCTTCTTAACTGAGAAATAAATTATGACCAATTAAAAATACTATTAATACTATTAACAGCATTATAGCTTTTTAAAATAATAGTAGTTTACTTTCCCATACCTAATACTATTTCTTTCTTTTGGTCATGCTTTTTAAAAAAGTCTGAAGCCCCCCCCCCCCCCCCCCCCCCCCCCCCCCGTTATATTTACATTTTGTTATTTTAGTCCTTCTTTGAACCATTCAGGACATACCCTCTAGTCAACTTCCTCTTGTTAATACCCCTTCACCTTGTCAAGGAGAATTAGAATTTTAATTTGTTTTTCTAAGATGTGAGCCAGTAAAGGATCACTTAGAAAATTTTATAAGCTTAGCCTACTCAATCACCTAGTCATTAAATGATTTAAGCCTATTAAATCATATCTGCTTTTTGAAAGCAGCTTCTAAACTTGTACTAATTCATATTTACTGTAGTGATATAAATTTGAAGGAAAGTTTTTTGCTAAGATGAGAATGAAAACATGTATTTTTTTAAGGTCAGATCAGGGTAAAAACTTTTAAATAATACAAAATAGAAAAAATAAATTAAGGAGGCTGAAATATAACCTTTATAATAGTGGACAAGAAATACTCATTAATTAAATTATTGTAGTAATTAGTCACTTGGGACAAATCCAAAGTCTCTCCCCTCTTAATGGTGATTTTAAAAAGCTCCAAACTAAGAAGTGAAGTGAAAAACCTAAACAAAAGAATCTTGAATAGGCAGGAATGTAAGAGGAAGGAAGGCTGGTGACAGTCCGGGGGAAGAAGGGGAGAGAGTTCCTCTGGAGCAGATGAAGGCTGGGGAAGAGAGCCCTGTGTTTAGGGAGATAAGTACGCATCCTTTCTAGCTCTGTCAGCTGACAGGATTGTCAGGCACCACTTACTTGTGTTTCTGGTCGATGGGGGGAAAGGGGGACATATCCCTAAGCAAATGGGAGGCTCTGTTGGGACATACAGTATAATGCTATTCGCTCACCCTATTTGAAAGAAAAAATTAAACCATTTTGTTGGAAACCAAGTTCTTAGGGTTTATCTGCTGTAGAATCTCCTATGACTGCAAAGAAACCTAGAGTTGTGCTGGATATAAAATAACTAAGGAGCTACTTAGAATAATTTCTAAAAATAAAAACTAAGAAAAAACATCTACCTTGAATATAACAACGCTGGCTTGAAAATGATGTGGAAGCAGTATATTTAGAAATAGAAATATGGATATTTGTTAATATGGTATAATGATATATTGCTAAAGTTAAAAAATACCTTATAAAACAATGTATGCACTATAGCCTTCCTAATTACTAATTTTTAAAAAGATCTAAAAAAAAAAAAAAGTCTGCCCTGGCTGGTGTGGCTCACTGGTGCAGCCTATGAACCAAAAAGTCACCAGTTCGAATCCCAGTTGGGGCACATGCCTGGGTTGTGGGCCAGGTCCCCAGTAGGGGGCACGTGAGAGGCAACCACACACTAATGTTTCCCTCTCTTTCTCCCTCCCTTCCCCTCTCTTCAAAAATAAATAAAATCTTAAAAAATATATGTCAGAGTATATTGGGTACAGAGGAGTGATTTTCTTTTCTTTTTTTAAAATTAATTAATTTATTTTTATTCAGTTACAATTGTCTGCATTTTCTGATTTTCAACTGGTGTGCCAGAAGAATTTTTAAAACATGAAATGCCTGACCATTTAGTCAAGGACACTGACCTCTTCCCCCTCAAATTGTCAAATAAAAGAAAATGATCACAGCCAATACAAGAATAGCCATCCAGTGTGAATGAATCAAAAGTATACCTATTTTTTTTGTCAGTTTGGCAAAAATATATATACATTTTGGTGTGCTGCAGAATTTTAGTAATTAGTTTATGTGTGCCATCAGATGAAAAAGGTTAAAAATCGCTAGTATAGAAAACTTTTATTTTCTCCTAATTACTCATCTGTGTTTTCTATCAATTAAAAGGAAAAGCACACATTACTTGATAGTTGTTAAAAATTATATAAGAGCTGTCTTGGGTCAAGGACTTCCTACCATTTTGTGTGGAGGAGAAAACCTTAGAAGGAATGAAGGTTGCTGGCTGGGCGGTTCAGGTGGTTGGAGTGTTGTCTGGTACCTGGAAGTTTGTGCCTTTGATTCCTGGTCAGGGCACATACCTAGGTTGCACGTTGGATCCCTGGTCAGAGCACGTGAGAGGCAACTGATCAATGTTTCTCTTGCTCTCTCTCTTTTTCTCTCTCTCTCTCTAAAAGTCAATAAACATATCCTCAGGGTGAGGATTTAAAAAAAAAAAAAAGGAATGAAGGAGATCTTAGGAGATCTTTGCTTCCATATCTACTTATTTATCAACAAATGTTCTTGCTAGGAACAATCAACATCAGAACAAATAAAGAACTGATTTTGCAACATCTTAGATAAGGGAATTTATACTTTTGAAATCACAGGTATTCATCATTATTACTTTTAACTAAATAAATATTGTGCAGAATAAAATGTCTCCATAGTGTTTGCTATACTACAGAATGTATCACTAAAAAATTCCTATTCTACAGAAAATATATTAATATTGGTTTGGGGCATCTTTTAGAGAGAATAAAACATTTACATAAAAAATTCAAACTAAGGATTATAGGCTAATTTTTAAAGAAAATACTGTACTTGAGTTTCTACTATTATTAGCACTCAAAATACACAGCTTGAATAAATAGCAGGAATAAAATGGACTCAACAGGCCTAACTGGTAGTCTATATACTGCATCATCTAACTATGCTTTGGGGAGGAGAATCTATTTAAGGCATAAACAAAGATATGTCCAATACACAGCTAAAATAAAAACATTTATATAAGCTAGAAAGACAGAATTCAATATTTCTACATATGCCTGAGTTAATTCAAGGAGACTTCTAATTCAAACTAGTCATTTGGAGTACTACTAAGAAACAACAAGACTATAAATTCTAGGTAGAGGCCATGCAGTGTAAGCTTCCTCAATTTTGCTCCATTCCCCTTTACAATTTCTCTGTGTACTCAATTGTCTTTATCCTTCAGTCTTCCTTTGTCAGGTTAACCACCTCTCCCCAACACCACCAAAAAAATGTCCTCTTACTTCTCTATCCTCCTACCTTCCCATTTCACTAATTCACTTCTCTCGTTTTTCATACATTTTCCACGGCTCTCCGCTGATTCTTTCTTTCCCCACTACGATATGCTCCAGGTATCATTTATTGAGGGGAGGAGGGGGAAGCTTCCCTAACAGGAAGAGGCCCTAGGACTATTAAACTCCCTGGCTCCAATTTCCTAATCTCCAAATCCAGTGGGATTCTTCTCAGGCTGTATCCTTCCATAACCCATAAGGAGTGCGTCCGTACATGGCTCTTGTATCTTGGTTTGTGTGGTTTCTTGGTTCGTACGAGTTCCTATCCCACCCACATCTCCTGGTCTGTCCTCCTTCTCTCACCACTTAATGCATGGGTCTGTGCTGGGCCTCGTCTCTTTCCTCCACACTTTCTCTTATTTATCTGATTCACTCTTGTGTTTTCAGCTACCTCTCCCAAGCTGTTGATGCCCTCAATAAACCTCTCAAAAGCTGCCTTCCTTCTTTCCTGTGAAGCTGTACTAGTTCCAGAACCTCATTACCCATCCAAGTTCTCATTCCCTATCTCTTTCTTCCTTTAAGTCATTATACAAACTATTGATAGAGTAATCTTTTCAAAGGCCCTGATGACATCAATCTCTCCTATTCAAACACCTTAAATGGTACCCCACTATCTACTGTTTAAAGCTCAAGCCTCTTGTTCTGATTTGAGGGCCTTTGATTTGCCACTATCCCTTTAGTGTCCTGGACTTCATTCACAACGTCTGAGTTGGGCTAAGAGATACATGGATTACATCCCACCACACCCACTGAAAAGTTTCCCAGTACTCAAGACTCAGCTCAAATTCTATCTCCAAGTTACCCCATCTTCCCGGTACAGAAGTAATCTCCTCCTTCTTCATGTACAGAGAATACTTAACAACATGTGACAGGATAGATGCCATTCTGCTTTGCTTAAGGACACGGCATTTCTTTACTCCATTAATTTATGACTAGCAGTAGGAATATTATTTTTTTTGTCCTCTATAATGTCTTGAATGTAGTAAGCAGTGTTGAACTCAGACTATATTCATTTAAAATTAGAGGCTACTTGACTAGGAGCTGAGCTAAAGGTTGCCTCTGCCTTATTTCTGAAGAAAAACCCTGGGAAACAAATTAGGTAAATAAATAATAGTGTAGAGGGGGGGACTGAATAAATGACTGAAAGAAATCATTTCAAAACTCTTGGATTTGAATTATTTTATGAAAATAATTATAAGCAATTCTACTCCTAGCTGTATACCTAAGAGAATTGAAAACATATGTTCACACGAAAACTTGTACATGAATGTTAATAGCAACATTATTCCTAACAGCCAAAAAGTGGAAACAAGTCAAATGCCCATCAACTGATAAATGTATAAACAAAATGTGGATACCCATAGAATGAAATATTATTCATAAAAAAGAATAAAGTATTAATACATGCTATTAAGACCTGGAAATTTCAAACACTAGACATCCATTCACAAAGCATAAATGTATCACAAGTACTCTACAAGTAGTTTCATTGTTTTGTTTAGTGAATTTAAGGCAGGTGCCCCCAAATTTCATATGTTCTTTGCTAACACAGCCCTATGAATATCTGCTCATGTAAAAATTAGTTGTTTTTCAATACATAAAGTTAACTGACCCAGTATAGGATATGTGCCTTCCAAAGAGTAAGATAATGAAAACAGAAAGATATTCTTTATAATCAAATATATATTCTTTACTGCCTGGTTCCACAAGGGGGGTGAAAAACACCTCCCAAAAACCCAGCTTGGTTTTTTTTTTAGCTGATCTAAAATCTTGAGATATAGTCCTGACTATACCTGATAGTGATCCAGTCAGAAGAAAACAAACTCTATTGAGGAAATGAATTAAGAAATCAGCACCCTGTCACCTTGCTTTCCTGAGTTGTGCTATCAAATTGGAAGGAAATTCTCTGAAGTAAAAAAGAAAGAGAAAAATGTTACTAAAGCTAAATTTGGCAGATTAATTTTTTTGACTAATAATTATTTCAATCTAGAGTCAATTTATCCCCTGCTTCCCCTTTCCTTTTAAAATGGGTATAGTAAGTACATTATGTGGTAAGGGGAGTGCCCCCATAGTACTTTCTAAATACTTCTATTATTATAACAACCGTTCTATTATTTATATGTGATTGTGTGTATGGTTTTATATCTCTTCCTGTGGCCATTTTCTAACAGAGCTGTGAATAAACTGAAATGTCCAAAACACCAAAAATAAACGTATCACTCACTGAGCTCTTCCTTTACAATGTGTGGCCGAATTTGTGCTTTGGCTACATAATCTCACTGAATCCTCAAAATAATCTTTTGAGGTAGGTATGTCCATTTTACAGGTGAAGAAACTCAGGCTGCAGGAGTTAACAGGTTTGTACAAGGTCGCAAAGCTAGCGAGCTAGTAAGTGGCAGACATGTCCATCTAACGTGCTCTTGTTAATCATTAGATTATACTGCGAACCGCAAACATATGCGACTGAAATGAAAAGTAAAAGATAGAAGGGACCTGGACACACTACTTACTTTGTGAAAAGGCAAGCGGAGCATCAGTTCTAAGAACTGTGTCAGCGATACAAATGGGTGGATCCCTAGACCACTTCTAATCTTTCCTTATAGAACTGAAAACACTGTGCTCTATTCCTGAAGGAGAATGGGACACCGCTGTGAAATGAGAATTAACTGTCCCCTCCTTTGGTAGGATACTTACATTACATTACTATTTGATGGTACTGACAGGATCTCCTTTGGTCCCATTTTAAAAAGTGCTCCTACTTACAGCAGCCAGGTCAAGACTAACTAGGCTGGTTGGTGACTTCAAAATGTTTAAAAAAGTCATTTTTGTAGTAGAATATCCAGTGATCTGAGCAAACTATGTAACTCCCACCAGTGACCCTGAAATAGAAACTAACCTCTTAAAGCTATTTCTCAGTACATAAAATACATTCATAAGACACTTCTAAAAATAACTCTCCACTGTAATTCCCTCCTTATGCATCTGGTCAGAGATGTCATATTTCCTCCACAAAGCTTCCTTTTATGTTGCAACAGTAAGAATCTCAATTTCAAACTGAACCAGAACGATCGAGAATTACAAACTCCTTCACAAGGCATGATTATTTTTATTAGTGTTTTATATAAATTGTCTAAAAACGACGGGACATCTTACATTGTAACTCTGCAATATTTTTAACTAGAAAATAAAGCGATTATAGCTTAAAGTTCTGTCTCTGCTCACCCCTTTTATTTCTGCTAACACACGGTCCGCCACGAAAGGGTCAGTGTGATCTCTGCAGACTGTAGATAAGGAATATGAGCATGGGAAACTGAAGAACAGAGCGTTAACCACATGTCAAGTAATTCAGAAGTTTAAAATTTGTCATCTGTGTATGAAACCAGCAAACAGTTGGTTATATAATTGGTTTAGTTGTAACTGGTTAAGTAAACATCCTATTAAATAAATGAATAGGATGTAGTTGTTAACTTCCACTTTTCCCTCCAACTGGTGCTGTTTTGGCAGGCGGCCACATAATCTGCAATAATCTGTCACTGCTCTGAAGACCCACCCACTTCCTCTGCCCCACCCCATTCAAACTGTGACTGGGATGCAAATGGCACGCTAACACAGCACTTAGACAATCATGAAAGGCCTCCCTATCTATAAAAACTAAAATTCGCATAATTTGTACTTTTAAGTATTTAACATTCATCAACTTTAAGAAAAAACACTGTGTAATATCACATTTCAAAGATTATTTGAGCGATTTCATTTCCTTTCTTATCTATTAGAAAGAATACAGCCCCCAAATCGGTAAGATCCACTGCAGTGCTTCTAGAATGAAAATGCATCCTCGGTACAGTGGTAAGACTTTAATTTACACATTAACATGTAGAGTGTTGGGAGTTTGGAAGTCAGAGTTACATACATTTCATTTAAACCTTGTTCCAAGAGCCTAGTAGAGTTGGTAAAGAAACTATTAAAGTAGCTTTCCTGGTTTATAAAATATTTTGCATTAACTTTCTAACGTACAAACTATGACATGTTAAATTAAAAACACTATTTACTTTCCTACTTCATCTAATTCCATTTCATGGTCTAGAGTAGTCCCATGTATTATTACTTTATGGCTAAGATATTTTATTTTTTATATTTTAATAAGTAACCTCATGTACTAAAACAAAAAAATTACAAAACAAAGTAAATGTGATCAAGTCTTCTGACTTTTCTGTCTCTAAATTTGGTATTACATTCAAGAAATTACTCTGGCATCCCTCCTATTTTACCTTCTATAAAAGAAGAAAAATAGGAGGTAATTTTGTTAGATCTCTAGGATGAATAGTATGGCATTTTGAGTTGCTTGATTTTGAAATATTGTTTTATAGTAATAATATAATCATTAGAACAAACTGCATCCATTTAATAAACATGGCCTTTAGTATATTTAAAATTTAAAAGACTTCTGACAAGATTTTGCTATTTTATTTGCAGCTCGATATTTACCTTGCTTATCCAGGAGAAAGAAAAAAAATCAAACAATTTTTGAAAAAAATTCCATCGTTATTTATTTGTAGAGTATCAAACTACAAATTAAAATAAATAGAGCATATGAATCCAGTGACTTTTGAGGTTGATTACTCTCAGCTGGACTTTGAGCTAAGGCCATAAATATTCACATGAAAATTCTACAAAGAGTTCATTAGCAATATTGAGACATAAACCATATTTATAATAAAATACTAAATGTAAAACAAAACACCAAGCTTACAGTAGATGGTCTCAAACGCATGTCCTACATTTCCAACCCCACATAAAAAAGACTTTAAAAAAATTCTTTATTTAGCTACAGCAATAGTAAGATTGCCCCAGAGGTGGCTTTCTTTAAAAGCTGCCTCTTAATCACTTAGAGAAGTTAAAACTGAACTCAAGTGGTAAGAACAACACCACGCTATCAGCACCTTCATCCCGAGAAAGGAAGTTTTTACAGACAGTTTTATAAATGAGGCTTACAGAGAGTACTTCCTGGTCAGGCAGTTAACGGCAACAGCATTTTATACAGCTTTACATTTCGACATTTTGAAAAGAATGTTCTAAAAACTTTTTCTGATTTTTTCCCCACCAGTTCGTACAAAAGAGGAAAATTTGCTCAAGCTAAACAAATGTCTTGTAAAAATCTGCAAACCTCACCAATGCCTACCGTTATGGAGTCATGTAAGTATTAGAACTGATTATTATTATTGACAATAATATCAGCTTAAATTTTAATTTTACATTTATTTTACATTTATGCTCCCCTCTATTGCCCCCCATTTCCACCCTGTGGGATAGAATGAGGTTTCCCAGGACACATTAGAAAGGTAAGAGAAAGAACTTAGTTAAAGGGGGATAACTTACCAATTCCTTGGTAACGAAGAAAATGGAAATAATTCACATTTTAATTTTCAAACTTAAAGTTAATTCTCTTTTAAACATATGTATATATATATACATATATGTGTGTGTGTATATATATATAATAATAATCAAGAAACTTTGTACAATCCTTAGTGAGGAACTGCAGATAAAAGCAGCGTGACCTGGCTGCCGCACGTTACCATCGGTATTGCAAGCTTAAGTATTTCCTGTTACAACTCCCATTGGTTCCCACAGGTACAAGTGGCTATGGGTGTTGCCAATTTACCCCTCCTTTTTTAAGTGAACCACTCAAGGAAATTTCAGGCTGGCACAATCAACACTAAGAACTATTAGGGCAAAACTACCTTGGGCTCATACCAAGAGCCTCCCAAACTAGGTTGATTGTAATTTAATAATTACCTAATTCAAAAGGGCTGGAGAAAATTTATTTTGACAGACTTTCATGATTTTTTCTAAGATGCACTGTTATTAAATGTATGTGACTTCACTCAGCAAATCCGTATTAATTGCTTCCTCTGTCTAAAGCACCGGTCCTAGGCACTGGGAATAGAGTAATGAACACAACAGATCAAGTCCCTGTGGTCATTCACACACTATCTGGCAGACTTCTGATGATTTCATATACATTTAATGAAAAAACTTCCACAAGGGCAGAGACTAAGGAAATCTGTATGGGATTTTGGAAAGTCAATTATAGTGCCCACTACTAAAAAGCACTGTAATTAAAGGATACCACCTTCAACCTAAAAGAACTTTTCCAGAACACAGTACATAAAAGTAGGCGTCTTTATGTTTTTAATGTTTCAAGAAGGCCATGTTGGAGGCAACAGCGTATGTTCCAGCAGGGAAAAGGAAAAACTTCTCACTATGAGTCACCAGTGACTAAGTTCTTTTAATTCAGGCTTAAAACACATTTCAAACCCAATTACTTGAACATGCAGAAGAATGATAACCCCAAATTAACAGCTGAAGGTTGATTTGACCCATTTTCAGGGTTAATATCAGCATCTAAGAAAAACAAGCGAAGTGCTTTGAATGGGGTAATGCTCCTCTACTGGATTTTACTATAATTTTGGTCTTATTAGTCTTTAATGCCTACGGGTCAAGTCAGGAAGCTTCCATTAGATTTTGTTACAATGAACAGTTTTCTTAGATTTTAGCCAGAGTGAGACACAATCATCTTTGGATATATGGTGTGGTGGCAGGAATGGCTTTTATGTGCATTCACTAAAAACAAATATATAGTAAATTCAAGGTTGCTCAAAGAAAAATGTGAAGCCCAGAGAGTAAAATGTACAGATAAACTCTGCTCTTCCAGTTCTTCTATACTTTACCTTCTTAGGGTTTTACTTTCCTATGTTTAAAGTAAAACCTTTCTAGCCAACAAAATAAAGACATTCCGAAGGCCAAATTTATCTAGCTAGTCATTCAACAAATGTTTATTGAGCACCTACTACACGTTAGGCATTGTTCTATGAGCTGGGGATACAGCAATGAATAAAACAAAAACCTCTGCTTTCATAGACCCTAAATTCTGACATAGGGATATAAGACAACCAAATAAATAAAACATAAATTATTTGTTATGTCAGAAGGTAGTAAGCACTATGGAAAAGAATATAATATGAAAGGTAGGGATAACAATAAGTTTATCTGCTCACAAATTGCTTATATCACAAAGAAACTTTGCTTTGAAGACCAGAGTGTAAGAGTTCTCCCAGACTCTACCTCTAACTCAAGGGAACAACCACCTTCTGTTGCAAATGACAGAGAATCTTATTTCATTTGTTGCTAATACCTGGAGTAAAGACAACAAACTTTCAAAGACCTGAAGTTAGAACCCATTCCTTATTGACAAAACCATCACATAAGGAAACAAAACTAATCCCGAACACTCAGAGTCAAAGGTCACTTTAGGAAATATTATCATTCTGATTGTAGTGTATGTGCTGCTGAAGGAAGCACAGGAAATATTATAATTCTGAATAAGAACATGCTAATTTCCATATACTTATTACCACGAGCATTGAATTGACCAATTGTGAGGTTCAGAAGTGAATTTTTTAAAAATCCTCGTGTGAGGATATATTTATTGATTTGAGGGAGGGAGGGAAGAAGAGAGAGAAGAAGGGGAAGGGGAAGGGGGAAGGAAGAGGGAGGAGGAGGGGAAAGGGAAGGAGAAGGAGAGGAGAGGAGACAGCGATGTGAGAGAGCAACATCAATTGGTTGTCTCAAATACGTGCCCCCACAGGGGATCAAATCCGAAACATAGGTATGTGCCCTGACTGCGGATGGGACACACAAGCTTTTAGTGGTGGATGTGAGGACGCTCCAACTCCATCCAACGGAGTCAACCGGCTAGGGCCAGAAGTGAGTTCTTCACTTTGGAAAGTACCCCTGTTTTCTGTTCTAGCAGCAATAATTATATTGAAATATTATCTTTGAACCCAAGACAAGCATTTAAATTTAATACAATTCAACAAATATTTATTGAGCAGATACTAGCTGCAAGACACTTGATTAGATGTATAAGACACTGTCCTTTTAAAACCAAGAAGATGGACATGTAGGAAGGATAAGACTAGAGCAAACCCTATAATGTCACATCAGAGAGAGTGTTAGTGTAATAAGAAAACATACAAAGCAAGCACTGAGGGAATTCAAAGGAGAGAGATGGCAGGAGAATGAGAGAGGGCCTCTTGAAAGATAACATCGGAGGTAGGTCTGAAGAATGAGGAACAGAAGGCATTCTAGAGGGAAAAATGGCAGGAACAAAGAAATATAAACGTGTAATCTATATATTTATATAGATTATGGGCAATAGGAACCTAAAAACAGGTTGCTAAATCTGTACTGACTCAGTAGGCCATGAGGGATTATTAAAGGCTTTGAGCATGAGAGTGACAAATTCAGAGTTGTATCTTAGGGATACATATAACTGCATATACGTAGGGAAGATGAAAAAGGAGACTGAAAGTTGTCATAGTACTTCTTCCCCAGCACTTTATTAAGGTCCTCATTAGCTCCTTCTTGGACCATTGGAGGTATAAAGTAGAAAAGTGTACTGAGTTGAAAAACCAAACTTGGTTGGAGGGAGTGATCAATGCCATTGTCTGCATGACCTTGGGAAGTCACTTACTCTCACTTCTCAATTTACCTATGTGTGAAATCTACTAATTATCCTTTTTTTTTTTTTTTTTTTGAGTCAGGAGCCATGAATTTCAGCAAATGATTAGATACTGGGAGTAGTAAAAAAACCCAGCAATAAAAAACTGTTTCAAGCGATTAAAATAATAAGCAGCTACCATTTGTTACACACTTCCTGTGCGTTTGTCACTGTGCTTGGCACTTTACATAAATTGCTTCATTTATTCCTTAGGAGAATCCCATGAGGTATGTATTATTATTTTACAGATGAGAGAATTGAGAACTTTACGACTTAAGTAACTTACCCAGTGCCAGCCAGCTGGCATAGTGACAAAGCCAAAATAGGTGCCTAGGTATCTCTGAGACTAAGGCCCTTCCTTCTTCCAATACAGTATTCTGTTTCTTCTATGGTAGATAAATAAGGCCAACATTTGTTCGTGTGTTCCAAACAAATCATTCTCTCTTTTGCCACCCTTTTGATATACGAAAAGGTCTCAGTGAGAATAGGAACAAAGTGTGGACATAACCTACTTATTTGTTGATCATTAATTCATTCACTCTTTCAATTCACATTTATTGAGCATCCTTCATACTTTATGTCTGGTACTATACCTGGCAGGGAAAATGCAAATATAAACAAGACCCATCTCTGCCCTCAAAGGGCTTATAAGCTAGTAAAAGGCAAACACATGAAAATGAGGAACTGGTATACAGTGACAGAAGGGGATTTTTTTGCACAAGAGACAATGGAAGCATAAAGGTGTATGGAGTAAAATATTGTAATTTTGTATTTCAGCTATTAAATCTTGACCTGGATCATTTAAAATTTCTATTTACGTGGTTTGGGGAAATATTTGTGTCTTTACACACACACCCTTCAATAAGTAAAGGCTAATGTTCACAATAGAAGGAAAATTAGCCATGAACTGTGATTCTGTTTTGTGTGCCCACTGCCAAGACTCATTAGGTGATTAACTTATTTAAGAGAGCATGTTGTGTTGATTAGTGTCATCTATTGTAATGGGTAAATAAAATGTGTTTGGACTGGCATAGCCTTGATTGTTATGGATACAAACCAGTCTCACTAGACAGAAAGTGAAACATACTCCATAAAAATAAATATATACAAGTCCTGGTTTGATCTAGAAATAAAAAGTTATACCATTGTCTACCAAAGACAGTGGAAGAAAGCAAAACTGAACTCTTTCAATGAGTACTTTGATAATTGACTAATTAAATATCAAGCATATCAAAGCATACAATGTGGGGTTGATTTTGTTAACCATCATTTCTCTGAGGCTGAAGGTGAAATGAAAGGGCCCAAAACACTAGGCTCCAGCTTGCAAATTCCAGCTTGGGAGCTAAAGACATGTGGGCCACATTGCTTTGTTTAATGGGAGAAGGTTTTGCTAGGTATAAAATGTTTCTTCCAAGCCATCTTCTTTTTCTCACTCACTCTGGGGAAGAAAAATGTGTATTTGTGAGATAGCTGACAATGGTTAGGGGGCTGTTCTGTGTTAACAAATCAAGAAACTGACCGTTCAGTCTTTCTGTTGGAATACAGAAATAACTTAGAAAGACTTAAAATACATTTCAATGTCTCTAACAAATCTCAAGTAGGAAAAAAAATTATGTTGATTTACACAGTATTAGGTAACTTTAACAACATATGTATAGCTGAAATTATAACATTTAATTCCTACTGGTTATCATAAAAATTCTAAATAGTTGTTGTTTTTAATCTGGGGACCATAGCTTAGAAATGAGTTAGGTCACACTTTGGTTTATAAATGAAAATATATAATCTATAATTATAGGTAGCTAGATATCACTTATTATTTTTTTTACTAAGCTGAGTCTGAGTTTAAGAAATAGTAACAAAATTTTAATATAGCCTCATAAATAATGAAGCAACTAAATGGCTAAATATAAGGCTGAATAACTACAAACTAAACTCCCTATGGTGAAATGCAATTAATTACACTACTTTGCAACTCAAAACTACTAATTCAAAACTATTCTCTGATTGACAGGGATCTCTCATTGAAAAACGAAAAGAAATCTGAAAATGTCAGATTTCTCTCAGGAGAGTCACACAACACTTTTAGATGGACACTTTCTGTCTGTTTTCTTTTTAGGGGAGAGGGCAGGAACAAAGAGTGGAGGAAAAGATTATAAAGGAAAAAAGGCTTTGAAACAAAGACTGTAAAATAAAAGTACTGATAATTTTCATTCATTCTCCTATACTACTGAAACCACCAAGTCTGACACTGGCAAGAGAACTTTTTTCAAATTGGTTTAAACATTAAACCAAATGAGATATCAAGGTAGACTTTGATATTACAATGGTTTGACTGCATAGGACTCAAGTGGTAAAGAAAGTATAAAATGGGTTTTTGTATTACTGGGCAGCACTTGCATCCTGCTAAACTAATAGTTTAAGATCTGAAACCCAGAAACAACTTACATTCTGTGGTGGTTGTAACCATTCATATGGAAGTGTAAGGCTCCTTCTTAATCTCTCCTTCTGATCATATTTTTTATCAGAAAAGAAACAGTTTAAATGAGCATAAGCGTAATAACTTCACATATTTATAGTTCTAGTGTTTTATTTTATGAAACAAATGGAAATAAATTCCCACAGAATTCCTACCCTCCTACACCCCTCCTCTCCTCCAGGAATAAACAGTTATTTCAGGCCCCTCCTATCACTAAAAATTCTATTACAATGAATCTCTCTCTTCAATGTCTCTGGATCAATATCATGACATAATGTGGTTGAAATGACTATGTTAGTAATCACTCAGGGGAGTATCAGAACACTTTCTTTTCTTACAAGTAAATAAATTCAATGTTTTATCTTAAGGAACTACCATTTGTACGAGTCACAAATGGGCTAACCAGTATGATAAAAGAGTTTATCTGCTCAAACAGTTCCATTACTTTGTAGAATTATTGGTACTGAGATTCCCAATCCTTCCGCAGACCATTTCAGGTGTTTACATGCACTACAGAGTGAATATATGACCCTTGCAAATAACCTTTTGTGTTGGCTGACCTTGGTTTTACTTGCATTCCACCTAGGGTTCTGGAAAAAAATTACACTTAATACATCTTAAATAAATTACAGTTGTCTCATATTTAAAATTTGTATTTGCTGTTGTTGTTTCTCTTATCTCCATGACTTCCAATTCTTGGAGGAGGACTCCTGGTTGGTGGATTTTTCATAACCACATGAGGTTCCACACTTTCTGAAGCCAGATAAGAAGTGTTCTGGATCAGGTAATATCAAGATAAAATCCCCAGATGTCCTCTAATATCACCCTGATGAAGATGACTTCTGGAATTTTTATCCTGGGTTTTTAAATAGGAGGTGCTATGTAAGCCTTCTACATTTTGTCTCTGGGAAATAACTCAGTATTTTTTTCCCCCCTCTCATTTCGAAGCTGCCCATTGCTAAACGTGGGCAAAGGGCAAAGGCTTCTAGTCAGACACATTCTAAACCGGAAACAAAGAAGATATCTAAATAATTGTGAAATGATCTACGAATTACATTCGCCATTATTTCCACAACACCGTAAATTTTCTACATTTGCTCCTATTAGAAAGAAACCTGTTGTAAAGAGAAGGAGGAAGGAGAAGCAACACACAGAGAAAAAAAAAAACAGGTAGAAAAATCACCTGCAAAATTGCTGGATGCAACAGTAACAAAGCACGAGCACCGGACAGAGCCTTTGAAAGGCAGCCAGGGCGGTATTAACAACACATGCTGAGTACTCTGAATTACCAGCCTGGTCGTTAGATTAATTTTCACATCCCTCGAAGTAGGAGTCTGCCCCCCAATTCCCACCCTCTACTCCTTTCCTCTGCTTATCTTAGCATTTTAACAGACACACACGTGCCCCCACCACGGCATCCTGCGCCTGGTTTCAGCTCGCTCTCTCCTCGGCTCGTCCTGGAATGACACCTAAAGCTCAGTCCCGGTAGCTCGCCGGATGAGAAGTCTAATTGGAAAGTGCTGTTAGTTTAGCAACTCCAAGAGCTCTTTGCAAAATTCAGTCTGACCTTCCAACTACCTCCCACATCTCATAGTTTCACAGTCACGCTTAGTGTATATTCCTCTCACTCTGCACTGTAGACATTGATATCGAGGTGCTGCCAGATCTGGAAAAGTTTCTTAGGTCCTTCTGGACGCACAATGAAAAATACAGGGTCTGCGGAAAGAAACACCCCAATCAGCCTCAAACGTGGGTGTCCAAAAGGATCCCGTTCTCGATCAGCTTGTCTGCGATGGGCTGAAGGAGCCCGCCCCAACTGCTCACGTGCTGGCGAAGCACTTCAGGCCAGGAAGCCCCCTCACTTTCTCGGCGCCCGCGCCCAACCCTGGGAGCGAAAGGGAAGGGCCAGCGAGCAGGTCCCGCCGGCCCTCTCGACGTTTCAGGCTCTCCGTGCTCCTGCCAGACCCTCCAGCCCGCGCGCTCTACTTAGATGTTTCATTACATAATCCTCGCTCCACAGTCACCCACGGAGTCCCGGGGGCCCGGGCGGCCCCACGCCTCGCCCACTCCTCCCCTGAGAAGAGCGGCTGGCTGGCGACCCCGCGAGCAGCGCGGTCCCTCTGCCCCGCGCAGCGACCCCGACCCACGCTCCCGCGCCTCTCCCACGCAGGGACCGGGCTCGCTCAGGGCCCCACCCGGCCCCCCACACCTCAGACCCGCCGGCCCGCTCACTCTCCGGAACCTGGCCCCCCAAGATCTGCCCTCTCAGCCCCTCTGGAGGTCCCCTGCACCCTCAGACCCTCTGCTCCGACCCCATCCGACCTGCTGTCCCTGCTGCTCCCGGGGACGCCCCTCGAACTCGCTGTCCCAGGCCCCTCGGGGACCCTCCCTCACACCTGTCCCGACCCCTCTAGGAAACTCCCCTCGGACGTGCTGTCCCGCTCTCTCTCGGGGTCTCTTCTTCGCAGATACGCTGTCCAGGACCCTCCCTCTCGGGGTTCGCTCTCTTCGAACCCGCTGTCCCGGACCCGTCTCGGCGTCCCCTCTCAGGCTCACTGCCCCCTGCTCCTCTTAGGGTTTCCCCTCAGCCCCTCTGCCCCAGCTCTTCTGGGGGTCTGCTCTCCACAGCCCAGATTGTCAAAACCGCTCCCGGAACTCCTCTCACTCCTCGCCGATCTCATCCCGCCCAGGGTCCCCTCGCCGAGGCTCACGCTGTCACAGTCCCGCACCCCGGTGCTCTCACCTCAGACCTGCTGTCACCACCCCGGCCCGGCGTCGCCGCCGCCGCTTCCTCTCCCACACTTGTTCCCGAGTCGCTCTTCTGTCGCTCGTCCTCAGGAGGATTCCAAAGTCCGGTCGCTGAGTGCCCGGGCCGGCCTCGCGGAGCCCCCGCCTGCGATCTCTGTGTCGCGTCCCACTCTTTCACGAAGGACCCCACCGCCGCCGCCACCACCACCGGGAGCCACACGGACCCTCCCGCTGCCGCCGCTTGCTGCTGTCCGAGGTGCGGCTCTTGCCAGGGGTGGCCAATCGCACCCGACTGGGCCGAGCGTGCTCCGCCCCACGGTCTCAGTCCGCCCGCCCCCCGCCCCTGACCACGCCCCCAGCTCGACTCTGATAGGCTCTCTACTGACCTTCCTTGATCGCGGGGCACAAGCCTGTGCCCGGATATAGGTACTTGATTGAAGGTGCCTGAGAAGCCGAGCTGTCGATGGCGCCTGAGGATTGGCGGAGTTAATGGTGGGCGGGATGAAACGGGGCGGGGTTTTTTCGGACGCGGAAGACCTTGCAACTTCAGTTACCCAAGGGCCATCCTGGGGTGCGGTCATTCTTGTTTGTGCTGCGCTGTGGTCAAAGTTCATGGCACTCCTCCCCGCTCCTTTACTTTTCTTGGGAAACTCCCAGAGGCCGGGGCCCTCTGGGACTCCCCTGGACCACCATGATAGAGCCTTTGAGGAGGACCCCATTCTCCCGCCAGACCTTGAACAGCTTTCTAAGTAATTCTGCCAGAAAATAATGTAGCATTTATTCACTCAGTACTTGTAAATATTTTCTGAATTTAAACTCTTTTTGTAGCTTTGTCAAGGGAGTTGCCCTACATTGTATTGCGTTCAAAAGATGTCAGTTTAATAATGCTCTTGGAAGAAGAAATCTGTATGCTAGATGCATGCTCTGCACAACTAAATATTCAACACTGATGGGGCACATTTTGATAGGCACAAGGACAGAGCTTTAGAAATAATCAGTTTGTGGGTTTTGATAAATATTACAGGTGGAACAGGAACTGTGTGGTAGGGGAAACTGTTAGCTTTAGCAAGGTTTCAGCAAGTCTATTCAACATACTCTTTTCCAGGGCCACATGTTTTAATGATTCTGTGTTAACTAATAGCTAAAGTATAATAAACTTTGACCCAAGGGCAACCTGTGATAACCAGAGACCCATCTTGACCCGAGGTGAAAGATGATGCCTGCCAGGGGTGAAAGTGCATCATGTTACACAGAGCCATTCTTTCTATTTTTGTGAAATTGGATATGTTGATTAAACAATACATGAAACTGAAAACTGCTACTCTTGTCCCTAAACCCCAAAGTTTATTGACTTTGACCAATTGTTTACGAAGAAATTGTTTCATTTTACAAACACAATTTGATTCTAAGCCTTGTCAGATTTGTTTATAGGACTTCACTCTCAAAAACTCTCCATCTGTTAACTAGTTTTTGTGTTCACTCCCATTGACAAAACTTGTCTTCTAAACACTGTATTTTTTCCCTACTGCTTTAAAATCATGCCACATTCCAGTTGTGTTTCTCCCCTGTGAAGTCTGAGTGGTAGGGATGCAGAGAGGGCCTGTGTAAATGGGGCTGGCAGGACTTTAAGACGACTTCCGAAGCAGATGTCTTCTGAGCAGTGTGGCTTCTGCCAATTGAGGAAGGGATGCAGAGACATTTCAAGATGGTAAAAGCTTAGTTTTGAGGGAACTTGGTTTTTATAGACTTAGAAAAACTGTCCAAAACCATTATATTAAAATAGCGAGGTCCTCCTTCCCTAAAGAGTATTTGTTAAGACCTCATCCTACCAATTCTGAGTTGGCAATACATATTGGAAAAAACGGGGTAAGTTTTTACCACTCAAGTGTTCAGCTGTTTCTATTCATATAAAAAAAGAAACGCATGACCATTGACAGATGTTATTTGCAATCAAGAAAATAGAAATAAAACATAAGTGAGATAAAAAAAATCAAGTGTCTTGAAAGGAAACCGATTGGCAAAGAAATCAACTCTTTCTTTTTGATTCATTAAATCAATGAACTGTAATTTCTAAAATGTTTTTGCTTTTTCTGATCTATAATTACTGCTACTGATAGCCACACAAGTTGCTCAATACAGTTGATTACAAATAATTAAATGTGATCTAACAGCTTAAAAAAAGAAAATGATGTCATTGTTTGGACAACAGACAGTTCTGAAATATAAGTTTATATATAGACAGTGGACCCACAGTGAGCCCTGAGAATGACTTATTTAAAAGGGGCTTCAGAAGATCTCTCAACTGCTGGGAAGACATTGCAGCATTCCTTTCTGGAAATTCTTGAGTTTTGTTGGGAGGAAGAATCTCTCACAAATATAGCCAAGATTTTGATGAAGACAAAGTACAAAATAAAAAATGGTAAAATAAATGGGAGGAGAATAAGTTTCTGCACTTTGGGAAGGCGCTATGGGGGTTCATTCAGAGATAAATTTAGTCACAAAGGACCGGAGAATCATACTATTGGATTCCACCCTGTCTTTTTACATTGTGTTGAACTTTACTACTTGTAGGTTACTTTTTCTCTGGAGACTGGGTACAACACAGACAGTAGGATTACTTTGGACAAACCATTTTACAGCTCTGTGTCTTTTTCCTTATCCCTTTTCTTCCTACACGCAATGAAAGAAGGGACAGTCTAAATTTGTTCATTAAGCAAAGCTTGTAACACTCTGTCCCCTTCTGCTCAGAGGGAATCACACAAATCAATTCATGCAGAGATTCCCCTCTTCTGTTTTTTCATTCTCGTTTTGTTTCCACATAGCACTGTCCTTAAGTTAACCTAATTAACTTCCTGTAGGCAAATGTGCCAGTTGAGAGCTGGTTAGCAAGTTATTAGATTGGGGGGAACCACTTTAAAAAAAACTAATATTCTAAGAAATAGAGGGAAGCTGTACTGTAGAGGGCCTGGCTCTGAGAGTCTAAACAAGGCTGACTGGATGCTATTATTTTTTAAGGCAAGTGACAGCTCTTTCTCATCTGTAAAATTGGGATAACATCTTATCGAGTAAACCTATACAAACAGTAAGGACTCCCAGAGAGCGGGAAAATACCGTTTTGCTGACTCCAGGATGGAATATCAGCATCCTTATCTTTATTTGAGTTTTCAATAAAGCTTCAATTAGGCGAGAAGCCAGGCTCCTTTTCCACTGAGCCACACAAGCCAGGGCGGAGCCAGGCTCCTTTTCTTCAGGATGATCACGCAAACTCTAGATGTCTAGGTTTAATGTCGTTCACCTGTTTAAGAAGAGCCCACCTCCACCTGCCCAAAGACCTTCTAACCCTCTTCTTCCCCTCAAATCGCTAATGAAGCTCGCTTTAGCTCTGGCCCCAGGCGCCGCCTGGCGGCTATTTCCGGAAGTCGCCTCGGAGCTTCGGGGTCCTGGCCGTGGCCAGGCTTGCCCATGGAGTTGCCTAACTCTAGAGATCCAGACTCCGTCTCTGCGCACTACCCGTTGAGGATTTTAAGGCGACGGTGAAGCAGCTGGGGTTAAGGAGAAGCAGGAGTCCGGCGGCCTCTGTACTCCCTGAAAGATGACGGAAACAGGCGGTCCTCGGACAGCTCGCGACCCGGAAGTTGCCACCGGCGCAAAGCCCCCGTTGCCGAGCGCGGGCGAGAGGGGCGGAGCTTTCCGGAGGCTGCCGAGAGGTCGCCGCGGCTCCCGCGTTTCGAGTGGGCAGCTCCCTCGGGTGCTGCTTCGCGGGCGCCGAGTCCGCAGGACGCTTAGCCGCGGTTCCCGGGTGGCGCTCAGAGCTGCTGTCAGAGGCGACATGAGTGCCGCGGGGCTGTTGGCTCCGGCTCCGGCCCCGGCTGGAGCACCGCCGGCTCCGGAGTATTACCCGGAGGAAGACGAAGAGCTGGAGAGCGCCGAGGACGACGAGCGCAGCTGCCGGGGCCGCGAGTCGGATGAAGGCGCGTCCTTTAGCTTGCTGGGCAGCCCGGGGCGGGGGTGGGACCGCTGCTGGAAGAGATGGGGCTGCTTAGGACAGGGGCGGCGGGACCTCCGAGGCTTGGGGCAGCTGGAGGGAGCGCGCCTCCGGGAAGTTTACCCCACCTGTTCAGGGGGAGGGGGAGCTCTGGGTACGCTGTACCCTACCGTTTGGGGAAGAAGGGACTTAGGGAGCTGTTGTCACAGCTGGAGGAGGTCCCTTTAAGGTTCTGCTTCTCATTTCCCAACCGTCTCTGGTTGAACCTCAGTTCTTCACTGTTTGGAATGAGAAAGCCTTCCATTGGGTGTCCCTCCCCTTTTAGTTCCCGAGAAGATAGAGCAAAGCAGTTTGGCTTCTTAGTTCCCTGGTTGCTCTCTGGCTCCCACCTTTTCTTCCGGTTTAGTGCTTTAGTCAGACTTAAGGCAGTGCAGTACGGTTTGGTTAAAGGAATGGGACCTGGATTCAGATATAGGGTAAATTTGGCCCTTAACCCATCTTTTGACCTTAGACAACCTAAGCTTAGGAGCCTCAATTTCTCCAGCAAATGGGGCTTCCTAGTATGGTGTGAGCACTGAATGAGATAGGCACAGAAAGTGTTGTGCTGTACTTTAAAGCCTGGTACCGAGGAAATACCCAGTGTTTTTTTTTAACCTTTGGGGCAACGGGCAGAGGGGGAAGGTAGGATTTGGATTTGTTTAATAGTGCCCAGGTGTTGTGCTTTTAAGTCCCATGCTCTTTGTATTATCATTACTGTCTCTCAGGGTCTTGCTTTTCAAACCGTGTTTTACCCTTTTGCAAGTGTGAGGAACCCTATTTTGGAGGGATTGAAGGAACTGGGTGGAGGAGGAGAAAGGTGAAGAAGCAAAAGACAAGGGAGACGAGAGAGGCAATAGAGACCAACATATGGGTAGAATATTCTGGCACAAAATATGGCCGTGGAGCAAAAGGCTAGACGAGCTGTCTGAAATGAGGATTATGTTTTATTCATCTCAGTTCCCCAAGTGCCAAGTGCTGTGGCTGGCACGTGACAGGAACCAGGGCAGAAAGGTTTGTGGAGAATTGGACCTGAAACAACCTTTAAAAAGGCAGCTGTATGTGCAGATATAAAGGTGAAGGAACTAATTGATGCGGTTAAACCCTATTTGAAGACAAGGCTTAACCAGAGGTTTTGAATGTCAATCACTTGTTAACTTGTACTGCTTTTAGTGCCCACAAGGGGGAGAGGTAGAGCCAAAATTGATTTTTCCCCCCACTTAGGTAGGGCTGTTGAAATATGTAGACATTCCAGCGATTGCTTATTCTAACAACAATGTTAAAAATGTTCTGAAAGTTTCTGTGTAATCATCTTGTCCCACTTAGCTGTTACTTTGAAAAGCTTTCAGTTATTAGGATTCAGTTCATTGATTTGAATTCTCCTTCATATACACGGGATGTAAAATCTGTTAGGGTTCAAACTGGATGTAATCTGGAAGAGAAAGTAGATGCTAGATTGTCTCAGAGTAGTGATCCAGGCTTGGCTGCCTGTAGTTTTCCAGTCTTACACCAACGTCTCCTCTTCCTGGTCTGCCAGTGTTCTGCAGAAGAAGCACCCTTGACCATGACTGTGTGTCTGATAGGCCCTATTCTGTAGCTGCACTTCAGATAAAGGCAAACTGTCTTGTCTGTTTAGAAGTTGGAAATAGCATTTTCTTTTGTGAAGTAACTGTAATATTTTTTCAGTGATGGCTTCACTGAGGCCTGCACTGACTAGAATTCATTAAAAAAAATACAACTAGTTTATTAAGTGTGTCAGGTGATAGCAACTCTATGAACTGTGATTTTAACAAGCCCTTCTCTGATTTTACGTAGACACTGAGGATGCTAGCGAGACTGACCTGGCAAAGCATGATGAAGAAGATTATGTAGAAATGAAGGAGCAGTGAGTATGACTTCTAGGTTTCTTTTTGGGGAATATACAGTTGACAAGGAAATCTCTGTAATGACCTGTGTGTACGGCTTGACCATAGTGCCTCCAAAGACCATGAATATGTGCCAGTTTCCTCCCTTTAAATTTGTCACATTTGATCAGATTTCCTGTTACAATTTTTTGACGATAGACTAGAAAGACCCTTGAGGGAATGATCCCAGGGGAATAAGGCCAAGCAACAGGACAGAACCATCCCCCCCCCATTTTTTAGCTAATGTTATATTTTATTAATTTTGTTTAACAAATGGTAAATATGATCATAGAATATTAGGAGGTTGCGGGTTTGTAGCCTAGTGCGGAACCTCAGCGTTTTCGATGTCCACCTTCATCAGGTTGATCTCCTGTTTCCTAAAGCTCAGAATGCCTTGGTCCATGTTCATTATGACTTTCTTCAGTAACAAATCTGTCCACTGCAGTCAATAATTAGCATCAAATCCTTATTAGCTTCCTACTCTAGTGTCTTACTTATATAGACTATTATTTTCTTTTTTATTAGGGGTTTTCAGTTGGAGCCTAACCTTATGTAAGAGACAGTAATGTCTAATGTTGCCAATTATAGGTAAAAATTCATGGGAGGGTACAGCTGTCCACTGCAATGAATCACAGCATCAAATCTTCATGAACTTCCTTCCTCAGTGTCTCACTCATGTAGGCTATTTTTTCTTTTTTTAAAAAGATTTTATTTGTTTATTTTTATAGGGGAAGGGAGGGAGAGAGGGAGAGAAACAACAATGTGTGGTTGCCTCTCGTGCGCCCCCTGCTGGGGACCTGCATGTGCCCTGACTGGGAATTGAACCTGCGACCCTTTGGTTCGCAGGCCAGTGGTCAATTCACTAAGTCACACCAGCCAGGGCAACAGGTTCTTTATTTCATCATTTTTTTTGGTAAAATGTATTTGTGGGTTGCTTCTGCATACAGAAGAATGGAAAATGTCTTGATTGATTAAATAACTAATGTCTATTTTTAAAGTTTATTATTATTTTTTCTTTTATTGAATTTATTGGGGTAATATTGGTTAATAAAATTATATAGGTTTCAAGTGTACACTCACTTCTTTTTAGATGTGAAAACCATCAGAGAGGGTAAATGATGTTTCACAGCTACCTGACTCATCATCAGGTAGCATTATGTGATGGGTGTGACCCCACCGAGCATTAACTGTATACTAGATGATATGGTAGATTCCAGAGAGCTCAGGGAGACCAGGATTGGAGAGTAGGAGTCCTGCTTCAGTGCCCTTTCCAGTCGTCACACGTTGTCACCCAAGCCTTCTCATTGTCTTCAACAGAGCTACCACTAAGTGTGCTCAGAGAAACTAAAACCGCTCACTTTTATTGTAGACACAGATGCAAGCCAGTATTAAAAAAGTACTGATAAGTATTTGTTGAATGTATTTTGAGGCTCTTGATTTGATTTATCTCTAAAGTAGGTGGTCTACATTCCTATCATTATAGGTCTTTTTTTAAAGGTTTTATTTATTTACTTTTAGAGAGGAGGAAGGGAGGGAGAAAGAGAGGGAGAGAAACATCAATATAAAAGAGATACATGGTTCAGTTGCCTCTCACACGCCCCCTACTGGGGACCTGGCCTGCAACCCAGGCATGTGCCCTGACTGGGAATTGAACTGGTGACCTTTTGGTTTGCAGGCTGGCACTCAGTCCACTGAGCCACACCAGCCAGGGCTATAGGTCTTATTTGCAAATGTTTTGTGACCACCCTTTGGGTTCTGTCATCCTTTTCAACCTTTGGTACCCAGAGGGGTAATTCAGCTAAAATCTGACCAGTGCTAAATAAAGGAGGATTATTTCATGTGATTTTTCTCATAGCTTCATCCCTGAAAATCTGCATGCTTTTTAAAAAAAAATTATTTTTATTCTCTTTAGGCATTTTACTGATTAACCTTTACCCATTTGAAATGTATTCTCACATACCTGTTCTTTTCCCGAATCTGAATTTTGTTATTTCTTCAATGTGTTGATACTCCCTTTCAAAGACAGGTTCAGAATTCAAAGGTGTTGTCTGGTACACTCAATGTGGTGGAAAATTTAGTGCACTAGGTTCCAAATACTGACTTCTTGTGTACAGTTTACACACCTGTTCCCTGCTGTATTTGACATGTTTAAACATTCCTTAGAGACAGTCTTTTCATTGAATGTGCCCCATAATATTTGATGATATAGAAAATAATTTTGATTAAAATTGAATGTCTTCCCCTGAAACCTATGTAATTTTATTAACCAATGCCCTTCCAATAAATTCAAAGTAAATTAAAAAATAAGTTGCACGTAAAAGTAAACTGGAATGCCTATGTAGTTCAAGGTGAGCGCTGAGAGTACATCAGAATTTTCCTGAAAGAATCGGACATCCTGAGTAATTCTCAGATTCCGCCTAGTTCTTCCTCAACCTATAGGTAGTTGGGGTGTATTTGCAGACTTTAGTTAACCAATCAAAAGGCTGTTGTACTTGTTACCCATTGGATAGTGGGTTATTTCCCCCCCCTCCAGGTTGCAAATCTTGTTTTTGAAGTTGGGGGTGTTTTTCAGGTAGAAGCAAAAATTCTGCTGAAATGTGATTTACCTGTGGAACCTGCCATTCATACAGACTTGCCAGAGTGTATAATTGCCTGTAATCCATTTGGCGTGAGGGGAAGGAACTCGGCAGTGCTTTTGCTGTGTGTGTGCCATGTTCTCATCCAGCTGGGGCTTCGAGTAGATCGTGCATTTTAACTTGTTGCTGAATTACTGTTTAAAAATGACATGAAGGTTTATTAACTTAGTGCTTACACGGTTAAGCTAGTTATATAGAAAAAAATGTGCATAGGGCATAATCTCACTCCTTTAGAATTTATAATCTCATTGCAGAGTTGATAGAAGCACTGTGTTCAGTGCCTTTCCTGTGCGTGTGTGCATGTGTGTGTGTGTTACTTACGTTTGCAAGGCTCGAAGAAAATGGCCTCACACTTTCAGTTTTTGTATAGTCTTGCCTGTTTATCATTGTCACTTGTTTATTAAAATCTGCATGTCCGCATATTTGTAGGTGTTTAGACTGATTTCTACAGGTGGGGTGACAGGAGAGTGTACAGAATTGGGATAGGATCAAGAACACAGAATCTTTGTCCCTTTCTGATCCCTTTGGCTGCTCCTGCATTTTAAACCAGCTAGCACACTTAATTTCTCTCTCTCTCCTAAAGGACTCTGATGACATTCCTGTAACAACCCAGGTAATTTCCGTGTGCAGATTATTTTGGAATTGAGTGTGGAATGTTTTTGTCTTTCAGTGTGGCTTTCCTTTCTTTGCAGGATGTATCAGGATAAACTGGCTTCTCTCAAGCGACAGTTGCAACAGCTGCAGGAAGGTTGGTGTGTGATTTAATCCCTCATTTCTAAGTATACTTCTGAATATTACAAACCTTTGAGATCTGTATATTTCACTTCTCTGTTGGAGTGATTTAAAATTTGGTAGGGCTGATTTTAGCTGTCTCGGTATACATTTTGCTATCTTTTGTCAGTAAAATGGGATTTTCAAACTATTGTGAAATTTCACGTAGGGCTTCTGAAGAGCATGAACTGAAGGCCAGTCTGCCTGCTGCTAGACACTTAAAAAAAAAAAGATTTATGTATTTTTAGAGAGGGGAAAGGAGGGATAAAGAGGGAAACATCAATGTGTGGTTGCTTCTCTAGCGGGGCTCCCTACTGGGGACCTGGCCTGAAACCCAGGCAGGTGCCCTGCCTGGGACTCCAACTGGCCACCCTTTGATTCTCAGGCCAGTGCTCAAACCACTGAGCCATACCAGCCAGGGCTGCTAGACACTTTTTAGGGGAGATGTTTCCAGAGCAATAAATAAAATTATACTGTTCTTTCTAAACTAAATGCTAATGAACTGTGAATTATCCTCCTGTGTTTTCTCTTTTTGGCATGGTAAATTAAAAATGGATTGTAGGCTTGGCCTGCTAGCTTAGTTGGTTGGAAGGTTGTCCCTATATGCCAGGGTTGTGGGTTCAATCCCTGGTCAGGGTACATACAAGAAACAACCAACCAATGAATGTTCCAACCAATAACGTGGAACAACAAATAGATATTTCTCTCTCTCTCTAAAATCAATAAATAAAAATTATTTTCAAAGATGGATTGTATCTTGTTGAATATTATTTTCTGCTAAAGGCAGTTCAGGCTCTCGAGTCTCATTATGGGGCTGAATCCCAACTTCACTGCTTTCTAGAGATTTGACTTTGGGCACATCACTTTCTTTTGCTTAACTGAAGAAAAAGAAAGTACGTGGGATTATGTACAAAAAGTGACTCATACCCTCAGGCACACTGTGAGAACTCAGGGACAGGTAGCTGCTCCGTGAGCTCTTGGGCTTCACTTTGTGGTGTCCCTTCCTCAGTGAAACTGCTTTCCCGCCCCGTACTTTTATTGCTTGGACTAGTCCATCTTGTACTGACTTGTGCTTATTTTACTTTTTTCATGGTAACGCATTAACACGATAGTACAGAGAAAGAAATGCACTCCACCCTGGCAAGTCTGTAAGGCATGGTTGAGTGCCTTATTTTGAAAAAGATGCCTTTGATACAGGGTAGGGGAAAGTAGGTTTACAGTTCGTATGGAAGATAATACAGTGGTTAATAATGCAAGAATAAAGTGTGTTTCCTGTACTCAGAACTGTAAACCTACTTTTGCCCGACGCTCTGTGTCTTAGTAAAGCGTTAAGATTAGGAAGCACTTCCACATTAACTGGGACCCTCATAGTGAGCAGCTTTTGGGAAGAGCAATGAAAAGAGTAGAGATTTGGTAAGAATCTCAACCTGAGCCGTCCAGTATTGTTACGAGCCATGTGTGGCTGTTGATATTTAACAAAATAAAATTAATAACTCAGTTCCTCAGTTGCATTAGCCACATTTCAAGTATGTAGTAACCGCGTGTCACCAGTCGCTACCACGTTGGACAGTGTGACGTGGACCATTTCCGTCATCGCAGAGAAAGTTCTGATGGCATTGGCCGAGACCTTACCTTACTGAAGGAGAAGGAAGTTCTCCCAGGAAAGGAAAGCTCATTGACTTGAACCGTAGCAGCCAGTGATCAGAGTCTCCTGACCTTTCTGTAACTGCTCACCTGCTAGAGAGTCTTAGCCCCCGGGGCTCGGGTGACTTCTGTGTGTGGTTGGGGGCCAGTGTCCAGTCAGTTCTGCATGTGCCTTTCCTGAGTTTGCGTCTCATTCTCACAGGGCTAAGACACAGTCACTGGTGGTGCTAGAAAATAATTTCAGGGACCAGAATGGAGAGCACAGCTTCAAAGTAACTTTACTTTCTAAATCTCAAAATCAGGTACGTTACAGGAATATCAGAAGAGGATGAAGAAACTAGATCAGCAGTACAAAGAGAGGATACGAAATGCAGGTAAGATGCTGTCTTAAATGGAAAGAAATCATCTTCAAACTTGCCTCTTTTTGCTCATCATCAGTGTAATGTGGCCATAAGAGCTGTTCTCCAAAGAGGGGGAAAATGTATCTGAAACATCCCATCAGGGGGAGAGTTTTAGGGAAGAGAGATTTTAAAGGTGCAGTTATGTTAAACTGGTTCATCTTTTTTCCAGTGACCAATCATGGTCCATAGCTGAGGTTGTTAGTGGTGTCTCCTTGCAGTCAGAGTATTCTTCCCCCTACCCGCACCCCCCCCCCCCCCAGCTACCACTGGTGCCCCAAGAATTGCACATCCTTTCTTGGGTCTGCATGGCTGGCTTCATGGACCATCAGAGGAGCTGACATGTAAAGAATTGTAGGTTGTTCCGCTGCTCTTTTGCGTTTGCTGCTTCTGATGTTCTGTGCTCTGGGAGAAAAGAGTGACTCCTTGTTTTTTTTCCTCAAGTATCAAATGCATTTGGAGAAAAATAGACTTTTTGTCTGTCGTACGTGGTAAATGTATTCATTTAACAAAAATTTGTTGAGCACCTGCTGCATCGAAGCTCTGTGAGCAGTATAAAGTAGTGTTAGACATTGTCCTCGACTTAGGGAAACTTGCTGTGTCATTGACAGAAGGTATCTAAAGGGGTAAATGAAGGAACGTTATAAGTTCAATAGAGAATCGTGTACAAAGTAAGATGTGGTAACTGTTTTAAAGTGTGTAAACACAAACCCCTGTGTTTACAGGAAATCTTTTGCGTTAAATTTTGAAGCTTCCCATCAGCCAGCATTTTGATTGCCAGCATGGTGTTTGTTCCTGCAATGGTAAAAGTAATGTCGGGTTTTAAAATGAGGTCTGGGTGCCCTCCTCAGGCTGCTGTCCTCTACTTTTCCCTTACTGTGACTTCCCAGCTTTCTGTTGGTGGGATCCTTCCTCCTCTCCCTCAGTGAATAGATGTTCTGTGGACACCAAAAGATAGAGAAGGAGCTGAAGGGTGTGAGGGGTGCTGGGACAATGGAGATATAGCTGCAAGCCTTCTGCCCATCCACATCTCCCCTGCCCCTATGATTACCCGCACCCCCCATCCCCCGCCCCCATCGAGTTCCTGAGGCATGTTCTTGGAACATCTTTAAAATCCGCAGTCCTTTTCCTGGAGTTCCCTTTCAGCAGGGAAAGGAGGTGGTGCGGTGGGGAGAGAGGTCCTAGGTCTAGGTTTTCCATTGCTTTAGGTCTTATTAAGCAGGTACTTACTCTTGGAGCCTCAGTTTCCCCATTGTAGAGGGGAACTTGCCTCATGGAATTGGTTTAAGATGTAAGTAAGGAAAGAAAATGATGTGAGCCATTTTTCTTAAGTGAGAACTGCAGGGCGAGTATTGAGTTGTTTCTCCTGTCCTCGCATAACCTTTCCTAAACAGCCCCCACCCTTATAAAAATGCAGAATAGAGCCTAAATTAGTCATGTGTTGAGCTTAAAAAAAGCACATTCCATGCAGAGATAATCCACCTGCTTTAGTTGGGTCTGTTGTTTGGCTGCTTTAACTGAAACCCCACCACCAACTCTAGGTGCTAATTGTCAGTGTGACTTGTTGGTGCAGGTGTGATTTCTCAGAGTGGCACAGACTTCATCTGTCTGGCTTGTTCCCGATGGTCCAAGTATGAAGTAATCATAGGAGTGAGCATGTTGGACTGGGTGTGCCTGTGCTCGTGTGCTCAGAGCTTCCCAGTGAGCAGGGCTTTTGGGGGGAGGGGAGGAGTTAGAAAATAATAAATGGCTTGTCCCTTTGCTTGGTTAATTTTCTCATTCAATAACTGTTATTTGACATCTGGATTTTTAATCTGGAGTCCCTGAAACTCAAAATCTTATGACGTGTGGGGATGTGCCTATGTGATTTTTTTTTTAAGATTTTACTTATTTAATTTTAGAGAGAGGGGAAGGGATGGAGAAAGAGAGGGAGAGAAACATCAATCAGTTGCCTCTTACACACCTCCAACTGAGGACCTGGCCCACAACCCAGGCATGTGCCCTGGCTGGGAATTGAACCTGCGACCCTTTGGTTCACAGGATGGTGCTCAATCCTCTGAGCCACACCAGCCAGGCATATGTAATTTTTAATGGGGTAATGGATCCACAGGATTTATCCGATTTGCAAAGGAGACCATGGTGAAATGTGAATAGCACCCCCTGGAGCTGTGGATCTGCCAATCTTTGTGGACCTTATGTAGCAGCTCCATTGTCACCCAGGACAGATTAGAAGCCCGGGATCTGTTTTGTTCCAAGTCCTGTGTTTGCAGAGGGCCTTCCAGTCTAGTGTCGGGGAAAGCTGCTGGATTAACATTTGCTAATTGCCTGGCACCCACTGGGTGCTAAATAAGCTGTTGAATACTGTGGGGTAGATACTTTCAGGTGTCTGAGAGAGAGTGGGTGGGCGAAGGGTCCTCAGGAAAGGCCTGGTGGAGGAGGCTGCATGAGATCCGAAATTGCTGATGGAGGCCTGGCTGTGAGCAGAGGCTTGGCAGCCTGAGAGGAAAGCCCAGGAGGGCTCAGAACCTCTGCCCTCTGAAATCTCGAGGACTGTCCTTCTTTTTACTACACAGAGCCCTTCACACAGCATTTTAAAGACATCAGTGTTGACTCTGCTTCTGGAGTAAGTGCATTGCTTCCTCCTGACCCATCCTGCCCTTCAGGACTGTTGGGGGGTATGTACTGAGTGAAAGAAGGGATAACTTATATTTTTATTTTGTCAAGGTAGTTTGGTTTCTACTGCTTGTTTTTGCCCTTGGGCAGAACTGCCAGAGCTGATGCTGTTCAGGGCCAACTTTTAAGTAGACACAAGTGCTTCTTGCTTCCTTCCCCTTCATGTATATCAGCACTTTACTGATGAAAACATTTGCTCTGGGTAATCGTGCCTTCAGAAAGCAATTACTGCTTCTAAATGAATCCTAACACACTGTCTAAAAAGGTGACAGCCTAGCGAATCTAATTGCACGTTTTATCTCTTTCAGAACTCTTCCTCCAGCTGGAAGTAAGTACCATGGATCTTCTGGGTTTGCAGGCTCTTTCTCAGTCTGGAATCTTGCTCTCCCAATTGGGGGCCTTTCCTTCTCTCACCGAATAGGTAGTTGGGAAGCCTCCAGCTGGAAGCCTTTGTCACTGTTCTGTTTGACAAAAGGCCATTTGGTCTCAATTCAGAGATTCCATCTACTCGTTTGTTTGTTGGGCAGCCTCTGCTTGCACAGGGGACTAGGGGACATTCACCTCTCATGGCTTTCTTGTTGGCTTCGATCTCACCGGAAAGCCACTTGGGAGTATGTCTGAACTCTAAGGGCCTGATAATTTGTTACATTGGTCCTCGAAGGAGCCCGGTTTCTGAATTGGCTCAGCAGTTAGTTTTACAGCTGAGAATCTCTGGGTTAGCAGGAAAGACGGATGAAAAATTTCCTTCCATTCAGCAGACATCTAGTGCTGCTTATGTGTGAGGCACAGTGCTTTGGTGCAGAGATGCGGGCCTGCATCTTGAATGATGTACTACCGCTCTTGGGGTGGCTCGTGTGCGTGCGTGTGTGTGTGTGTGTGGGGGGTTATTGGGAGGGTCGTGAGCTTATCGGAGACATGAGTGTGAGAAGATCATGATCTATCAGAGCCACGTTATTGGAAACCAGTTCAGTACGGAAGTCAGCGCAGCACACGCAGTCGCAGCCTGAGTGATCGCTCGGTCCGCAGCCATCGCCCACCACAGGCCCGGGGGAGATTTAGAAAGTGGACGTGTGTGCAGTTTTTACTTAGTGCAATTTCAGTCTTTGAGTGCTTTGGGTGTAGACACCTAAAAAATGATCTGCTGTAGTTGATCTTTATCTTGCTGAGCCATCTTGACTCACTAATTTTGAATATAGATATTTCATCTAGAATGTACTATTTTCCTTCGATATTGTGTCCTTAAAGGGACACGCGAGCCATAAAATACAAGGTGTGGACAGAGGAAATACCTGAATAGCGAGTGAGGTATACTCATACAAACGAGCAGAAGTTGTGTGCTTCGAGTTGAGGCATTCATTGGAAAACTGGCCTTCAGAGACCCTGTTGCTGCAGCTGTGTGTGTGAGTGCAGCTGTTTCTCATATTTCCAGTAAAGGTATTTTCTGTGCTCTTGGGTGCAGGGCCACTTCAAGGTGGAGCCCTGGCTGCCAGGTCCATGTATCCCTATTCTGTGTTTCTCTTTTGCTCAGACTGAACAAGTGGAAAGAAATTATATTAAGGAAAAGAAGGCAGCCGTGAAAGAATTTGAAGACAAGAAGGTGGAGCTGAAAGAGAACCTGATTGCTGAGCTGGAAGAGAAGAAGAAAATGATTGAAAACGAAAAGCTGACGATGGAACTGACTGGAGGTATGAAAGCACCAGCAGGGTCCTGGGAGCCCTGAGACAGGGCTGGGGAGGGGGGTCTGCGTTCCAGTTAACTGCTTCTCTCGTACGTCTCAGCTCCTCATCAGAGCCGAGCAAGCTGAAAGGAGAGTGGGCTTTGACACGGCAGGTCAGATTTCTGATTTTGTGTTGTAATGGCTGTGTGACTTTACTCAAGCCACTTAACGTCTCTGAGCCTATTTCCCCCTCTATAAAATGGGTCGATCACACCCTGTCTCACACGATTGTGATTAGAAATGTGAGTACCTAGTACAGTGCCCCGAACATAACAGGTGTTCAGTGAATTGGTAGACATTTCATAGTAACTGCGACCTCTGGCCTATGCTTTATTTAATTCAATTCTTGGGTCAGCTGCCATTTGTGTCTTGCTTATATTCACAGATTACTTACCTGAGTCCCTGTGGCTGCCTCCCCCCCCCCCCCGCCCCCGCCCCTTAGTCTGCTTACAGAAAAGACCTTGTCATCCTCTGACCTAGATGTGAGAACAAAGGCTTTGGGCTGTATCATCTATGCTATTAGATCCCTTCTCCCAGGCCTTACTGTGAACCTTTCAGAAAGAGTTGATATGATTTCAGCAAGGGTGGCTAAACTGAACTCCTTTCCTGAAAAGGCGGTAAAGTTAAATTGACTCAGAGCCAGTCCCTCCCTTGCCTTCTAGGATTTAGAAATCTGCTTATGGAAACTCAGCAGGTTTAAGGGAGAAGCAATATGGGCTGTCTCTTCTGTTGCCATATGTAGACTGGTGAGTCCTAGAAGAGTACAGGGCAGGAATTGGCTTAAATTAGCTATTTTGCCACTTGGCAAAATTTCCATCAGCAGATAGCACGAGGAAAGTCAGTGGTGAGTTGGTCACTTGGATGTGTAAGTGACATGCCTCTACACACCTCAGAACTTAACTTTTATAATCATATTCTGAAGGTTCTGGGGCTCTGGCATGCCTGAGTTTAGTAGGGATCCATAGTGAATGCATTGTGTGTATGTAAGTCCTCGCGCTTAACTTTGAAGCTAAAGTAACTGTTAAGGCCTGTGTCTCCCTGTCTGTATTTATGGTGCTGTGAACCAGTGGCACAACGTGGCCTCCCATTTGACATGAACTTCTAGCTCTAAACCCCATGATGCACCAATGAGAATGTGGATTATGGAAAGTGGGAGCCTCGTTCTTGAAAAATGTCTCCTGTGATAGCTTCCTCATTGAGAGGTGTAGCAAAAGGAGTGAATTCCTTGACGATCTTGAAAGTAGCTCAGAAATGATTCTTGGGTGAGAATGGATGCTGAAATAGCATCTTCAGAGAGCACCATCTTGTTCCTGTTGCAGTGCCTCTTTAACTAGCCTGTGAGCACTGCAGTACCTAGCTTGGTACCAGCCCGCCTGCCCTTTTTCCGACCCGCACACCATTTTCTCTGTTGGTGGCTGTGGCTGGCATTGACGCCTCATCACTCTCTGCTAAAGCCACCAGATGTTCGGGAGCCTTTATTAGGCTAGTGGGAAATACTGTTCGTTTATAGCTGCTCCCCTTCCATCTGCAGGGAGGGATATCATCACTGTACCTGGGATTTGGCATCCTAATTATTGACAAGCGATAGACATTGTTTGGCTAGGCAGTTTTATAGCCGGAACCTTAACTAGGACAGGAGGCATCCTCAGTGACTCGAGGCCGAGACTAACGGAGTAGAAAAGACAAATGTGGGGAAACCATTTGGAATGCAGTACAGGAGGTGACAGAAGTGCTCAAACCTAGCCGTGGGCACTAAAGGTACTGATGTCCTTCCTTAAGCCATTTGGTGCCCTTGGTTTGGAGAGCGCTGCCAAGGTAATGATAGAGCATCGGAAGAAAAGGCACTGGAGCTAGAAGGATAATTAGCATTTCTACAGATGGTGCAGCTATGGTTTTGGATTAAAGGCCTGATTTCATTCCTCTCATTGAGTGAATGATTTTGCCTTTGTGGATTGATGTCCAATGTCAGTGTTGCCAGTTCTACCCAGAAGAGAGATTTCTTCAAAACTCCTTTTCTGTTTCAACATGAAGATCTCTTGAAAAACAAAATGAAAAAAGACTGATGAGACGCTTAGTCCAAGTAACGTATTGTGAAATGGGTAGATCCGATGACCTGGTTTGTCCAAACAGGACTTAAAGCATTTATAGACCTCCATGGGAATTAGGAAGGTTCTCTTCACTGCCCCCACCTCTGCGGAGAGCTGCTGACGACAGCTGGATGGTGTGGGTGGAAGGTGTGTCGTCAGTAAAGCACCCAGGATGGGTTCTAGGTCATTGCTCCCTCAGCTTGAATGCATATGAGTCACCTAGGGTTTTGGTAAAATGCAGATTATGATTCAGGGGGTCTGGAGTGGAGCCTGAGACTTTGCATTTCTAAGTACCTCCCAGGGGCTGCTGATGCTGCTGGTTGGACCACACTTTGAGCAGCGAGGTTATAGGTAGAAATTACCCAAGTGAGTTTCCTCTGCAGTTGAGGTTATTAATAAGTAACCCAAACAATTGAGAATTTAATGAGCTTGAAAATGTGGGGAACTTTATCATTTTTAATTCATTTTTCCTCTTCCTATCTTCAGGACAGCTGTCATTTTTCCTTTCTTCCAACAGCTCACTAACTGCCACTTCATTTTCTTGTGTAAGTTCTTGCCCCACCAGATGCGTCCTCCTATCATCAGGCCGCTGTAGAAGCTACTCGTGACCCCAGTAAAAACTGTTAGTTTCCTTCAGAAGATACGGGACTCATAGCTGGAGCTGTGAGTAATTACAATATCAAAATAGGAGCCCTGTTTTCTGAGGTCTTACATTGAGCTGCCAGGTGTTATTTCATAATGGTAGAGCTGCCTGTACAGGCTGACAGATGCAGGTGAACCCTAGTCCTGTCGTGAGCTTCCGTGATGGGGTTTTCTCGTTTGGCACGGAGAAGGCAACCTCCCTTTGAGGGTGGGTGCAAAGGTTACCTGAGATAATGCCTCTAAGGTGCTTGGAAGAGCAGCTGGTGTGCAGAGTGAGCACTTTGGGGTTGGGGAGTCGTGAGCTGCTTCCGTTCCTGCAGCTCCCTGTGACTTGGCCTGGCAAGGTCGGCTCAGAAACAGAGCCCTTTGCCCCAGTGCCCCCAGTGAGATAGAGGGTCAGCCAGAATTTGTCCGACTCCCAGCCCGTTTTCTTAACTGCCATATTCTGTGGGTTCCCTACATGTACCTTGGATTCATGTGGCACTAAGTGACTCACAAAATGAGGCTAATAGCTAAGGTCTGTGTCCTCCAGGAACTTGTGTTCTGATAGAAGACTGACAGAGTTCCCATGTCTTCCCCAATACATGGCAGTGTCGGGGGGCGGGGGTGGGGGGGAGGGCTCTTGAATAGAAATGCTTGACAGGCTTCTTGTTACCATTGTAAAACCTTTGAGGTGTCTGTGGTTGTGTTGATGTAGGAGTGGTAAGTCTTACCCAATCTGTAATAGATGCCAGTGAGTGGGGAACCATAGACGTCAAGTTCAGAAGAAGAGGTCCCACACAGATACCTGGGGAGGGAGAATGGAAGAGGTGACCTGGATTTCAGGTGGAGTGCGCTTGTTCCCAGGATGTTCTTTACTGATGCTGCCATTGTGGGATCCAGGATGTTTAAAGTGGTGGAGAGTACAGAGGAGGGCTTGGTTGGTTCACACTTTAAATGCCACCCCTGAATTCTGGGCAGCTTCGGCCTAGTGGAGATTGGTTCCTCCCTGATTTGGCCTCCAATGATCTGGCCTTGATTTGTTCAGCCCCCGCCCCCATCTCCTGTAGGCACCCATTTGTGGTTGTTACTGCAGCACTGATACATACGACATTGGTGAGCCTGCCACTCGCTGGAGAGCGCCATAGGTGTGCTGGGGTTTGCTCTGGGCCTGTAGTCTAATCCCATGTCCCCATGCTACTGCTTTTGGGGTAGTTTCCAGTCTCCTACAGCATTTATTCTGTCATAGCTTTCCTTGTACTTTCATAATTAATTTTTTTTCTCAACAGTTAAACAGGTATAAGTTTGCTTTAATGGTGTAAGTGTGTTAGAATGAAGCTTTTACTGTAGTGGAGCATTGTAGGCAGGTGAGCTGTCCTAGTGAGTCAGGCCTAGGGAAGTGCAGGACAAAAGGCCCGCCAGTAAGTGGTGATTGTATGTTAATTGTGGGTAATTAATGTTATTAGGAATATCTCGCCATAGGGACTATGCTGTAATGACCACGTAGCACAAATTCGACCTGCACTCCCATTTCTTAGCTGGCATAGCCACTGCTACCTGGAGAATACCTGTGTCCATCAGGTTTGGCCATCCCACTCTCCTTAGTAAGTAAAGCATTAGGGTTTACACAAGTAAAGGTCACTTATACGAGATGGTTTGGAGAGGAGCTACGTACCTAGTTTTGTTGCTTGTTTGGTGTTTTCTGTCCCTTGTACACTCTGGTTTAATTGTTTGATGTTCGGATAGATTCTGCAAATAGTATCCCACTGCAGCAAACGTACAAGGGATCCTCTTGTGTCTGGGAGGCTTTCTGATTTGAGCCGGTCAGAGATGTTTTGTGCTGGTGCAGCTGGTCTGAGAGGAAGACTCATTTCCTTCTCCAGAGTCAGACTTTCAAAGGTCTGAGTTTCAGCTCCGGCAGTTTGATTTTGGTCGGTGCACCCAAACTGAGCCCCTTCTGGGACTCTTACTGGTCAGACTCACAGGAGGCTGATGCTTCCAGTGAGTAACAGGCACTTGGCAGACTCAGACCCAGGTGGTCAGGATATCCATCCCTCTGTAAAATCTCGCTTAGAAGTCAGTGAGGCAGAGCTGGGGTTGGAACAGAGTGAGTTAAGCAGATCCTGTTACTGTGTGGCTTTGGGGCTGTGGTTCTTAGATGTTGCTCTGACCCTTGAGTCACGTCTTGCACCTGGACCAGTGGCTAGGCTTGCTCCCTGCTCTGTCATCTCCCCTGCGTGGTGGTGGGGGCGTGCTAATAAATTGTAGTGGCTTCTTCAGAGCACCTTCTTCCGCTGAAGTAGTCTTTTGGAGTTAATTAGGTTATTGTCGTGAGTAGTCTAAAATAATAATTGATTTTCACTATTTCCTAGGAAGAATTTGATTATATTTTTGGATTTGTGAGTGATGCAGTGACGATTTTCTGGGTTTATTGGCCATGATTGGGCTGGGTTATTACCAGGTCTTCAGCTATACCTGTACTTTGCTTACTTCCATCATGTATCGCCCAGCCTCCCCAACCCCCAGACTGGGCAGCTGAGGGGTAGGGCACACGGGGCCCCTCTGTTGTGGACAGAACGTGCCATGATGTTCATGAGCCAGATGCTTTTTCTCTGGTGCCTCCTAGGGTTGGGTGAGCTCCCTTTACACCGTTTTCTGAGTGAGTTCTGAGTGTTGCAAAGCCGCACAGTTAACATCGATTGCTTTCAAGTCTGTAACTTCTACTTCAGTTTTTTGTGCTTTGACCTTTTATTTTGATTTTTAAAAAGATTTTATTTATTTATTTTAGAGAAAGGAGGGAGAGAAACATTGATTGGTTGCCTCTTGTACAAACCCCAACCGGGGACTGAACCTGCAACCCAGGCATGTGTCCTCATTGGGAATCGAACCAGTGACCTATTGCTTTGTGGGATGATGCCCAACCGAGCGTCACTGGTCAGGGCTGCACCTTGACTTTTTTTTTTAAGATTTTATTTATTTACTTTTAGAGAGGGAAAGGACGGGAGAAAGAGAGGGAGAGAAACATCAGTGTGTGGTTGCCTCTCATGCACCCCCTACTGGGGACCTGGCCTACAACCCAGGCATGTGCTCTGACTAGGAATTGAACCAGTGATCCTTTGGTTCACAGGCCAGCGCTCAATCCTCTAAGCCACACCAGCCAGAGTCAAAGTCTTTTGACTTTAAAAAGACCTTTGTGTAGTTATTTTCATGACTGAAAATAGGACAGTAAGAACTAGCGTTGATTGAACTCTGGTTGTGGAAGCCACTGTACTGAGGGCTTCGCATGTGTCATCCCCTGTAACCCTCGCAGTACCACGGGAGGGTGGTTTTATTGATATTTTCGTTTCATGCGTGAGGAAACTTGAGACATAGGCTATTTATGTCGTCCGCCTTAGTCCCACAGCTGCGGCAGGGATTCAGACCACTGGCCAGTAAGTAACTGGAGAAGGGCGGCATCTCAGAGGGTGAGAGAGTTCTTCTAGGCTGAAGCCCCCCTCCCCACACCTTTCCCCTAAAGGTGCGTGTGTGTTTGTCCTTCCTCTGCCCTCACTTTCAAGTACGCTTTTATGAGTATTCATTAGGTCTGCAGTTCTTACCACTCTACCTCCATTCCTCCTTGGGGGGAGAATACCAATATTGCCTGTTTCTGTTCTTAAGAGCAGTGTGCAGCAACGTTATTTGACGTTGTACGCACGTTTATGATGCACTCTCACATCCCACGCTTTGCTGTGGTGGGAGGGCTCCCTTTGAATTCTGCAAGGCTGACCTATCTGCTCTGCTAGTAGTGTCCATAATCTCGAGTCCCTTAATCTCATCATCAGGCTGGGGTGGGATCAGGCGACTGTTGGGGGAAATGTCCCCGACTTTGTGGCTTTGGCAGTATGGGTTGGTACAAATACTTTGGGTACTGTCACAGAGAGGGATTGTTGAGCTGGCTCCCATGGGATGTTGTGTCGTTTACTGGGCAGAAAAGAGGAGCCGGGGCAGAGAGGACAGTGTGTGAAGTCTTGAAGGCATAAGAAGCACAGTGTCTTTGGGTAATGAATAAGCTAAAAGCTCACATATAGGGTATGTGTGAATGAAGGAGAAGAGAGGGAGACCAGAAATGAGGCTTGGCCTTTATTCCATAGAGTGGCGAGCCGTTGACATATTGAGTGAGGTGCAAAACGATTGGATTTGTGTCTCAGGAAGATCACTCTGAAGGAGGCCAGGATATGATGAGGGGTTGGAGTTGAGAGGTAGTTAAATGGCAGTTCTGCCATTATCTGGTGGATTTGATGTCTGGATTAAGGAGGACAAGTCACAGATGGCAGACTTTGTTCTGGCTTGGAAGGGTGGGTACATGTGATGCCCCTGAGGCACAGGAGAGGAGGCAGCCTTGGAAGGAGGTGTACTGGGATACGGGCTGAGACCGACTGGCTCCCCAAGATCACCAGTTTTTAAAGGGAAGACCAACAAAAAGGACTCTGAGGAGGCAGATCAGGAGAGAAGGAGAGATGTGAGTGGCAGTGGCTGGGGGAGGAGTGATTTTAAGGCACGGGGAGTCAGCCCCAGTGTCAGACTGCAGAGAGAAGTCAAGAAGAATGACAAGAAGCCTCATTATGAGCCTTCATGGTGTCATTCTTGATAGTAACGTAACTATAAAAGGTTACTAAATAAAATTAAGAGTTTGTGTTTGTAAATGAAGATCTCATATAAAATTGTTGGCACTGCAGCCACTGGCCTCTACCAGCCTTCTGTGCAGGTGGGCTTCAGTTCACCTGCTCTCCATGAGAACAGGCGGAATTAGTTGACTGAGATGACCCCAAGGTTTACTCCAGTGACTCTGTGGCCTTTTTAAAGCTGAGGGAGGAGGGAAATCCCTAGTTTCAGGGTACTGGAGAGATGCCTGAAGCCATTTCAGCGGTACGCTGCAGGGCGGGGCGCGTTTCTGAGTGCGCCTGCACTTAGGTCAGCCGGTGGAGACCTAAGCAGAGACTCACTTTCTCTCTCTTTCTGGCGTGTGGTGTGGGTGTCTGGCCTGGGCAATGTGTGGACCCGCTGTTTCCAGTACAATGGCTCTGATTGGGTGGCTCTGGGGCAGGTGTTCTTACATTACAGAAATTCTCACTGCAGTGAGGATTGGGTAGATTTACACATTCCGTTCTTGCCGCAGATTCTATGGAGGTGAAACCCATCATGACCAGAAAGTTGCGGAGGCGACCGAATGACCCTGTCCCCATTCCGGACAAGAGGAGAAAGCCTGCACCTGATATCCGTTTGCATCAGCCTCAGTCGCTTTTTCCCCCCTTAAGACTGCTGAGTCCTTTGTTTACCCTTTGATAGGACACGCATGGTTATTGCCCTACGGGAAAGAGTCAGATCCCACTGCAAAGCAGGGGCTGGCCATTTTATTGTTGGAGTCTTCGATGGCTGCTGCCGTTAGTGGGAAGGATCTAAAGGGAGCAGTTTTTTGGAAAGGGCTTCGTGTTGGAAGTTCAGCCGGGTTTTAATACTCACTTGGAGATTCAGAAGCAACTGAGAATTCATGTGCCTTTATGTTTTTTCACCTGCAAAATGAGGACAGCGATAATCTGCATTTTATACCTCGGTTATCTCTATCCCTGGATTGCACACTGTTGTTAAATTAAAGCAGATGAGATTCAGTCAGAAATAAAGGAGCCCCTTTAATCATAAAAATGGGAAGAGGGCATATAGGAAAGTATTGTTTCTGTCCCTCTTGAGGAAGTAATAAATAGCCATTTGCACAAAATTGTTTAGTCATTTGCCCCCAGGAAAGGGCATAACTTCAGGTCCCTTTATCTTCACCACTGAGAGTGGAAGTTGCTAGGGAAGATTAACCCCATGTATGTATGTGGAAGTCGTCAGATCTTTGGAACAAAAGCACTTCATAAATTCAGGATGGAGTTCTTTTATTGTGTGCTTTGCTCACTATTACGGCAGTTAAACTATTGAAGCTCATTCCACCTTTGCATCATTGAAGTTTGTGAGATGGGGGGAGGGGCGGGTGTGAACTCTTTTATATACCTGGCACCATGACATTTAGTGCGAGAATCAAAAACTTCCCAGAGACAAGCTGCTATTGTAAAAATGTCATGCAGCATGATTACACTCTATAAACTATAAAACCCTGGTGCCATTTTGTTGAAATCTGTTTGCTCGGAAACCATGCTTTTCCTCCGCCTTTCTTTAACTCTCAACACCCCAGCTAAACTATTTGTTAACAGATGAACAGATCATGGAGGATCTGAGAACGTTAAATAAGGTACGGTTCAGTGTTTCGTTTATTTGAAAGCTTGGGCTTGATATGATTTTCTGCTTTACTTTGTTCACATATTACTGTTAAATCAGTTTGATACCTTTGACATCGTAAGTTGCACCTGAAATGATTTTGTCTAAGATTTTTTATTGTTCTTTCTACAGCTAAAGTCACCCAAGAGACCAGGTAAGTGCATGACATTATTGGCATTTGTGCAGTTTTTTTTTTATCATGCATTTGGAGAAGAATGCGAATACCTGGCAGGGAATTGTTGCCATTCTCAAGTGTAAAGTGTTCATCATTTGCCTAAAAGTAATCATCACGCAAGCTGAAGAGAACCTTAAGTGCACCAGCCCCTGATTTTTTTTAACCCCGTTATGTTAAAGCTATTTCTGTCTTTTCCTTAGGATTTATTGTAAAAGACGCATTTGATTGATTTACTGGTAAAGGTTTCCTTTCTGAATGGGCATCAGCCATAAGATTTAAGTACACATCCATTTCTGAAAATGAAACTGGAAGGGCTTGTCAGTATTACTCTCTCTGTGGAGTTCAGTCGGAGGCACTGCTGTTGCAGTGGCTTATCATGGCCCGGCTCCGGTCAGGAACTGGCGGGCTGCTCCCAGTCCCAGCCTGTGGGAGAGGCCAGCCTGGTGTTAACGGGGGTTCCGCCTAGAGCAGCACTCGAGAGTCAGTGCTCGGCAGGCTCTTGGGTAGAATTGGCAGGGTGTTGTGTTGTTTCAAGCACTGTAATTACTCACACATCCCTCCATTCAGCGAGTCTTGGGGAAGAAAACAGGATTCTTCTTTCTGTAAATAATTTCCTTCTGAGGGCTGCTGTGGTCCACAGAGAGGGCCCGTGTGTCTGAAGGGATGGTGAGAAAAGGGCTTGAGTAAGTGCGAATGTAAATCATTTAAGCCCCTGTAGCTGCTAGTACTGTGTTAGCTTGACTCTACACGTACCCAATAGCCTGCTCTACCTCGTGATAAGTATTTCTAGAAATTACATCATTCTTTATAAATTTAAAGAGATTTACTGAATTCTCCTCCTTTTGGGCTTTTGATGGTCACTGGGATTATAGTTCTACTCCCAGCGACCTTGGGCAAAGCCCTTAGCCTGCCTGAGCTTCGGGTTTCACTGCTGTTCAGTGAGGCTAATCTTGCCTACCTCACAAGTTTGCTTTGAGGGTTGTTAGATGTGGTATACAAGAATTTTACTGAATTTCCATTTGTTACAGCTGTAAGGACTTGCTGATTATAATTATTAGCACCTTTTAGTAGCACTTCAGCTAAAGCCTGTTACTGGTGGACTCAATGTTTGTTTTGTGCTCAGTCATTGAAGTATGTCTCTGGTTTCTCCAGCATCCCCGTCCTCTCCCGAACACTTGCCGGCCACACCTGCTGAGTCTCCAGCCCAGAGATTTGAAGCCCGGATAGAAGATGGCAAATTATACTATGACAAAAGATGGTACGTTGTCAGAGAGAAGCATAGGGTACTCGAAAGAGTCTCAAACGAACCACTTGGAAAGAGGGCTGGGCCAGCCCGTAGTTGTCGTTTCAGAGCATGGCTGCCGCTTACCTTACGTCACATTAAAAGTGAAGTAACATTTAAACGGGAGTCAGGAGTTGTTCGGTTGTCGCTGCTTGTTAGATCTCGGAAGGCAGTGTTTTCCCAAAACATGTTCTTCTTATGGTGCCCCCCGCTTCCGTGCTGTACTAGGATTTGCAGGCTTACGTCTCTTGTGATGCTTCTGTAGACTGGGGCCAGGGTTTATGTCCTCCTCTGTCTTTTCTTAACTCTGCCCCGTGTGTGAAAATTAATAGGTCTTCTGTGGAGAAAAAGATTTTGTGGTCCGATGAGTTTGGGGGGTAACCATGTTCATTCAGATAAATGGGTTTCCCCACTGTGGCCCCTCTTGGGTCCTGTGTTGTGCTCCTGTGCACCGTGAATTTCTAGGGTGTTACTAGGTGTTACTGATTTGGTGAGGGACCCCTTTGCATGCTCATCCAGGAAACATACTTTGGGGAATTGTATTAAAAAACATTACTAATTAGATTGAAGAAGGGTTGAAATCTTCAGACCACCTGTATTTCCATTGGGAAGGAAATGGCAAAATAATATAAAAGAACCATAAAAGCTCATAAATGTGTTCATTTGACAAACATTTAGTCTGCTCTGTAACTAGGCATTCTGCAAGGTATTAAGTTACCTGGATCCTGCCACCTTTTCCCAGCTCTTTTAATTCTGATGTATTTCTTTATTCATTGTCCATACGTGGCCTATTACTCAGTTTAAGTCATGGTGGACATATCTTTACATTCGTCTGCCTTCCCACTGGGTTACATGCAGAATGTTTTTCTGGGCTACTGTATGTGCTAATTATTTATAATGGCAATACAATGACCTTTTGAGTTTCAAAACATTTATTTAACCGAAGATTCCAAAATTTGACTAATGCTACTTGGACTTTTTTGAGCTTTCTTAACAACAACAAACCCCCCCCATAAGTTGTTTTAGTTAGTTACCTTGTAATACTGTACTCTAAAATGGACAAAAAATGCTTAGTGGCCTAGTTATGCCTGAGGTAAATCAGTCCCACCTTTTAGGTTACAGGGCTTAGTTACCCGGTGGGTGATGAAGGCTTGCTCTATTTGTAAGCCTGATCTTAGTGCCTTCTGCCCTTCTGATTGAGCTTCCTGCGGCAGTCTTGTGTTTTCATATTGCTTATCAGAACAAATCACCACTAGGTGGCAGGCCCTAACAGCTCAACACACTGGGGGCCAAGTAAGATGAAAAATGTTTCAAATAATGAAAACCAAATAACCTTTAAAGATCAAGCCCACACATAAGCAACATCTTCAAAAACGATGAGATTTATAACTAACATTTTTATGGATCTCGAGTCCTAAAGCCATGTGATATTTCAAGTACTGTTCATTTTGTAATTGCGTTGCTTAGGGTCTTCCTCTCTCTCAGGCTTAATCCTTTGACTTCATGGGACACTTCTTGAGGGTGGAGATGCTGTAAAATAAAGTTCTTGTTTTTCTAAAGAAAGGACCCACAGTGGCTGGCACGTGATGATGCATACTGAGTGGTCAGGTTTGCTGTGCTCGACCACCCAAGCATTTTGGAGGAATTTCACTGTCTTTCTCACAATTTAAAAAATTTTAAAAATAAGGTCTTTGGGAGCATTTTACTTTTTCAGTGAATTTAAAGCTGCTTTTATTTTATTGTTAAATATCGAGGCTTTTTTCCTTCTGTATTCTGTGTGTTTCTCTTTGGCCTTGGCAGTCAGAGCTCATGACACGTGTGTTGAAAGGCAGGTCAGGTCCCTCCCTCCGTATTTGGAAGGTGTTTATGGGAATCCTGGCCCGCACATTTACCAACACAGACGCGGCCGCTCCTGTCTCACCAGTTCCGGCGTTTGCCGTTTGTGTCCTCGTCAGTTGGAAGCTGTCATTTTTCCTTCTTTTTCAGCGTCATAGCCCGTGGCTGAGAGGTCACCTGAGTCGCTTTGTGTTCTTTCCAGTAGTGTCAAGTATTTTGGTGAAACAGTATTTCTGGCAAAACATGTTTCATTGAGTTTTAAATGACTTCAGCAAAATGACTGTGGTTCAGGCTTCCCATCTTGGCAGGAACACTTACCAAGCTACATTTCATTTTGAAAGATAAGCATCTCCCCTTTGCTTTGGTCTCATGCTGCTGTTAAGGCATTTTATATCCTGCTGTAACTTTTCCTCACATTTTGATTTGGAATAATGACCCTTCTTAGAAAGTCCTGTGGAAGTAGCTGGTATTTAAAATAACTAACGGATGGTGTTGGCAGACTGTTTATTCACTCCTCACGTTCCATCTGGGGCTGCTAATGTGAATCAGAAGAGAAGTCACCCACTTGCTCGAGTGGATTTAACCCTCCAGCCTTCGACTGACACAAAAGACTGTTAACTCAAAACAGTGAATATTGACAACTAGAATTGGGACTCTTTGAGGCAATAGCTGTGACATGGTCTTTTCTTTTGAAGAGAAACATTAATATCAGGATTCCCAGTAGGATACAAAATTAAATGAATTCTACCTCCTCCCTGCCCCACATTTTGACCCACCTTCTACAGAAATTGCTTTCTTCCATAATAGTAATGGTGACTCTAGTTCATTGGGTTTAACAGCAGAGGCAAAGCTTTAAGAGCTTAATTGTAGGGATTCCCAGGTCAGAATTTCCATTAGTAATAAAGTAATAAAGTTAGCTTGACATTTAGGGCTTGTCCTCTGAGGCTATTTAAAGTATTTTTTCAGCAGAGGTGAATTATAGCTTGTAAAATGGGTTAATTGGCAAAAAGTGGTAATGTACATTTTTACTTATTTAGCTCGATTGATGTTGCTTTTTTAACATTTTTTATGTTCTAAGTATATTTTGAAATTTTTCCCTGCTCTTTTATTAGCCCGTAGAAATTGGAAAGTAAATTTGTATTTTAAGGTTGTCGTGTACTTTTTGGCTTCATTTTATTTTATTTTATTTTTTTTAAGACTTTATTTATTTTTTAGGGAGAGGGGAAGGGAGGGAGAAAGAGAGGGAGAGAAATATTGGCCTGCAATCCAGGCATGCGCTGTGACTGGGAATCGAACCCATGACCTTTTGGTTTGCAGGCCAACGCTCAATCCACTGAGCCACACCAGCCAGGGCACTTTGTGGCCTCATTTTAAAAATGAGTGTATTACTACTGTGGAAACACAGTCAATATACTGCTAAATAAATGTGTCCATTATGTTCCTGTATCTGTAACAAAACACCCCCTTTATGAGTAGAGGACTTAATCGTATTTTGTCGTGTATAATGCGCACATTTTTGCCCAAATTTTTGAGGGAAAAATAAGAATGTGCGTTATACATGGGTGTAATGATTATACACCGTGGGTAGGGCAGTGGGTATAGTAGTCCCATGTGTAATGAGTGCAAAAGGGGTGCGCATTATACATGGGAGCGCATTATACTTGGCAAAACATGGTATTTTTCCCAGAGAATTCAGATCATTCATTTCTTTTTTTTTATTGTTTTATTTTTTATCAGAAGGGAGAAAGAAAGAAAGGGAAAGAAACATTGGTTGCTTCTTGTATGAGCCCCGATCAAAGACCGAATCTATAACCCAGGCATGTGCCCTAGGGGTCGAACCATGACCTTTCACATTGTGGAATGACAACCAACCCATTGAGTCACACCTGCCAGAGCAGGAATTCAGGTATTTTAATAGATCTGATACCCAAGGATACTGGTTCCCCAAGGCCATAGTGTGGCACATGAGTATCTCCTAGAGGTTCCAGAGACTCTGCTTCAGGAAGAGATGGGAACCAGTTGGGTTGGAAGTGGGCCACTTTGAGAAACATGCTGGCCAGCTCTCCTGTGGAATAAACAGTGACCAGTGGTGGACATTGAAGCTACCTCCATTTGGGGATCCCAGAGCCAGCACTTTGGGGAGGTGGCCAGATGCTTAATTCCCAGACTGCTTCATAGGGGTAAGAGACAGATTGCATTGTTTATTCCTGTTGTTCACTTCTAAGCCAGTCAGGTGTATGAGGTTTGGGCTCTGAGCACATCTGAATAAAAACGCATCACATCTCATGAAAATTGTTTGAATACTCTCCCAGAGTTAACTGATGTCTTTAACAGACATTTAGATAAAATTTGTGTGACATTAGGTTTTCTTTTTACCCCGTCTTATTTACATATTATCCAGTATCACGATTTAAGAAGATATTACTTACTTTTTAATATAAGTAATACCTGTTTATTCTAGAAAAAAGAAAGCTATGCAATAAAAGAAATACCATTCTTAACTTACATTTCACATTTTAAAAAATTTTACTATACATTTTAATGCATAAATTTTACCAGTTTTTTCTGTGTGTATATGATATGCATGTAACATTCGTGTTTGTTACAGATACAGGAACATAATGGACACATTTATTTAGCAGTATATTGAGCGTGTTTCCACAGTAGTAATGCACTTCTGTGCCACATCAGTGACCTTCCTTTATTAAAGTATTTAGAAAGTAGTATCAGAATGACTTTAGGCTAGTTGCCTGTTGTTTTGTGTTTTTTATCTCTTTAATAAATCACAATCCCTATAGGATAACTGAATGTTCTCTCTATATTTGTATTCTAACCATTTAGATAGGACATTTGGATTAGATGTGGGAGGGAAACTCAACTTGGAGTTTTGCTGTGAACTAATTCAGCCTTTCCTCATGCATGTACAATTCAGAGTTTGCAATATACATATTTAGCATTATTGAAGGTCCCCTAACCCAGTTTACCAACTAATCTCTGGCCAAAAGCAATTTGAAGCTGGATCTAAACCAATCTTGCCTTTCTAATTGTGTTTATGATTCGATTTTTTTTAACTGTTTTCAGGAAGTAAATTGACTTGGAAACCTTAGTTTTCAGTTCCTAAGTAGCAGATTGAAGAGTGCTTAGAACCTAGATTGGAAAAAGTTTATTGTGGGAGCGAAGTACATCCTTTACTGTAATGTCTTGGCAGTAGATTATTTCATTATACCAGCAAACAGTCTGCTCTCTTTTCCCACGGAAATAATGATATAAATGCAGTGCTTTGCTGGGAGATGAATTTCGGTTTTAGTGGAATTTACATGAGTTAGTGGGTCTGTTAAATCAGATCCTTGCAGCCAGAATGAACCAAAGGTTATGTTCTTGACTGAACAGGTGCTGGCCCAGGCCAGGGCTGCCAGCAGTGGCTCAACTGGTTTCCAGCTCTTGTAATCCAGCAGCTGCTCCTTCATCCTGTGGCAGCTGTTACTGTGCCATTTGGCTCTTCTCTGGCTTCCTCACTTTCATCCTTGGCCTTGTCCCTGAACTTAGAGAAGTTGAAGGTGGTTCTGCACTATAGGCCAAGAGAATAGATACAGGGGCTAGAAGGGCCATGCCTGTTGTGTCTGCTCCCTTTAAAGCAGCTCTCCTGACTGGCCAGGCCGCACCAGATGCTCTCAGGTGTGTGTCACGGCACTCAGAGCTCACCCCGTTCCAGGTTGCCAGGTGAGACTGTTTCATGTCCTTCACTACCCCTGCGTTTGAAGTCCCATGACAGCGGGGACCTTGTGGCCTTGTTCACTGTCTGCCTCCAACCGTGAGCATAGTCAGTGGTGCACAGGAAGCGATTAATGAGTATTCCTTGAATGAGTGACCAAAGTAAGGGCTGAATTTGGCCTGCCTTCTCATTGGTGACTTGCTGGGCAAATGGAAAATAAGTAACAGGGCAAACAGTTTTTAAGCACTTCTGTTCATTTTGTCTACGCAGCCTTCTTCAATGTTTTGGGGTAAAAACAGGTTTTAGTTGAAAAATTATAATTTACTTTTTGAGTTGAGCCATATAGTCCAAATAAAAAAGTAAATATAGAGTTAATTTCCTATCCTTTTTCTTGGCCCTCCCCTTTTCGTCTTCGCAGAGGAACCAAGGCATGTAGGTTTTAGATTTAGAAGAAGATTAGGGGGTCATCATCCAATCTAATCTGAAGATGGAAGCCTTTAAATTAAACCTGAAATTCAGACTTTCTCAAATACCAATTAAGACTCTTTTAATTACATTTTTTGCTGTGGTCTTCTCTTTTTTTTTCGTTAACTTTCCTTCCTTTCTTCCTAAAAAATCTGTGCCTTTAACAATACTGAATCGTATACCTAAATTTTTTTAAGAAGGTAGATCTTATGTTGAGTGTTTTTACCCCCCAAAAACACCAACAAAAAACAATAATCATAACAAAGACAGGCGGAAACTTTGGGAGGTGATATATAAGGGGTGGGCAAAAGCAGGTTAATAATAAATAATACAATAATTAATAAATTATTAATAATGCAAGAATAAACTGTTTCGTGTACTCACAAGTGTAAACCTACTTTTGCCCACTCCTGTATGTCTGTGGTCTTGATGGCAGTATGGTTTCACCCGTGTGTACTTAATCCCCATAGCTTTGTATACAGTAAACACATAGAGCTTTTTACATTTCAATCATATTTCAGTAAAGTGGTTTAAACAGTAAACTTGTGTTCTGTTTTGGGCAGGTACCACAAGAGCCAAGCCATCTACCTGGAGTCCAAGGACAACCAGAAACTGAGCTGTGTGATCAGCTCTGTTGGAGCCAATGAGGTAGGGACCGAACTCCCTCACCCTTTGGGAAAGCAAAAGGTGACCCACCTGCAGTGTGAGGGCCACTGAGGAAGTACAGTGGAATCATGTGTTATATGTGGGCTAGAGTCTAAAGTCAGCACTTTCAGGCAGAAATTGCACATAGGCAAAATCACCTTTGAAAATCCCTTACTCTGCTTAACCGCAGTATGCGCGGATCTGTGTATTCCTTGTGTCTGTGCCTCCCTTTGCAGTAATTGAGTTGGGAACCATTGGCTAGACAACAGGAAAGAACAAACGGCATCTGATACCATGTTTGGTATCTGTGCTTCCAAATCCTACTGCTTTTTTAAGGTAGCCATCTACTGAGAATGGAACCTGCCTGTGGAGTCCACTCCATCTTTGTTATTTCTCTAGAACTTTCACGTGCACTAATAGATTCGTTTCATGCTGTTGAGGTTTGTATTGAGGCACCTGGTGCAGGGTCTGGCACACAGTAAGTACTCAATAAACGGGGCTGGCCTGGTCTGACCCACACACTGCTCCTTGCCTGCTGCCCTCCCAATCTGACACGCGCTGTTGTGCCTCTGAACACTGAGCTTCCAGGCTCATGCCCTTAGTTGTTGGTCTCCTCCAGTCACTGCTGAGGGGTGGGGGAGGGGTGGGGACTGGGTTGTAAAGTCAGCTCAGAGGGGTATGCTCAAGGATGGCATGGCCCTTCATTAGGAGGCTGTCAGCAGAATTTGACCTGTATTGTTAGTAGTTAAAAAAAAAAAAAGTTTAGAACTTTAATATCTGGATTGGCTTGATTTTTTATCAGGCCAGAAATGTCTGCAGTGAAATTGATTATTGCATGTCTGCCCTCTAACTTACTTGCGCCAGTGCACAGTAAATCTGATGAAACCGGATTACGAAATGACTGAAGCCTCTTCAATTTCCCCAGCTTCCTAAATTGAAAATGCCTTTAAATATGAGTAGTTTGCAAAATGATTATTTACTTAGCAGTTAGGGAGAGCCTTCCAGATCAATGAATGTCATTCTTCTCTGAGCTCAGGATATGTGTGTCACCTTAAACCAAGTCCAACCCAGAACAGGGGGTCTCATAGAGACACTTGCTGTTTCCCAGCAAGAGGTGTTGTGATTTCACAAAAGAGCTTTCGTGCCTGCTTGTGTGGGCTGCTGTACAGAGTGCGTGTGGCCCCCTGGTATCGAAACCTAACTTCAGATCCACTGCACCGTCCTCCCTGACACCTTAAGACTTTTCAGGAAAACAGAAATGCAAGCTAGGGTTTTCTGTTTCTCTGTTGAAGATTGTTGCCTTTTGACATAGTAGAGTGTTAACGAGGTCTGACAAGGAAACAGTGTCACCGAGACATGTCCCCTGGAGGGGAGATACCTTGCATCAGAGGCATGCAACTCTGGTAACAGGAAACCATTTCTCACTTCTTGGAGGTATTCCAGCTCATTTTTCAGGTCACATCCTAAGTGACACTGGAGCTACTTGGCCTTTGCATAACTTGACTCTGGGCAGAATTGGTGGGTGCATCTGAGCCTGTTGGTGACTTCCCAGTTCAGCCCTCCTGGGGGTCAGTTTTTACTTGAAAATGGTTCTACAAGGTCCTTTAGAGGTTCAGCTTCATGTGAGGTCTTTAACTTTATTTTTAAACCAGTGTGTTTGACTTTAAAGGCTCTTTGTTGCTAAATAATCACAATAAAGACATTGAGATGAAACTGAGAATAAGCTTTTTTTTAAATCTGAGAACTGGGTGGGGGAGGGAGAAGATAGATTTGTAAACTTGTACTTGCATATATGTGTTACAGATTTTTTAAAAACAATTATGTTAAACACATGAGAGAAGTGATGAGAAGAATTAGGGCCTGGTTTAGTGGAGGGGAGGAAGGGCTTTGATGTCAGGCGCCGGGGCTTACATCAGAAATGTGACTCAGCCTTGCTCTTCCATGAAAGGGGGGCAATGCTAGCACTTACTTCATGGCGGGCGGGGGGCGGGGAGCTCCGAGGATGAGGAGGTACATCTTGATCACCATAGTGTGTGGCACACAGCAGGCCCTTGCGCAGGAGTGTCACCTCTCCTTCCCATTCCTGGCTGCAGGGTTGCCCCTTACTGAGTGCACTTGTCAGCTCCGGCAGTCCGCCTGCTGCAGGAGTTCACTCTCAGTTCTACAGAAGGATGTGTCTGCCTGTCAAATGCAAGACATGACACCCTCTGTGGGAGAACACTGGTCAGGAGGGGAGGCCTGTCTGAAGCTAATTTAACCTTTGCGTGATCCTAATTGGGCCTCACTCATGGGCATCCTTTTTTGTTATTATTTTTTCTTTTTTTTCCTGTCACCACCATTATCTTTAGTTGTCAGGAAACCAGTATTGAAAGACTGTAATATTGAAGTCCCTTGAGGTAAGGAAAATATTTCGCGTATGTGTCTTGAATGTTGGTACTGCCATAGTCCAACCAAATCTAAAAGAATCCTTGAGATCAAGGCCAAAGTGGAACCCGGTAGTATCGTGCTTTCTATTTTCGTTTTTTAAAAAATGTTACTTATTTATTTATTTTCAGAGAGAGGGGCAGAGAGAGAGAAAGAGGAGGAGAGAAACATTGATGTGCCTGAGAAACATCGATGGGGTTGCCTCTCATGTGCCCCCAGCTGGGCACTGGGCCTGCAACCCAGGCATGTGCTCTCACTGGAAACTGAACCGGCAACCTTTTAGTTGGCAGGCCAGTCAGTGCTCAATCCACTGAGCCACGTCAGCCAGGGCTCTTTCTGTTTTCTTCATCAGAGACGTAAGAGAGGTGGCTGGGAGAAATGAGCTCAAGGGCTGATGTCTGCTGTCTACACTAGAGGTGTGCCTTTAGGAGGGCCAGAGGTCAAGGATGTCTTCCCAAGACCTTGCAGGTTGACAGGAAGAGGTTGCCAGTTTTCTGCCTACGCATACCTTACGCAAATATTTTCATGCTCTGGAAGATTTCCTCCTCAGTCTTAGCCTCTTTCATCTTGTTCCCTTCCCTTCCCCCTGCAGATCTGGGTGAGAAAGACAAGTGACAGCACCAAGATGAGGATTTACTTGGGCCAGCTTCAGCGTGGGCTCTTTGTGATCCGCCGGAGGTCAGCGGCTTGACTTTCTACAGTGCTCTCCTTCCCTTGACCTTTTTTCTGGAGTGGTTTTTGGTTTTTGGTTTTGTTTTGTTTTCTTCATAATAGAAAGTTTTTAACTTGGGAGTTGCTCCTTGGCCTTGGAAAATGGAGAACACTGTTGTGGATTCTGCAAGGCACTTTCGTGGCCAGTCACTTCCATCTTTGTTTCATTCTTTGCTGCCTCGACTTCTTCCAGCCAGCAGTCACCATGAGACGATTGTACTTTCAGGAGTATTGGGAGTTTGATTTACTTATTTGTTTTTGGTTTTTGCTTTTTTTTTTCCCCCCCAAAGCTTCCTTTGAGTTTGAAGGCACATTTCTTTTTATTAATTATCTTTAGGTCTTTCTACCATGAAGAAGAGCAGGAAGGGATACATTCTACAATGCATTTTCATGTTTTGAATCTGATTAGTGCATCACATAGCTACTTCCCTTGTCGAGCCCAATTTGCTGTTTCCCCAGAAGCTTGGGGGAGAGGTCCTAGCAGAAGGAGATTAATTCTCCTGGCTCTCAGCCTTCTCAGAGAAATAAATGCCTTGTGGAACATCTGGCGCATGCCATCCTCTCCACTGGCTGAACCACAGAAGCATTTGCCTGGGGGACTACATGCACTGAAGTAATTGGGGCTGAGGGGAGGGGGTGTTTCATATTCATCATGTGCTGAAGGTACCATATTTTAAATGTTATTTAATGCAAGTGGTTTATTCACACACAGTTGTTCAAGCTCAAGCTGGAACAGGAAGTGGTCATTTCATACGGTTTCTTTTGTAATTCATTTCCCCTGCTCCCAAGTAGGTGAAGTGGTACCTGCCACAGGCTGATTGATTATCTGGATTATCTATCGAAGGGGGGAGGTGAGGTTGATAGTGCAATAACCAGTGATCTGCAGACTCTCACAATTCAAATTGCACTCTCGTCACCAATGCCATTATTGCACATTGGCCATTTCAAACCCAGTGGAAGCTTGTCGTTACTCGCAGGCTGCAGGAGATCTCCCAGGAGGTCTGGCCCAGGGCGAAGACAGAAGGCTGTGTGGTGGCTGCCACTAAACCTACACTCTTACTAATGAGTCCTGATGAAACAGCCTCCCCTGCACTCCCTACTTCCTTTCCCTCATTCTTACAACTAGAGAAACGATTTGTTGGATGATGGGGTTTTTTATATACTAGTTGCCACCTTATGATGCTTATAAAGTTTTGGGGGTTAGAGCAAATGTTAGCATCTCTGTAGGCAATCCGTAGACTTTACACATCCTAGGAAATCTTTGTAAATAATTCCCTTGGTCTCAAGTGATCCCCTTCGTGTTGTCTCTTGATGTACACACCCCAGAGCGAGTCGTGGGGCTGTGATGACAAGTCAGTCACCTTCTCCAAAGTCCTGGCTTCAACAGAGACCAAACCCTACAGACTCAGAGTAAAGACTTGCAAAGACTTATTTTTGTTTTAATTTGAAGTTTATTTTTTTTCTCTCTTGTCTCTCTCTTTCTTTCCCTTTTTTTTTTTTTTTTTTGGTGTTGGAGTGTCATTTAAAAAAAGGATAAACGATGCTGTTTATCAAAAATTGTCTGGGCCCTTTGTGTTTCCTCTGCTCCCCGACCCCCATTGTTAGGATGCTGACTACAGTGAACCCAGTCCACGGTGAACAGGGGCTTCACCTTTTGTTTCTCGGTGGCCTTTGCTGTTTGGGAGATCTCTCTCGCTTGCATTGTCACTGTGGTGTGTGTGACATCGCATAATATCAGGTAGCTGTTGGTTGTTATCCAGCGCCCTGTGATGGAAATTCTTTAGGTATAGTGTGTGTTGCCACTGAAGATTTTTTTTTTGTCTTCCTCAAGTACACCGAAGTTTGTTTTTTTGTGAAAGGATTGTATCGATAACTGTTGAGGGTTTAGCATTGAGGCAGCAAGTTGCCTTTTTCTCTGCCTTGTCTGATGGCACCTTTGTGCTTTGTGACCGGGGTCTGGCACTTTGGCCTCTTCTGGAAATTTGGGGGTGTTTGAGGCCATGGTTAGGCACACCGTCGGCCCATTGCTGCCCTTTGTGCTTCAGTGTCCTCACAACTGGTAAAATCATGATCTGGGGAAGATGGAGGGAGATGTGACGTAGCTGTGAGGCATGGCGCAGTGAATTACAGTCCTGACCCCGGATGTTTATTACTTTTTTAATTTAATCACTCCAGAGATGAAAAAATCAGCATTTCAACCACTCAGGCCCCTGAAGTGACCAGGGGTGGAAGAGCCTCCTTGTTAGGAGATGGAGAAGCTTTTGTGATGGGCAGTGTGACCTAGAGGGAGAAACAGACTGTGATTCCTAGAATAAGAGGGACTGGCTTTTAGCCCAGGTGGCCATTCTTATTCCAGAGGGTCTGTCTCTCACTAGATGAATTCCCAAAATCAAACTGTTTCCTGCAAGTGGTACTTTAGTAAAGGTTGGTCTAGACAATTCTGATCATGAGCCCGTATGTGTGTCATTCTGATCCAGAACCTGTACGTGTGTCATTTTGATCCAGAACCCGTATGTGTTTCATTTTGATCCAGAACCCGTATGTGTGTCATTCTGATCCAGAACCTGTATGTGTGTCATTCTGATCCAGAACCTGTATGTGTGTCATTCTGATCCAGAACCCGTAGGCGTGTCATTCTGATCCAGAACCCACATGTGTGTCATTCTGATCCAGAACCCGTAGGCGTGTCATTCTGATCTAGCACCTGTAGGCGTGTTTGGCTCCAGGCATCTGCCTCAAGTACACAGTGTTTGCTGTTAATGTGTCCCAGTATTTATTTTACCTCTTCTTGGAGGTTTTGTGTATTTCCCCAACTCCCTCTGTCCCTAAGCCAGTGTCCTCTTGAACAGTTTCTGTATTTCTGTAGCCGAACCAAAGCCGGGATATTTTTATTTGTCCAGATACTAGTATTAATGGATGTCTAACTACCTAATGTAACTTAGTTAAGAAACAACAACAACAGACTTCTGACTGGGGCCAGTGTGAGATCCCAGAGGCTGGTCTGCAAATCAAGCTACTTACGTCACTTACGTCCGTGTGGAAGATCCTGTGTTCAGGATTGGGTGACTTTTCTAAGAGAAATATGGGGGAGGGTTGGTTGCATTTTTAATCTAACTTGGGGGGAAAACCTATTTTTTACAATATTGTTGGTTTTGTTTTTCTATTAACATTTCCTTTCGCCTTGAATTTTTACTAAATTTCATCCTGATTTTAAAATCTTGTTTCTAATCTGGGAATTTGAAATCTTGGTACTTAAATGTTACACCAATTTTTCCAGAGTTCAAACCACTTTAATATCAGAACATGGTAAAAAAAAAAATTGCAGCCATTTCAAGCAGCTGGTGGGCTTTTTATACAATAACATCATTAACTGGTACCATTAATGTTCTGAGAGGTGAATGTAAAATGTAAAAAGTACAGCTTTTTTAAAAAAAACAAAACAATAAACTTTCAAAGAGAAAACCAGCGTGTAGTCTGTGTTATGTCCATTGACTTGATAAATGATTGAAATTTATTTTACATTTTTCCTCCATTGACAATGGGGAAGGAATTTGGGAGGAATTTGGGAGGGACATACTAGACATTTGCTCTTTTTTTTTTTTTTTTTAAAGAGTCAGATAAGGGGTGATGTCAAAGACTAACTCTCAGTTTTGTAAAGAGCAGTCGAGGGGTGCTGACCCTTAAAGTGTCCTCGCCTTGTTGGAGAGGCTTAAATGATCTGATTAAAAATTGAGTAAATAAAATTAACTTTAGATAGAAAACCATGTATTCCCAATTACTATGTATGGGTGCAAAAATTGGATAGGGAAAAAAATGGACTCATTTGAAAGACGGTGTTGGAGGAGAGCTCTGCGGATACCTGGGCAGCCAGAAAGAGCCAATTAAGCCTGAAACATCGCTGGAGGCAAAAATGACAAAATTGAAGCTGTCCTACTTCGGGCACGTCACAAGAAGGCAGAGTTCTTTGGAAAAGATAGTAATGCTAGGGAACATAGAAGCCCGCAGGAAAAGAGGAAGGCCAAATATGAGATGAACTAATTCCATAAAAGAAACCATAGTCATAAGTCTGCAGGAGCTGAGCAAGGCTGTGGAAGACAGGGCATTGAGGACATCACCCGTGCATGGGGTCCCCAGAAGTGTGGTCGACTCAACCGCATGTGACCCAGGAGGTACCTTGAGGTAAACTTGTGTGTTTAAAGGAAGGTGCTGTTTGCATGGTACTCTAGGGCTGTGTCTCCCAATCCTTCCAAAAAGCCACAGTGTTCCCACAGCTCGTGCGGGGTAAACTGAGGAGGTTGCTTGCTGCCCCAGGTGACTGACGGTTGTGCTGGTAACCCAGTGGCAGCACACTCCTTGGCAAGGACTGCTTTTATGCTTTGAATGATGGACAGGGGCGGTCACTGTTTAAAAGTTTTTATTGTAACATACAGAAAAGTGCACAATTCTTCATTGCAGAAGTTGAGTTTTCTCAAAGTGATTGCATCCATGTAACCAAAAAATAGCATTATCAGCTTCCTTTGGGTTACTTCTCCTTGCTTAGGGTAACTGCCCATCCGACTAGTTTTCACTGTTTTGATCACCTTAACCTTCAAGCTCTTGAGCTGCTGGGTTCTTCCATAGTTGTACTGGAAGAGCCAAGTCCCTGGTGTAGGCCAGGGGATGTGAGGGCTGGCAGCAAAGGACGTGGCCAAAAGGGAGAGAAAAAAACCAGACTCGGGTCAATCCTCTCACCGTCCTGTGGTTATCAAGGCAAACGGGGCTTGCCCTTGGTGTCAGTGTCTGCCTTCTGTTGAGTACTTTGTATGTGTTGGACACTACTAAACCCTTCCTACGAGACATTTTCCCAATCTTTACAGTAAACTGAAAAGAGTACTAATAATTCCAAACTTAAGGCTGACTTATTAATAATCACCCCAAGATTTAATTCTGTGAAACCCAGAGCTCAGCACTGTGCGTAGTCCTAGGAAGTGCTCTGTGAATGTTAGTTGTTGAATGGTGTTAGTGCAAAGTGTCGTGCAAAGAAAGGCAGCTAGTTAATAATAGTGCCAGTTGCAGGTGTGGTGCCCTTCACTTGCATTATCTTATTTAAACCTCATAACAACCCTGGAGACAACACACTGTCGTTCTCACCGGTTTTCAGAGAAAGCAGCAGACCCTTAGTCACAGAAGATGGTTCAGTAACTTAAACCCACTAAGTGGCTGAGTCCAGAACTTCCGTAGTCTAAGCCAGGTTCCCTCTAACCACTACCTTCTCTGGTCCCTTCCCCAAACTCTCAATGTTAAAATATAACAGTCAGCATTTTCACCTTTTTTTTTTTTTCAGTGCTTGGCTGGGAGTTTGTTGTTGTTTTTTAAATATCTGTTCTCACCTCCTATACACACATACAGAGCAAATTCTAGAAAATTTAAAACATTTTTATTTGCTAGGACACTTTTTCCTGCTGGATATAACTGGGTTTTCCCCTTAGCAGGAGAGTTGAAAGTCATAGTTATTGGCCAAGAAGTTGCTTTCCTTTCAAAAGGCATGAGTGTAACATATCTAAAAAAAAAAAAGGAACTGTTTAGAATGTGAAGAGTAATTGGTTTTGATGTAGCCTACTTTATTTAATGAGCAACAAGGGAGCCTCTGGAGAAAATGTGTCTGCAGATTTCCAGATCCCTTTCTTGTCATCCATGAAGTAAGGAGGAGGCTAGGAGCCATTGAACTTGTTTCTAAAAATATGTGGAGAGCTGGATATCCTACACATTGCAGCTCTTTGGATGTCAGTGGACTTTTTTGTGACGCGTCCTACAGTGGAGTCACCGACTAGAACACACCATTCATTCTGTGTCACCTGCTTCAAACTGCCTGCTTGGCTCCAGCCAGCAGCCTGCATCTGCGGTCTTCGGCAGAGGAAGCGATGGAGCCAGCCCCAAGCCCCGTGTTTAGTAAAGCTGTAAGCACCTTTCCTGCTTTTAAAAACAAGGCACTAGATGGAATGAACTAGAAACGGGGGCACCAGCTCACTGTCTTTGGACATAATAGCATGCTAAGGAATATATTAGCTCTAGGAAATTTAGTGTTAACACGAATAGATATTTTTGTGAATTATTAAGACAAAAAAATATATACAGTATGTTTAGGAGAATTCCTAGGAGAGTAAGGTAAGATAGAGCAAAGATACCTAGGTAGTTAATCCCTCTACCAATTTTCTCTAATCTGTGTTTGCTCAATTCGCTGAAAGATACAGATCTAGAAAATAACAAAATTCACTTCACTGGTGGGGGAAGACCAATAATCAGAATCTTAAAGATTTTCTCTCGTTGCCCAAAAGTGGAGACTCAGCAGAGTGTTGTAGTTTTCTGGAGGCTGATGCTTGGCTCTGTATGCTGATGGCCTGGATGGGCAAGGGGTTAAAATAGATGACCTCCCAGATTCACTAGGGAAGCAGTGCCTGCAGGGAACAGGCAGGGACTGAGCTCAGTAGCCCAGGGTTGGCAGGCCCCTGCCTACAATCAAGAATCACTTTTATTTCACCAAGATTCTTTGAATAAGTATTAGTGTTGGCTGAGATGCAGAGTGGCAAGCCAAGGCTTTGGAATCTGACTTTGTTGTGTTACCTTGGGCAACTGAATCTCTCTGAACCTCAGTGTCTGGGGCGGGGGGCGGGGTTCTCTGTCCCACAGAGCTCCCTGCAGCTGCCGCAGATGAGAATAAGTCTACCAAGACATGATCTGCATGGGAGGAAGGGCTGAGCAGTCTCTAGGAGGAGAAAGGTCTTGGGCCTCTCTCTCCTTGGGCTTTTATTGAGTTTATCTTGCATAGGGATGCATATCAAAGAAGGGAGGTATAGTTTACAGGTAACGTTTCTGGGATCATGGGGGTCCTTTTGAGTCAGGGTCTGGTAGACAGGGTGACACCAATTGGCTCTAAAACCTTGGGAAACAAACATTTTGTGCTTGGACCCTTAACATTTAAATTGAGGACATTCTTAGCAAAGCAGGTTTCACAGGATTTAATGCATTCTTTCTTACGCCTGATCACCCCCCTCCCTCCCCTCACCAGGAACCACCAGTTCTGGCACAGGGCTGCACCCCCCTTCGGCATTGTTTTAGACCCGAAGCAGGCGGGGGAAGCAAGGCAGCCAAGAGATTAGGAGACTTTTTACAGATAGAATGAGGGCTCAGGCTATGATAAAGCCAAGGGGTGAGGGTCTTTTGTCCCTCCTCCACAATCCCCTAAGTCCGTTCCTGATGGCCCTTTTGCGACTGTGCCTGTCTTAGTTTGTTCCTTCCTTGAGGAATCTTACCCGTCATTGACTACCCAGCCATCCTCCAGGGGCCAAGCAGGGTGAAGTAAAGGGGGCAGAGGCTGTGCCTGTGCCGGGAGGATAAGTTTTATCTCCTTAGTGGCTTATGGTCCCAAGGTCCCCTAGCAGTGGGGCCTTTTCACCTGAGGTTACAGCTCCTGTTACAGGCAGGATGGTTCCCAACAAGTGTCTTCATCTGTTAATTAATAGTATCTACCTCAGAGAGTGGTTTTGAGTATTCTAAAACTATTAACATACAGCACGATGTGCTAAGGGTTCTGCACATATGTATGTGCCAAAAGTAATTTTAGGACTGTAAAAATGTAACTTCTCCTTAACTAGGGGCAAGGAGCTCTACATTTGGCCCTTTGAAAGCAACTACGAGGCTGATGTGGCCCCTGGTGAAAATGAATTTGACACCCCTTGTCGAGGCGGTCTCCGGAGTCCCTGCGCTCTCATTCACCATGCTGCCCTGTGCGATAGACGTAGCACAGGACTGCTCGCGGGTAGTGAGTGCCCAGTCTTCAGAGACTGGCCTTTCTGTTGACATCGCTGCTGCCATCTGTCTGCTTCCTGTCCTTGCATGTTAGTCTGAGTGTCAAATCCGGAGACCAGGACAATTTCGGGAAGCTAGTTTAGTGCAAACGGACAAGGAAGGTAAAGCTGCTGGCTTAGGAGATCATGCTTATGCAACAGCTCTAACAAATGGGTTGTGAGTGCCCAGCGTGCTGGGCTGAGAAGTGTTCTGAGCCCCGAGGTCAGATAGAGTGGGATGGAGTGGCCTAATGACCTTTGCCATGGGCGGGGGAACCCATTTACTTGCTACCCTTGATTTAATTTGACCCCTTATATTGAAGATGAAAACTGAGGCCCAGAGATGTGAGATGTCTTGTCTAAGGTCACGTTGTTAGCTACAGGCAGGGCATGGCTAGAACGCGGTTGGGCCGGTCGTTTGAGTACCAACTGGCATTAGACTCTGCTGGAAAGTGCGGTGGACAGCTCACTTCATAACTGGGCTATAACTCGTTCTCAGTTCGTGGTTCATCTTTGCCTTTGCGCCTACAGTATAGGTGATCGGGGTCCTGGTTCATAGTCCTGGTTCTGCCACTGGTTAACCTTGGGGCAATACTTAACATCTGTGTGCTTCAGTGATAAGGTGACAGTCATCCCGGTGTGCCTGCTTATAGCCTGAAAGTCTCACCTCCTGGGAACCCCCTCAAAGCCAGGCAAACTGGGACAGTTGCTCACCCTACTCAGCTTCTTCCTCTGTAAAATGGGGTTGAGAATTGCCCCTTTTCCATGGAATCGCTTTGAAGATTGAACTAATTTATTACGGATAAAACACTTAGACATAGTGTTTGGAACATAGGAAGTCCTCAGTACGTGTTAGCCGTTTATTGTTCTTGTTTTCATTATTGGAGCCAAAGGATCCCCTCCCCACCATGGAGAGCCCCACTCTCATCCCAAGCAGGACAGGAAACCTTGTGTGATCATCTGGTCACCTGTAGCTTGTAGTTGGGGGTGTGTTTTCTTCTACTAGAGATAGTAATGATGAGGATGTTGTAGTCAATTGCGTTCTATTCAAATGGCATTGTTTGAGCACCTGTTGCATGAAAGGTGGTGCTCTAGCATCTTTTTGGGGATTCAGAGATAAACAAAAGCATGGTTCCTTCCCTCTGGGACCATGGGAATGGGCATCATGGTTGTCAGGAATGAATAATTCTAGTTCAGTGTCGCAGGATCTGCACTTGAGGCATGGAGAAAATTGGACCAGAATGTGGGTGAAAAAGAAAAGACTAGCAACTGACATTCATGGGACTGATGGTTAAACACTGCATGTGCATAATCTCATTTATTATTGTAACTTTGGAGGTTGTGATTACATTCCTGCATTTTACAAAAGGGAAAACTGAGGTTCAGAGACATTAAGAAGCTTGCCTCAATTTCACCCAAGCAGGTCTTGCTGACCCGAAGTCTGTATTGTTATTAACCGTGAATGCTTTACAAGTTCTGAAAGGAAATAAAATTCAAGGTTGGCCAGAAAGCTAGGCAGACCTTCAGCAGTGTCCCTAGCTGGGAATGGGAATTTCACCCACGGGAAATGGCTTGAGCGAAAGCACAAAGGCGGGGGAATGGAGGGCATGTTTAAAAAGTCAAATAAGGGTGTGTGTTCAAGAATCAATCTGGATGAATGAGCTTTGAACTTTAAAATCAGTTTGTTCCCCAACCTGGTGCCTTTTGTCCTTGTGCACCTCGGGCTCACCTTCCTTGCCTTTCGCCTTTCTCTCCCTTTCCCTGGCTCCACCCCCCGCCTCCCCCTTTTACATCGCCAGAGCGGTGGCTCGTGGCAGACCCTCCGTGATGCTTTCCAATTTCACACTTACATGCTCCTGAAAGTATTCGTAAACTAACTCGTATGTAAAACCAATAAAGGGCAACAGCACACATCCCTGTTACTAATTTTATCTGACTCCCTTCCTTCTGCTTTGATCATTCTTCCTCCCTTAAACACGGGGCTCCGACCTTACCAGAAAAGCAGGCTTTCAGGAATCCATGCACAGGGGCTCTGTAAGCATATTGATAGTAGGAACAAATAAGGGCTGATGTTTATTGAGCACATACCCTGTGCCTGGGTGAGTGCTAAGTCCTTTTCAGACATTACCTTCCTGAATACACCCAGCAACTTTGTGATGTGTGTTTCAAGGATTTACATTTCACAGATGAGGAAATTGAGGCTCAGAGGAGGAAAGCAATGATCATCTCTGCAACACATTCATATGTTTCCTTTTCCCGTTGGCTTCCCCCATCCTCACATAGAATGCTGAAGTATAAAGGATGCTTAGTTATCAGCCCAGCCAGCCCCCTCCATTTTTCACATATGAAACACACTGAGAAGGGGAGAGACTTGCCCCTAGGCACAGCTGATTAATGGTGGAGCAAAAACTAGTATCCAGGTCTTGCAACTATTAACCCAATGATTGAGAATTCCGATCTTGATGCCGAGGGACATGAGTTTGAGTTTAAATTCTGCAGCTTCCAAGTGGTGTGACCTTAAGTAAGTCATGTAATCTCTGGGTTCTGGTTTCCTCATCCAGAAAGTGGGGACAGTAAGTAGCCACCTCAGAGGTTTATTGTGAGGATTAAATAAAGTCATGCAAGCAAAGCAGCCAGAACAGTGAACCTCGTGCTTGAGAAACAAGCCTTAGGTCACTCTGGTGCTTTAGAAAACCTAGGGCTGCCTGTTGTCTGCCCCACCTGCTCAGTTCCCATCATGCCTTGAGGCTAAGCCCATAGCAAAGTTGCAACGCTACCTGCCCAGGGCAAGCGAGCAGGAGCCACTAGCTGCAAACCTTGAAATTCAAGACAGGCAGATGTCCAGGCATCTGTCTTTATTAATACCTCACTAAGAAGAGTTTGAATTGCTGTACCCGCCCCCTGCTCCCCTGCGGTGTTGAGAAGCTCACTTAGCGAGCCAGGGAGGACCAGGAGTGGATCTGCCCCTCCCCCAAGTCCCCAGGGAGCTGTATACTATATAACGCATGAAATGCTTATCTCCTGAATGAATGGTCTGCTGTTGCCTCATCACTTCTCATTGCAGCATATTAATCTCTCCCTAAGATCAAAGGCATACATGTGGAATTCAGAAAGTCAAAAGACTCTACACAGTGGCCACAAAATGTAGTAGTCCCCCGCTTTCTCCCTCATTTCCCCTCCCAGAAGCAACCATTTCACCGCTATTAGCTGATTATTTTGGTATTTAGCTACTTACTACGAATGCTAGGCAGTCCAGTTCTAAGCATCTCTATTAAGCTCCCCCTGTGGAAGTCATCGCCTACTCCCCCAATATATTTATTTTGTAATTTTGATGAGGTTAGTATTGAGTGTTTACATTACGGTGACTGTAAACACGGGTCACAGCTGAACCATAATGCAAACTATGATTGCTTTTTCTTTCCTGACAGTGGTTCCCCAGGGGTTTATAATTATCTTGTACTTTCTCTCATTTTTGTTTGTTTGGTTTTCTGTGTGCTTATTATGAATTCGACCTCAAACTCTTCACCATGTGTCTAAATCCTCCCTCAGGCATTCAGATGCGCAGACATTCCATTGATTTCAGCCCTCTGAGAGAGCCTCCTCCCCGGGGGCCTCTGACTCGTCCCCTGGGCACTGGTTGCTGCTCACCCACTGCCCTGGCCCCCTGCCTGGCACACAGCTGTCTCTCCGGGATCTCCCTTCACCACCATCCCGGTGCTCCCCTTTACTGCTCCTTGGGTTTGGGCCATTTCGTCTTTCTCTTGTCTTCCTGTTTCTCTACTTTTCCATGTCGATGAAACACATCTTACAGTGACTTACCAAGCGGGATTGAAAACATTTTCATTCTGTTCACTTACTTCATTGATAGTGTGGCTGAAAAAACTATATCTTTCATCCCCAGAATTTAGGTCCATACATTTCCAGACCTGAAAAAGCTTACTAAGTGCTTAGCACCTGAAGTGTAGTTCAACCAGCCCCTCCCTCCCTTCACCTCCATATCTAGAGGTTTCTCGTGTTGCTAATTTATTATTCTCAGCTTTCTCCACAGTCAATTTTAAGATTTGGGATTTTTTAAAAAAAATTTTTACTTTCTAGCTTATGAAATTTGGTTGTTTCCTCTCCAGTACTCTCCATTATGGTGGGTTTAATTATAGCTTGGAAATAATTTTCCTTCTGGATTCTGAAGACATTGCGTAATGCTTTCTAGCTTCCAGTGATGCCCTTGGGAAGTCTGAAGCCATTCAGATGATTGCTTCTTTAACTGGAATTAAAGTTTTGCCCTGGCTTTATTGAGATGTAATTGATATGTAACATTGTGTAAGTTTAAGGTGCACAACGTGATTTGACATATGTATATGTTGTGAAGCGATGACCACAATAAGGTTACTTAACGTATCCATCACCTCAACTATTGCCATTGTATGTGTGTGGTGGGACTATGTAAGATCTGCTCTCTTAGCGACCTCCTAGTGTACACTGTGGTATTGCTAACTATGAGCACCACGCTGTCCATTACACCCCCAGCAATGATTTATCTCATAACTGGACGTTTGAACTTTCAGACCATCTTTGCCCATTTCCCCCATTCCTCTGCCCCTGGCAACCACTAATCCACTCTTTGTTTCTATGAGCTGGTTTTTTTTAGATTCCATATATCAGTGAGATCAATATAGTATTTGCTTTTCTCTGTGTTAGTTCACTTAGCTTAATGCCCTCATGGTTTATTTATATTGTTGCAAGTAGTAGAATTTTGTTCTTTTTTGTGGCTTATATATTCCATTGTATATATACATATCACATTTTTTTTAACCCATCCATCCATCAATGGATGCTTAGGTTGTTTCCATGTTTCGGCCGCTGTGAATAATGCTGCTGTGAACATGGGGGTACATGTTGGTGATGGTGGTTTCATCTCCTGTGATATATACCCCGAAGTGGGGTTGCTGAACCATATGGTAGTTCTATTTTTAGTATTTTGAGGCCTCTCCATACTGTTATTTATGGTGGCTGTTCCAATTTACATTCCCACCAACAGTGCCCAAGGGTTCCTTTTCCCCACCAACACTTATCTCTTGTCTTTTTGATAACGGCCATTCTAACAGGTGTGAGGTTGTCCCTCATTGTGGTTTTGATTTGCATTTCCCTGATACTTAGTGATGTTGAGCCCCTTTCCATGTCCTCATAGGTCGCTTGCGTATCTTCTTCGGTGATCTGACTTTGACCTCTCTGGGAGCTTGTAGGACCCTTGGTGTTTTGTGACAGACCTTGGTGTGGACCCCCTGTGCGAGGCAGCTAGTGGACTTTTTCGGTTCTGGAAACTTATGCCCTTACATTCTGAGAATTGAGGTATACATACACACAAATGTGAACGCAGGTTTCATGGACGTGACGGCTGGCCTCCAAGATGGCCCGAATGATCCTTGCCTCCTTACAGTCATATCCCCACGCATTCTGCTCTTGCTATTGGACCAGGGTTGGTCTCTGACCAATAGTGTACAGCAAAACTAATGGTAAGTTTGCTTCTGAGATTGGGGTACTAAAGACATTGTTGTCTTGGTCTTGCTCTCCCTCTTGGATCACTTCCTTTGGGGGAAAGCTAGCTGCCATGTGAAGGAGTCCCATGGGGAGGCCCATGTGGCAAGAAACTGAGACTTCCTGCCAACAGCCAGCTAGCCACCGAGGCTTCTGCCAGTAAACATGTGACTCTGTCACCTTGGAAGCGAATTCTTTAGCCCAATGGAGTCTTCAGATGAGACTGCAGCCCCTGTTGACAGCTTGACTGCAGCCTCATGGGAGACACTGAGCCAGAACTAGGCAACTAAAGAGATTCCTGACCCTCAGAAACAGGTTAAGAGAATAAATGTTGGTTGAGCTACTGGGACAATTTGTTACGCAGCAGGAGGTAACTAATAGAATGGATGGTGCCCTCCCCTCCATTTTCTCAGTTCTTTCAGTCAGGGATCCCTGTTACTTAAACAGTGGACTTCCCGTAACAATCTTTAAATGTCTCTTATTTCCTATCTCTGCTTTTTTCCTTTTCTGGGAGATTTTCTTAATTTTATTTTCTAATCTTTCTATTGAGTTTCACTTTTGCTCTTTCATTAAAAATGAATTTTTTAAAGATCTTTTTTCTTTTTTTAATTTTTCATCCCATCTTTCTTTAAAAAAAATAAAAATAGTGCCTGGTCCTGTGGTCCTTGAACTCAAGAGATCCTTTGCTTCGCCTTCTCTGGAGGAGAAATCTCCCGTCGTTGGCCGGGCTGGGGTCTGGGCATCGTGCTGCATGACGTAGGGAGGCAGATCCGGGGAACTGACAGCTGCTTAAACTGCATGTCCACCAGTCCCACTGCCTTCACCTTCGTTTCTAGACGCACCTCTACTCCTGATGGCGTGTGGCTAATTCATGATGCTTCGCTTGGCTTAAGATTTTGTTGTGTTTTTCCCCTTACGTTGAGCTTCCATAATTTAGTTTTTCCTTACCTATTTTCTCCGTTCTGGTGGGTTTAAGTTCTAAAACAAAAACGAAAACAAATAACTGTAGTTGTTTTAGTGGGATTTCATGGAAAAGGGAAAAACAGCTATGTATATTTTCCCAACCCTCTCTAGTTCAACCCTTTGTGCTTTGCCTGCCCTCACCTCTCTCTGGGACTTTCTGTGACTCCATTCAGCCTCTTGCTCATCAGTGAAGGGGACATTGGCTGACTCATAGTCACTGTGGTTCTGAGGTCATAGTCCGTGAATAACTGCAGTGGGAACATTGGCAGGTCAGTTCCAAACAGTCAGTACATCCTTATTTACTGCAAAGCTGCTGGTTTGTGCCTGAAGACATGTCCGTGGCCTTTAACTGCACACTTGGGCTTCAGAGCCGAGTGTCAGTAGTTAAGAGGAGGAATTTACATACATGCACCTTGAGGGTTCGAGTGTGTATATATAACACAATGCCTGTGGGTTTATATGCATATGTACATGTACTCACATCTCAAAAATGAGCCTTCTTGCCAAACAGAACCTACCTTCAGACCATGGGTGAATTGAGAAGCATGAAAAATGTTCAGCCTAAAGTATGTTTAAATATTCATGACGCCTTCAAAGCAAAGCTGTTGGGAAGATGAAGCCACCTGGAACACAGCTGTCATAGTACAATGAGGCATCTTAAGAATCAGAGACTCGTGCAGGGCCGGGCAGAGTATTCAGAGGTGTTCAGCTCCCTGCTGCCCACTGTAATAAAAACTACTTTGGGTGTGTCATGTCCATTGTTAGCAAGATGAGATTTAACATTTAGAAAGTCTAGCACTGTCTTACCAGCTTGAAGATAATGATATTTGGGGTTATATAACTTCTGGGGAGTAATAAATTCGACTTATTTACTACCTATCCACCCTTATGTGAGATGGTTTTAGAGGTGGCCGTTATGTGGCACATTCATTAGTACTCTCCCCATTTGTACCCGTGGCAGACACCACTAACCAGTCGTGGCCCTCACTCTCTAGGCCCAGATGTGAGGTCTCAAAATCCTTTTCCCCACAGTGCCCCTTGCAGCCACTAGCAGTTGATTGGGGGTACAGTGGGGAGGGTTGGCCAGTGCAGCATATGAGACGCAGAAACCACCTCTGCTTGGGTGTTTTATCGCCATTTGCAGTTGAACATGCTTCAGTTCACATTACTTTTCTACCCAGAACTGACCTAGGCACGGTCCATCCAGAACCATCCATCTACCGGGTAGGGTAGAGTTTTGGCTTTTGTGGCCTAAAATCACTTTAGCCATTTTGTTTTTATCTGACCTGCCGTGATTGTCCTGAGTTTTGGTTTAAGTCATCCGGGTTTCAGCACTTGTGCAGTCGGTTTCTTGCACTCGATAGCACACTGTATCTTATTTCACGTCGTCATCTTTTCGTTCTAACCCGGGGATCGGCACACCACGGCTCACAGGCTCAATCCAGCCTGCTGACCCTTTGTGTAAATAAAATTTCTCTGGGCCACAGCCACGCCCATAAGTTTGTGTATGTCTGTGACTGCTTGCACACTACAAGGACAGAGTTGAGTAGTTGTGACAGAGACTGGCCCCCAAAGACAAAAATATTTACTATTCACTCTTTGCAAAACAGAAGTTTCCTGACCCCATTCTAAATAAATGATCATTCAAGCCTCTGTGGCTCTCAACTCTTAATCCAACATTTTCTCAATGGTATACATATTCAGCTCTTCTGCTGATTCATTCAGTCACACTTGTAACCAACCCACGTTTCTCCACTGTACTCGCAAGGCCGTCCTGGGCCATGTCACGTGTCCCATTGCTACTCAGAGATGCTGATGATGACACCCCCCACCATTTGTGGAGCACTCACTACAGTCACTCTACATAGGGCAAGTGAACAAAAGTAAGCAAATCGCTTGGCGTAGTGCCTGGCATGGAGTAGGTGCTCTATTATTTTTAATTTTTACAGGGGCCCTATGAAGGGGGAGGTATTATTAAAGAGCTTAAGTAACGTTAGGGTAGCCAACCTGGTAAGTGGCAGAACTAGATTCTAACTCAGTTTGGACTGAATCTAAAGCTTGTGACCTTTCCATTAAACCATATCTGTTTCTACTACATTTAACTGGTTTGCCAGTCTAGTGCTCTGTATGTAACTAGATAATGGGAATTATATGTTGTGCATAATCTGTACTTTTAATGTGTGTGTGCGTATGGTAGTGTGTGTTGTGTCAGGTCCTTCTAACGTGCACGTTAGACATTGTTCCCATTTTCCAGTGGGAGAAACTGACGCCAAGAGAGTGTTGTTCAGACTGACAGTCAGCTGGCACAGCTGGCACAGTTTGTTGGCACAGTTCTGAGTTGGTATGATTCAAAACGCTTTATTCTGCACGGCTGTGGTGCACAGCCGTGATCCGCGGCTGAGCTGACATTCATTCAGCAGTTGCTACAATACACATTTACAGAGCACCCACCCTGTACCAGGGGCTGTGCTCAATCCGTGATACGTTATTTCTGTCGTGAATTCCTGTGCTAAGTGCTTGCAAACTGTTGAATTGTCTAATGTTTGTTTTTAATTCAGTGTACTTGGTAACATGTTTGCGGTTGCATTCTCTTCCCCCAAAATTGAAATTTAAGGTGTTGTTTTTGTACCTCAATTTTCCCATCTGTGAAATGGTAAAGAAAATACCTGGCTTTACGTCTTTCAATTTTCTAAGTTTATGAAATTACAAACAAGAGAAGTCTTATGGGTAGGAGTCAATCCAAAGATGTTCTCTGTGGCTTACAGAGTGAATTGTAAGAAATTGAATTAATTAAAAAATTTTAAACTGAGAGATTTTTGAGCGTCTCCTAAGGAATCAGATAACTTTGTAGGACTGGCTTTGTTGTCCTATGTGGACATATGGCTGGAGCTGAGTACAAGCTTCTCCCTTTAAACAGGGTCCCCAGCATGTCTATTGTCTCCCCAGCACCGAAGCCATGCAAGTTGCTATTTAAAATGTCCCATTTTAGTCATTTACTTTGCCCTCTGATCCTTGAATTTGCACCTTCCACATTCAAGCAGGGTATAAGAAAGAACATCATCTATGAGACGAAATGTGCTTCACAACCATTTGAACTGAGTGGATAGAAGACCTTAGCTCTCTGATTCTATGTATTGTAAAGGAACTTACCTTTAAATCAGAACAGGACATTTGAAATACGAATAAATGGAAGAAAAGCTATTTTTAATACACACACATATAATTATAGACTGTAACTCCCACCCACACACTGAGAGTGAAGTGTTAACCTCTATAAAGCTAAGGGGGAGTTATAATCATGTCCAAAGCCCAGCGTAGGCTCACTGAGAAGCCAGCTGGCGGGGTCTTGGGCAGCACAATCCCATCCCCATTCTTTAGCATAGGTTTGTTGTTCTGCAGGGGAAGTACTGTATTTAGTACACTCTCTTAAATTTAAACTTAATTCTGGACTCTTACTTTTAAGTAGATGTCATTTCTGTCTATAATATAAAGAGGAACAGTAAATAAGAGAATAATTAACTCTACCAAAATGTCTATTCTCCAGGACATTTAATTATTTCCTTTATGTAGTTTTTGGGCTTGTTTACTGCTTATTTTAAAGGACTGAATGGCGGCAGGGGGCACTTCTTCTCCCTGAAAGCTGCGAAGCATTTGCTCTTTGCTTTCTGCACGGCTGTTTCAGTGGTGCCCGGTACCGAGTGAGTGGTCAGCAATGCTCACAGAATGAATGCTTGCCCCTCCTATGGTGACATTATAATTGCTCATCTCTGTCACAAAAAGCATGGTGCTAATGGGCAAGGGGAGCATTTGATCCCTTTCTGGAAACTGTGCTTTGTCTGGGCTTTCTGAAATAGGATGCATTACCTTCCCCTGCCAGCTTTGTTCACAAGGGGAAATGAGTGAAATAAGAATCAGATTTAGCCGCCCTTCCCAATGCCTCCCTTCCCTGCTCCCAATACATACACACACAGTGCAATTCAAAATGTTGGCCCTGGCTGGGTAGCTCAGTTGGTTAGAGCATTGTCTCAATACTCCAAGGTGGTGGGTTCGATACCTGGTAAGGTCACATTCGAGAATCAACCAGTGAATACACAAATAAATGGAACAACAGAGCGATCTCTCTCTCTCTCAAATCAATAAATTAAAAAAAAAAACGTACTCCCACAAAATACACAGCACATGTCATCAGCACCAAAGTCATTCCTTGAGTCTAGGTCTTTGCTCACACTCGGCATTCCACAGCCCCTTCTTTGGCAGCGAACTGAGCCATTAGATCCCTTGAATAGAAATCTCCTTCCCCAAGCACACCACTTAGCCACACCACTCCATGTTAATACCATTTCTCTTTAAAGCTCTTAGCACTTAACTCTCTGTACCAATGATGTGGCAGGTAGTCATACACATCTCTTGTTTTCGTACTTAGATCTGGTATTTAACCTTTCATGTGTTGGTTTCTCTATTTCTCCCCTGGGTCATAGGCAGGCTGAGCACATAAGCAATAAGAAAAGGTAGTTATTAGCGTGGTTTCTTGCACATAGTCTGTGTTGTAGTTTACCCCCAAAGCATGCTTCGAGAGAAGATTCGGGTCCAGTTGATTTATTTGGAAGGTTGATCCCGTGTAACTTGGGGAGGGAGTAGGAAAGCGAGACAGGCAAGGGAAGAAAGGCAGAAAAGGATGTGATAGACAATGGGTTACCACTGGGAGTAACTGGGGACAGTCCTGCTGGGGACCTTTTAAGATAGTATGGTCCAACAGAAATATAATGCAAGCCGCAAGTGTTAATTGTAAATTTTCTAGTAGCACATTAAAAAAAAGTAAAGAGAAACAGATGACATGAAAAGCATATTTCATTTAGCTCTGTATATCCAAATTATCACTCCAGTATATAATCAATACAAAAAGCATGTGTGAGTGGATTGAAAATCTCTGGGTTGCTGTCATGGTGGCCTTTCCACCTTGGATTTGGTTGCACAGCTGGAGCACTGCATACTCTAGAGGGCGCTACTCACCTAGGCTTCCACGGACTGCAGGCTGCATGGTGCCCTTAAGTCACGCAGTGCCCAACCCTCACAACTCCTTATGCGAAGGCTGTCAGCCTCTTACCTCTTGATTATTACTATGTTCATCACTTTGGGGAAGGAATAAAGGATTATTAGAGCAGACATATTCGCCTGGGCTTGTCTACATGTTCTGTCCTTTAAGGGTCACTAAACATTCTGAGTGCCTGACACCATTCACTAGCAAGCCAGCGTCATGTATAACAGCCGAAGCCAGCACCTCCAGGGCCTTGCAGTCACTCTGAAGCAGTCAGCGTCACACTGCTAATTCTAGCTCGCAGTCTACGGAGGGTACCAGTGAGCTTTTGCTACACACCCTGGCCGATGTAGAAATGGCTCACCTAGGCTGTGGCTGGGAAAGAGCAATGTCTGTGGCCCAGAGCTCCCCCCACAGTGGTAGGCTGCCCGGCTCCTCCTCACCTAGACCCCTTTCTCTCTGCTGGTCTTCTTCACCTCGGTCACCACGAGGTGTCTGGCTGCAAGTCAGTGAACTCTGGATGCCTAAGCTCTGTTGCTCAGTCACAGAGGGGCTCTGAATTCATTTTGTTCCTTTTTCATTTGTTCCTGTGTGGTGGGCAACAAACCACACAAGTGGAATCAAGTTGGTCTGATTGGTAGCATCTAGAAAAAAATATTCAAAGCAGTTTCCATGAAAGGAAGTCTTGGAATGAATTGAATATGGGATTGGAAAACAACTCAAAAATCAAGCTCTCCAACCATTTCCTGTTATAGAAGATGAGCTGGAAAATCTGAGAGGCTGAGGAGCTCATTCAGGGTCACACAGTGGGTTAGTGGCAGAGGATTAGCTGCTTTTGTGGAAGAGACTGTCTTATTTACCTCCCCAGTGCGTTGCCTCTGATATACTGCTTGCATTAAAAAAATGTTGGTGTGATAGACTGATGCACTTTTAAAATATCCAGTTTACCTACAGGCCAAAAATACATCCCCCTGCCTCCCCCCATGTATCTATGTTGTGTGCGTTTGTTGATTTTGCAAATCCAGCACCCATTACCCTTCCTGCCTGTATCGACCCTTGCCCTCTGTGGGAGAAGTCACGCGAGCCACGTTTGGGCAGTCAGAGCATTCCATTCCCCTGGCCCCAGCGACTTACTCGTTCAACAGTTGACACGTGATCCATGTCAGACCAATTATGAGAACTCAGCTTTGGGACCTTCTTTCGGTCGTGCTGTTACCAACAGGGGAGAGCCGGCCTGAGAATGAAGCCCATATGGAGGAGAGAAGAACTGAGAGCTGGGGAGAGCAAGGCCTTCGACCACCCGAGTCCTGGTCCGTGTGTATCTGGAGCTATGTCTGTCCCTGGATTTTTTTCTATCACGTAAGCTGATAATCTCTTCTTTTTAAAAAACCTAAAAACTTAGGTTTTTATCACTTGCATTTGAAAGTAAATGGCATCAGCACCAATGAAACAATCTATAGATTAGTTAGTACCTTCGACATCTACCGTCTGGATGTTCACCCTCCCACGAGCTCAGGGAGGGTAGTTCCTTTCCAGGCATTCTGTTTTTTTGCAGCCAAAAACATCTTGATTAAAACAACTGTTTTTTAAATGTATTTTTAAGTAAAAAACGGAAGTAAGAACTTCGAATGAAATATTGCTGGGAAGCTCAATTTGTAAAGTAATTAAATGAGGAATTGCCTGAGTAGACGTGGAGATGGGGTGCTGAGACCTTGCCCACTGGACCTCGGTGGTGTCCCTTGTGACAGCCCCACGTTTCCTCTGAGGTCCTGCGACCCTGCAGGACCTCCTTTGAAGACTGGCCTCGGGGCTGACTTTTGAACTAGAACAAGGTTTCTCAGCCTTGGCGTTATTGATATTTTGGGACATAATCGTTTGTGTGGGTCGTCCTGTGCATGTAGGGTGCTGAGCAGTGGCCCTGGCCTCTACCCACTAGATGCCAGTAGCACGCGTCCCCCATCGTGACAACTAAAAACGTTTTCAGAAATTGTCAGATGTTCCTTAGGGGAGGAAAATAATCTGTAGTTGAGAACCACTAAATCAGAATCACTTCTCAACCATTTTAGAACAGTAAGTTTGCTAAATTGTTGGGACAGTGTTGAGAGATGAGTAAAAAGAAATGAGTTACAGAAAACAAGAAGTGGAGAGGTGGAGAAATTAGAACTCCGTTCCCTGCCACTGGGAATGTAAACTGGCAGAGACTCTGTGGAAAGCAGTTTGATGTTTCTTTAAAAAGTCAAACACAGAATTACCATATGATCCAGTAACTCCATTCCTACCTAGGTCTATACACCAAAGAACTGAAGGCAGGACTCAAATAGATATTTGTACATTAATGTTCATAGCAGCATGGTTTACAGTAACCAAAAGGCGGAAGCAACCCATATGCCCATTGGACAGACGAAGGGATAAGTAAAATGTGGTCCCCACATACAACGGAATATTATTCAGCTATAAAAAGAAATGAAGTTACATACTGCAATATGGAGGAACCTCGAAAACATTATGCCAAGTGAAATAAGGCAGATACAAAAGGCCAAGTATTACAGGAGTCCACTTATGTAAAATATCTGGAGTGGGAAAATTCATAGAGACAGAGTAGTGGTTACCTGGGTCCAGGAGAAGGGGAAGTTACTGTTTAATGGGTACAGGGTTTCAGTTTGGGTTAATGACAAATTTTGGAACTAGATAGGGGTGATGGTTGCACAACATTTTGAGTATAATTAGTGCCATCAAATTGTATGCTAAAATCTGGTTAAAATAGCACATTTTATGTTTATTTTTTACCACATTAAAAAAGAAACAGAAAACCCCAAATGAGTTAATAAAGTCATAAACTTTTGCCAAGTGTGGCAGCCTTTGGCACACTGCATTTCCCGGATGCCGTGGCACACGACAGAATATCTGAGGGCAGGGAGTGGGTGGGAGGCGGGCACTCTGTGTTCTGGTCACTGGGGCTGGAGTCTGTGGAGCTCTCGGACGTCCACTTTAGAGGGACAGGTTCCAGCGCGTCCTCGCCGTGTGCCAGGCGCTGTGCTGAGGTCTTTACAGAATTCATCTCATTTAATCCTCACAACCACCCTAAAAACTAGGCGCTCATATTGCCCTGCTCTGTATGTGAATAAACCAAGGCTCAGAGAAAGAGGTAGTGGCAGTGTTCAACCAGACCCAGGTACTCAGATCCCACGTGGGTCCCGTGCTTTTAACCCCTGGACTCTGTTTCCCTGCCCCCCTGCCCCCAAGATTTGGAGCCAAAATGCTTAACTTGGGATTAAAAAGTCCCATTTTGAGTATTTACTTAAACAGCAATGAAGGAGAAATAAAGTTGTTTGTGCCTCCCAAATAACTCTGGTCTTTCTGACTACACAGTTAAAAAAAAAACCCATCACATTCTGCAGAAGATGTGTCCTCTGGACAATGCCGATGAGATCAGAGGAGCGCTTTTCCCCAGGGGAAGGCCGGAGTGCAAGGGCTTTGCAGTGGGCGAGGGTGCTTCTGAGGTGTGCGTTTCGTTTCCAATTTCCTGCTGGGCTTGCACAGCTCTCTCCAGGTTTTCTTGTCTATCTTCCTGCCTTGTGGGGAGGTGGATTATGGCACTTGATGGTTTAATCTGTGTAATCTCTAGACAAAACATGTCTCCACTTTGCTGCCAGGAAAATGTTTTATTCTGCTTCTGGATCTGGAGAAAATGAATGATGATGCTCTGGGTGTGTGTGTGTGTGCGCGCGCGCTCGCGCGCGTGTGCGTGCGTGTGTTGGTACCCAAGGATCTATGTGGAAAGAAGCCGGTGGGCCTTAAACCTAGGGATTTTAAGTGCAAGTTTCTTCAGTCTCCTTTAAGGAATTACAGTCCCCATCTTACCGAAATTGTATGCAAAGCTTTGTGTCTGTGGCATGATTATTGGTTTTTTTGAGGGAACACAACCTAACGTTCACCACAGTTTCTAAGGGGTTCTGGAGAATGTCAGTCTGTAATTGTGTGATGCCTGTTCCCTGGCACGTCTTTCTCTGAAGAGCCACGATCATCTTAGGGATGAGAGGTCCTTGATGTTTTAGAAGCACCTTTATTTAGGTAAAGGGGCTGAGCACAGACAGCAGCCATGGGAATTGTTATTCTTTTGAGCTTGTTCAGTTTGAAGCTTGAAGAAACCTATCCAGATGGAAATAAACTTTGGCCAAATGAGTCTGAGCGTGCCAGTCTGCTCCTTCAGCCATCCCCCCTCTCCTTCCAGCCCCTTCTCCTCCTGTTCTGCTATTCCCGCCCCTGCCCACCTTATGTGCCTCAGGCCTGGGACCAGCATGGGGACTGTAAAGACCAGATACTTTCACTTTATTTAACTTGCTCCCAGCACATGGTAGGAATCAATAAATGGTAGCTTAAAAACAGCACACTCATCCAGCTCACTGTGAAATAGGAATTTGCTCCAGACATAGACTAGGGAGAGATTCCCATTCTTCTCTAGTAGAACCCACAGAGAGCTCTGAGATTACACATTCATGGCAAATGGTAAGCCATCTGCATGTGAGCTGCTTTACTTAAAAAACAAACACTTTTCTCAGTATTATCTCCATCAGTCATCACAGCAATTGGAGGGGTTGGTATTTTCAAACCCATGTTAGAGAAAAAGAGACAGGTTTACAGAGATGAAGCAATTTGCCCAAGGTCACAAAGAGAGCAAGCATCAAGAGTCAGGACTGGAAAGCCTGCTGTTTCCATGTCTTTCACGTGGGTTTGCGTTTTCTCATTTGATAAGGAAAGACTTCCTGTGAGAGAAGGCCCATGAACTGAATGTTACCAAATGGGGTGCTTAACATTTGGATGTCCCTGTCTGTAATTCACTTGGGATTGAGCAGCCCTTCCCACATTTTACTGCATATACAAATCACCTAGGCATCTAATTAAAATGCGGATTCTGATTCATCAGGTCGGTAGAGCCCGGAGCAGGGCCCGAAATCCACATTTCCAGCCAGCTCCTAGGCGATGCTGCTGCTCATGTGTGGACATTGGAGTGGCCAGGGGGTCGATGCTAAGTTTATAAAGGACTCGCTCATATATGATCTCATTTGCTCTTCACCCAAGTCCTGTGAATTATCTATTATTATTCTACCTGAGAGGTAAGAAGATTGGGAGTCTTATTAGAAATAGCTATCATTTTCAAGTGTCAGGCATTTCTCTCTCTTTTTAAAGTGTATTTTATTGATTATGTAGTTACAGTTGTGCCAGTTTTATCTCCTTTGCCCCCCGCCCCAGCCTGGTACCCCCCTTCCCTCCAGCAATCCTCCCCCTTAGTTCACATCCATGGGTCGTGCATATAAGTTCTTTGGCTTCTTCATTCCCTATACTATTCTTAACATCCCCCTGTCTATTTTCTACCTACCAATATGCTTCTTAACGGTGGCCATCACCACGTCACCCACACCAGCAGCAGGAAGTCTGTTCAGTTAATTATGCTTCTTAATCCTTGTGTCTTTCCCCCCATTCTCCCCCTTCCCTCTCCCTGCCAATAACCCTCCAAATGATCACTGTATCTGTGATTCTGTTCCTGTTCTGCTTGTTTGCTTAGTTTGTTTTGTTTTTGTTTTTTTAGATTCAGTTGTTGATAGTTGTGAGTTTGTTGTCATTTTAATGTTCATAGCTTTCATCTTCTTTTTCTTAAATAAGTCCCTTTAACGTTTCATATAATAAGAGCTTGATGATGATGAAATCCTTTAGCTTTACCATGTCTGGGGAGCACTTTATCTGTCCTTTGATTCTAAATGATAGCTTTGCTGGATAGTCATCTAGGTTGTAGGTGCTTGCTTTTCATAACTTTGAATACTTCTTGCTAGTCCATTCTTGCCTGCAAAGATTCTTTTGAGAAATCAGCTTATAGTCTTATGGGAACTCCTTTGTAGGTAACTTTCTTCTCTTGCTGCTTTTAAGATTCTCTCTTTATCTTTAACCTTTGGCGTTTTAATTATGTTGTGTCTTGGTGTATTCCTCTTTGGGTCCTACTTGTTTGGGACTCTCTATTCTTCCTGGACTTGTATGTCTGTTTCCTTGGCCAAATTAGGGAACTTTTCCTTCATGATTTTTTCAAATAAGTTTTCAATTTCTTGCTCTTCCTCTTCTCTTTCTGGCACCCCTATGATTTGGATGTTGGTGCTTTTGGGGTTAACAATATCACCCCATTTCCTCCCCCTTCTTCAAAATTACTCAATGACTTTTATAATTAAGGAGAAAATGCCAAGATTTTTATTTTTAAATCCTCACTCAAGTATATGCTTATAGATTTTTAGAAAGAGAGGAAGGAGGGCAGGAGAGAAACGTCAAAGTAGGAGAGAAACATTGACCGATTGCTTCCCTTATGCACCCTGACCAGGGATTGAATCCTCAACCTATGGATGTGCCCTGACTGGGAATCAAACAGCAATCTTTTTGTGCATGAGACAATTCTCCAACCAACTGAGCCACACTGGCCAGTGCAAAAATGCCAAGATCTTTAACATGGCCGGTTAGGTCCTCTATGTTCTAGCTTCTGTCTTTTTACCCAGTCATCCCTAGTCCCATCCTCCTCCGCTTTACTCAGCTCCGAACAAATCAGTTTATTGGGTTTTCAGTTGTTTGATGGGCGAAAACTCTTTTCTGACTCTGAGTCTTTGCCCTTTCTTGCTTATCCCTCTGCCTGCATGTGTCTTCCCCACCCCAGTCCTTTACCTGGTTAACCTTGGTGTGAGTTTGCTAGGGCTTCTATAACAAAGTGCCACAGACTGGGTGGCTTAAGCAACACAGATTAATTTTCTTACAGTTCTGGAGGCTACAAGTCTGGGGTCAAGGTGCTGACAGATGGCTTTGTTCTGAGGCCTCCCTCCTTGGCTTCTAGATGGCTGCCTCCTTCCGTGTCTTCACCCCGTGTTCCGTGTGTATGTGTGTGTGTGTCTGTGTGTCTGTGTCTGTGTCTAAATTTCCTCTTGTGACGACACCAGTAATATTGGATAAGGATCCACCCAGATGACTTCATTTTGACCCAATTACTCTTTAAAGACCCTGTCTCTGAATACTGTCACTTTCTGAGGTCCTGGGGGTTAGGGCTTTAACATGAATTTCAGGGGGACATAACTCAGCCCATCACTACTCTTTTCAATGTGTAGGTCACAGCCTAAATGTCATTTCCTCAGAAAGCATTCTTTTACTCTACTTAGTCCAATCCAAATTAGATATAATGCTGTTCTTGTAGAGAGCACCCAGTCTACCTCCCATACCTATTCCATTTTGTATTGCTTATGCATTTCTGGGTCTCCATCTAGAATTTAAGTGCCACAAACTCAAGGACCATATCTTTTCTGGTCACTGCTATATCCCTCAGCATATAGCACAGTTCCTGGACCATAGTTAGCAGCCAACACAAATTTGTTGAATGAATGAATGAATGAATGAATGAAAAGTCCAAAGATTGCACAGAATCTAGCAACTTTGCATCAAGTTAAACTGAGACCAGAACCACTGAAAGGAGAGATGATTCTTACCTAGGTTTAAAAATCTGCAGAACAAGTGATTTCACACTAGCCCTTAGTATCTCCTCTGCAGCCTTTTGGCATGAAATGTGCAAACTGTGACTGGAAATCGATTCAAGCTCAGAGGTAGGCAGCAGGGAGAACGCATTTATAAAATTACTGCTGATGTGTGCTGTGACATAGCCCAGCGTGGCACCACGGGCCAGTGTATGACCAACACTAATGACACTGGGCTTTTTGCTTAAAAGATACGAAAATTCAGCCGTAAGCAGGGACTCAGAACAAATTTCATTCTTGTCCACTTGTTTTAGATGTTTAGATTTAGACTTGATTTGAATTGGTTTTCTAGGCGGCTCCATTTTCAAAGTTAGCTTTTGGGTTTGTGGAAGGTGCAACGCTGATGCACTGGTGTGCAGTTTCCCTCCAGCTTCTGGTTCAGGGACAGTCTCTGGGAGACCTCTGAGGCCCAGCCATTCTTAGGCAAGATCACAAATTCCAAGGATCCTCTGGCCAGAAGGTTCTGGACAGTTACTTTGTCCAGTCCCCTGTCTGCAACAGCTGGGTTTGTTCAGAGCAGACCATTAATTTATTTTTATTTATTTAGCAAATATTTACTGAGTGTTTGGTCTCGGCCAGGCACCATGAGGTAACAGAGAAAAGTAAGATAAGTTACTCCTTGAGGGCAAAGACCAAATCTTGGTCTTTCTTCTCTTCTGCTGTGCTGCTTGGGCTGTTCTCTCTTCTACTGTGCTTGGCCCGACTGCTGTGGCAAGAACAACTGTGTGGTGACATTTATCATTTTTGGTGCCCAGTGTTACAGTCTCCATCCTGTCTTTGGGAAATTTCCCGTTATACGAGTCTTGTGGGGAGGGAGGGCTGCTTCTCCCACTATAGGGGTGCCAAAGATGAGGTAATTGTCTTTCCTGAATCCTTTGCAGTTCAGGTGTGAGCATGTGACCTAGACTTGGCCAATCAGATGCACGTGTGTAAGACTTGGAACTGGGATTCAGGACGGGGCAGGAGCTCCACTGGGTTTCGAGGGGCCGGATGGTGCCAATGACGGCCTTGGTGCCCCAGCCAGCAGGGCCCAGCGCTGGGCTGCAGCGCCCTCCTCATTCACTACTTTCCTACTTTTGCTTAATTCAATTTAATTTGTATTCTTCTCCCCACCCATCTTTTTTTTAGGGTAATTTCTAAAAGTGATGTTTAGTATTATGACAGCACGGGACGAAACATAGAGGGAAATGCCGCAGATAGTCCGGCTGTTCCAATTCAGTGACGACTTGCACCTCCTTCCCCTTTTTCATGTGTGTTCGTACAGATTTATGAATGGGCTTAACGCAGACCATTCTTGGTACTGCTGGAAGCATTTTAAATTAGTGTTACAGGACTAACATTTTTCCTTGTGATTTTATAAGTTTTATTATTAAAATGTTATTTTAAAAGTTTGCCTTATTAAAAAATTAAGACCTATCGAAGAGTTGAAGTAATAGTACAGTGAACACCCATATACTCCCCTCTAGATCAGTTGCTAACAGTTTGCTGAATTTTTTTTTCTCTCTCTCATGTGCCTGTATGTTTTCCCCACTGAATTATTTGAAAATTAGTTGCAGAAATTATGGTAGTTTCCCTCTTAGTAGTTCAGACTGTATTTTCCTCAGTAAAAGGACTTTCTCCTACATAGTTACAATACCATTATCATAGTTAAGAATAACAATAATTTCATAACATCGTCTAAAATCTAGTCTATATTCAACATTCGCCAGTGGTCCCAAGAATTGTGTCTTATAGCCGGGTTCTGCGAAGTGGACTCTTATTTAAATTCTAGGAGGCTTAAATAATGTCAGTGTCGGGGGTGGGCTGGGTGAAGCATGCAGTCCTCTGAGGAGGAAGTCTGTGAGGCTGTTTCATGTGCCCGGGTCTTAGCTGGTTCCCTTTTTCAGTTCTTGTTGCCTTCTTGGGGGAAGCACTGAGCACAGACCGCTGGCACTTGGATTTCCAACCGAGGGGTCTGTTGATAGTGCCCCCTTGTGGGGTGGGGCAGATACTCCCCAGTGGCCAAACTCTCTCCTCTTTCCCTCCTCTTTTATGTCATCTTGAAAGCCAAAAGCCCTGATCTGCCTCTTTGTGATTATTTTCATCTGGCTCAAGTCTCTTCAAGGTTCAGGCTTTTGAAACTTAAAAGCCTTTTCTCTGCTTTCATGGTCTGACCATGGCCTGACCCCTTAAACAGAGAGTAGTCTTGGGAGAAGAGGACATCAGTTCATCTTTGCTAATATTATCCTGGCTTCCTTGTTGTATGCAGAAATTAGCACGCATATTTAGCTGCTAGGCCCTAGGACAGCCGTACTGATTGTTAAATCATTAAAATTCCTCTGACCTAGACCTCTAATCCTATCATCCGAAAGACACCTTTTGCTGGTGTATGTTTTCTGCATCTTTCTCATATATATATTTTTAGATGTTTATGAATAAAATAAATGCAGTGGGATATTAGTACTATACAGTGATAAAAAGCCACCGTCCCAAGCCTCCTGTCCCCCAGAAAGCACCAGCCTCTTCCACAGGATGCTTCAGACCTCCAGCAGCCAATGGGCGACCGCCGAGTACAGCAGGTGGCACCAGGGCTCTGTGAATCCATCCTAATGGGTCAGGGCCAAGACTTCCAGCCGGCTAAGTGTTTGGAATCTCCCCGTGGAGCATGTGTAAATTGGATAATATCACCCTCCCACTTAAAACCCTTCGTTGGCTCCCTGTTTCGCTCAGAATTTGAGCGCCAACTGTTTTAGAGATACTAAGGTTTGGCTCAGCATATGGATGGATTTAGGGACAAGGGAGAGAGAGGAGGGAAAACTCGATGTGAGATCCAGGATGTGGATTTGGAAGTAGGTGAGTATTGGAAAGAGGTACAGAAAATGGGAGAAATTTTAAAATACTTTTTAAAAGTAAAAGCAGTGCGACAAGATTTTTGAGCATGGAGTGCAATTCTGTAATCCCCCTCACTAGAGGTAACCCACTTTTATCTATGGTGTAAAAATGCATTTTCATAAAAATGTTTGTGTAATATGTGGAGTTTATTCTACCGATTTTCTACGCAATGTATGATGTACATTTTTCCAAACCAATTCATTAATATTTACAACAACATTTCTTTTTTTTTTAAGGTATGGAAGAAAACTTATTTAGCTCTGTGAGACTTCACTTTCACAATAATATATACTCTTCACACAGGAAGACCTTTTTAAAGTTTCACAAATTATCTTAACAAAGTAAATGTTTAGGTTGATTTTATGAAGCTTTCAGACATTCAGTTTGAGAAAGTTAATGGTTACCAGGATTTGCTTACATTATTACAATCAGAACAACAAAGTAAACCAAAGAACAACACTTTCTTAACACCCCTAAGAACATAAGAAATTGCAGGTTTTGGTCAAACATTTATACCCATGCTGTATTTGTTTTGATCTCTGATTTTATACTGACATTTTTTTTAAAATTGTTGACAAATAATCGTTTGTGTTAATTCCCCAGTTTTAATACCACAAAGTCATGGGTTTTACTTTGGTTATATTTTTATTGTTTAGAGTAGGATGTGCTTGTTAAGCCAGTTATACTCCAGTAACTTTGTGAATGAAAAAAAAACAGTAAGAGAATTAAGAATATATAATGGAGCGATTATTTCACTGATCCTCATCCAATTTCAGGAAAATCACTCCCAAAAAGCAGCAATTCTGCCTGATAAATCCATGTCTACGCCTAAATGGAAAGAAAAGTGAAATTATGGGAAACGTATGATGGTTAACTAAACATTGTGTGCTTTTAATATTTCAGCACTGGTAACACTTGATGAGCAACAGCAAATGAATAGGCTAGCATTTTAAAATGTGTGCTTTAATAAGTAGAAAGTGTATAAACAATTAGGTAAGCTTGTGGAGGAGCTGACCAAGATATCTAAATTATGAGATGTAAATTTCCATCTAAATTTTCTATGTAGGTTTTTTTGATTACAGAATACTTATTACAGTTGTTTAGTGTACACTTTCTCACTCGTCGTTCTGGAAGTCCTTTCTTGTAAAGACTGTTCTTTTGTCTGATGACAAACAGCGCCAGTGTCAGTGATTATTCTGGACTTTCACGTTGGATAAATTCGATTTCTTCTTGAGACATAGGTTTCCTTCTGTGTTTTTGAGGTCGTGTTTTTATTATTTCTGCAGTGTCTGGTGGACCCTGGTGCATCTGCCAATCTGGCGATTTACTTCCCTTAAAATGCTGTGAAATTGAAGAGTGAGATGGTAGTCCTGCTGAGCTCAGAACTTCTGATACACTGGGTTTAGGACGGTCTCTACTGTTAGGGAACCTTATTAATGGAGCATGTGGCTAGACTACCCAGCGACCCTGCTCGCAGACGCCATCTTACTGCCCATTATGACCCCCGAGAAGGGCTGCAGCGTTGTTCTCAATGGCTGCATAGTATCCTGCTGGATAGATGTATTAAGATCCATTTAGGAGAAATCAGCTGACAGTCTTATGGGGCAAACTCACAGTTATTAACAACCACACCTAAAACAAAAACAAAAGCAAACTAAGCAAACAACTAGAACAGGAACGGAACCACAGAAATGGAGCTCACATGGAGGGTTATCAACAGGGGAATGGGAGAGGGAGAGGGGGGGAAAGGTACAGAGAATAAGTAGCATAAATGATAGGTGGAAAATAGACAGGGGGAGGGTAAGAATAGTGTAGGAAATGTAGAAGCCAAAGGACTTATAAGTATGACCCATGGACATGAACTATAGGGAGGGAATGTGGGAAGGAGGGGGTGGGCAGGATGGAGTGGAGTGAGGGGGGGGAATGGGACAACTGTAATAGCATAATCAATAAATATATTTAAAAAAATAAAATTAAAATTAAAAAAATAAATAAATAAAAAATCCATTTAGCCAGCTCACTATGGATTGGAATTTGTGTTGTTTCCAGCTTTTGTGGGGTTTTTTTTGTTGTTATCAACAAAGAAATTTTTGTATATCTTTGGATTTTTGTGCCAGTGAATTTATAGGGTAAAACTTTCAGGGTAGAATTGCTGGGTCAATGTTTAAGCATATTTAAAATTTTAATCAGTTCTTCTAAATTGCCAGATAACCAGGTTTTTAGGAGAGGTTATTGACTTCTTCTCTCATCAAGTTAAGGTCAAGGTGCCAAAGGCCAAAGGTCACTCTGAATGCCCCTCCCCTCCCCAAATCAATTAGTAACACAGGTTAGGACTGTGAAGAAAAGCTACAACTAGAGATGTGCCAAAAGCAGAGCTGTGAGAATTCTAAGCCTTCATAATGATTTAGGATGATCAATTATGCCTCCAATCAAAATAAAGATATACAACATACGTTAATTATAAAAAGTTCTCCATGTATTGTGGAAGTATATATACAGCACATAAAAACACAATTCTGTCTTAAATTTACCATAAAACTAATACATTAGCTATGATAAATGTTAATTAAACATCCAAATAATGATCTTTCTTGCCGCTTTCAACTTATAAGTGCTTTTGGACAATGGTTTGGATTCCTTCGATCTCTTAATAGCATTTACCAACGTCAATGCCCTTCAGCAAAAGACCACCAGGAATACGCTTGCAAGGGAACAAGTTGAGGATATTACTCAGTGCAGTGAGAGTGGGAAATGCAGGAGGGAATTACGGGGCATCTTGTTAAGTGGGTGTTAGAAAGGACTCAATATAGGATTTTGGCTTAGGTTTGGTGACTTGGGGGGAGCTTAAGGAACTGGGTCTTTGCTCTGGCAGGAAGTGGGCATACTTCTGTGACTGGGCATCTTGATAAATCTCCTGTGAAAGGAAAAAAGACTAAAGCAAGGCTCAAGTTGTAATTGATAAAGAAGCAGCAGCCCCTCCTATTGGACAGGGTAGAGGCATTTGGGTCACTTGCGTGGTTGGGACAGTGTTCAGTTTTTGTGTTCAGCCTTGCTTGCTTTTGCCATGCTCTGTTGTGGTCTCAGAGTGGCCCTGCCTGATGATGCAGTCTTTTCCCCCTGGCAGGCGGTGTCAGGACCTAGCTGTGAGTACCAGCAAATCAGCTCATAGCAACGTCAATGCCAGGCTGGTAGTAGGTGCCAGCTCATAGCTGTCAGGCCAGCTCATAGATGTCAGGACGGCTTCTTTTCTTTTTCTCAGAAGGAAGTGTCCACCGTCTTTGCCTGACACATCCCTACTGATCCTTCAGTTCTCACCTTAAACCTCATTTCTTAAAGATAGTCTTTCCTAATTCACTCCCCCGAAATAAATAGGTCAGGTCTTTTTATTACACAGGCCTTAACAACTTCTGCTTTTCCTTTGCAGAGCTTATCACAATTGTGATTGCTTCATTGTTCCATGAATTATCCAAAATCTGTCTCTTTGGCTCACCTGTAAACTCCACGAGGGCAGGGACCACGTCTCTCTTGTTCGTCGCGGTATCCTCAGTGACTCACACAGCAATAACACTCAGTAAGTGCTCAAAACTAGTATTTGATGAGTGAGTACTGAATGAACACGAGACAGTGAGATTCTTGTGTCTGTATTCCAGGATTTATACCAGTGCACACATAGTATGTCCTCAATAAATATTTGTGTAATGGGTTGTGATGGTTAATTTTAGGTGTCAATTGGGCCATGGGATGCTCAGATAGCTGGTTAAGTTCTATTGGGGGGGGATGTTTCTGGAAGAGATTAGCATTTGAATGAGTGAACTGAGTGAAGCAGTTGGCTCTCAGCAGTGTGGGTGGGCATTATCCAACCCGTTGAGGGCCTGTAAAGGGCAGAAAGTAGAGGGTGATTGGATTAACTCCGTCTGTCTGACTGTTTGAGCTGGGACACTGATTTCACTTCTAGTGTCGAGGCCTTCAGACCTGGACTGGAATCTGTGCCATCAGCTCTGTTGCTCTGGGGCCTTTGACGACAGCGCTGGCTTTCCTGGTGTCCAGCTTCTGAATGCAGACTACGGGACTTCCCAGCCTCCATAGTCATGTGAGCCAATACCTACAACAAATCTCTTTATCTGTCTATCTACCTACCTACCTACCTACCTACCTACCTATCTCCTATTTGTCTGGAGAACTTTGACCAGTACTTGAGTCAGTGACCTAATTCTTTTCTATTCATTTTATTCTGTCCAAGAAGCGGCTTCAAAGTTATACCAAATCATTTCAGCGGCTTCAAAGTTATACCAAATAATTATGTCCAATGCAAATGTAATTGGTGGCTCAAGTGTGTAGAGTGGTTAGCTGAAAACCATTTTCAAAGTATTTGACCTGAATTTCCTCCTCTTTCCCTCACACACCATTTTGTTTTTGGAAAAATCTTTCTGAAGCTCTGCACAGTCCCAGATCAAATAAAGGCCTTCAAGAAACCAGTGGCAGCTCTCGGAGCTCTGCACACTTCATTGGGAAGCTGTAAACACAATTAATTACTAGATCATTAAGGACCGTAAAACAGAAGCTTTGAAGCAACACGCACCGAGTTGCCTAGTTGGACATGAACAGTGTCTTGCACGTACTGGAGCTCCCTGTTGGAAGCCACCTAAGAAAAGACAAGGGACTGTGAACCGAAATGTCTTACAGGCAGTTATCAGGGAATCTGATTTTTAAAGAAGCACCTGCATTGTACCCACAACTCTGATGCCTCTTGAGCCACACGTTGAGTGGACTCTGGGAACCTCAATTTCTCCACTGTCAAATAGGGTATTTAGGACTGATGGCATCAGTGCTTAATTCTTTACCCCTTGTATTAGTTTGCTATGGCTGCCTTAACAGGGCCACGAACTGGGTAGCTTAAGCAATGAAAGTGTACTGTCTTACAGTGCTAGGGGCTAAAATTCTAGATCAAGGTGTTTGCAAAGTGGGTTCCTTCTGAGGCTTGTAAGGGAGGGTCTGTTCTGTGTGCCTCTGTCCTTGGCTTCTACGTGGCCTTCTTCTCCCCGTGTCTTCACATCATCCTTCCTCTGCGCATGTCTGTGTTCAGATTTCCTCTTCTTGTAGGACACTAGTCATTCAGGATTAGGGTGCACTCTAACGACCTCATTTTGGCTTTGTTACCTCTGTGAAGACCTATCTCCAAATGTCATGTTCTGAGAGACTGAGGGTTAAAACTTCAACACACAGATTTTGGGGAGACGCAATTCAACTCATAACACCCCTCTTTACCCACAGCCTTTGTAGTTTCTCTCATAAAAGAGATGGGGTGTTTTTACCCATCCTTTGAACCTGTACTGGCCTTGTGACTTTGGCCAATGTGATATTAGCTGAGGCGATGCAAGCGGAAGTGTGCAGAAGTGTGCATTTCTACTTTCACCCTGGTTTCTCTGGCAGTTGCCATGGGAAAATTCCCAGCTGGCCTGCTGGAGGATGAGAGGCCTGTATTGTGGAGCCAAGTCATCCCAGGAGCCCAGCTAAGGAGCCCAGCTACATCGGCCAACAGCCCCAAGCATGTGAGTGAGTCTAGCCAAGGTCAGTAGAACTGCCTAGATGGCCTGTAGTTAGCCACAGACATGTGAGCAAGGTGACAAAATCAGACGAGCTGAGTCCAAGTCAGTGGAACCCCATACAAGAGTTTATTGCTCTATGCCCTGGGTTTTTGTGGGTTTTGTTATATAGCTTTATTGGGCGAATATATGACTTGTGAGGACTGATAAGAGAGGGCATACGTGTTCAATGAATTGTAAGCCCTGGTATTATGGTGTTTTACAGACTCTTGAGTACTTTATAGAAATAGTCACCAATATACACTAACATGCTATGTAATAATGACAATAAGGAGGTTGGAGTGAACAAAACTAACAAATTGGGCACAGGCTATGTTCTACAAATACGAACCTACATTCATGCACATGAACCATTCATAGTATCATATGATACCTACTCTGTGTGGATTCTTAGGGACAACTGGTGAGAAAATTGAGGCTCAGAGAATCAGTCTGACTCACTTTGGGTCACACAGCTAGTAGGTGGCAGAACATTCACAAGAATTTGAGATATTTATGATTTGTCTAATGGGGAAACATGAGACAAAACTCCTCCTCAAGAAGCTGTTGACTTTAAAAATGAACAGAGATGATCACTTCATCTCTGGAAATCATCTGACTTGATTTGTAGTTTGAAATGGCCACAGAAAAGGTTAGGCAATCACTCATTCATTCATTCATTCATACATTCATACATTCATTCAGTTACCCACTTATTGAACAAATGATTAAGGGCCCACTATGCACCAGGCACCACAATAGGCATTCTGTTTCTGTCTGCTTTCTTTCTCTTGTTATTCTATTCTTTTTCTCATCAATACCGCCTCTTTCATTTTGCCCTGTAAATGTTGACAAGAATGGGTAAAAGGAAAAAAACCAAAACTGCTCGTCAGGGAAAGCCTGTGTAAGATGGATGCTGATGGCCTTCGTCCACTTAGAACGTTAACTGCAGTGAGCACACCTTCACACACCTCAGTTTTGTTTTGGTTTACATTTTTGAAACCCCACACGGTATAGTGGTTGAGTGCATGCTGATAAGTATAAATACCCTATTGCAGCTTTCCAGGTGCCCAGATTGGAAGCTGAAGATCACATGTTTTCAAAGTTCACAGTTATTTCCAACTCTTGTCCATCTACTCATCTGTTCCTTTGGTCAGTTTTAATCATCGACTATGGGCCAGGCTCTGTGTGGCTTCACTGAACCTGTGGGTAGACGCCAACCATTCTGTCCCAATAATAATGACAAGAGCACACAGTTATATCGAGCTTATTATATGCCAACACTGCCCTAAGTGCTTTACATGTGTGAACTCATTTAGTCTTCACGATAACTCTGTGAGCTAGGTACCAGCCTTACCCCCTTTTACAGGCGAGGAAACCCTGTCACAGGGGAGTTAACTAATTTTCCCAAGGTCACATGGATGTATGAATGGTGCGGGAGCTGGGATTCAAACTCTGGCATGTGCATCCAGAGTCTGTCTTCTGTTCTGACTCTCAGACCTCTCCTGGTCTCACCATGGAAGGCCGTGCCCTCCTCGGGACCACTGCTGGAGTGTCTGCGCTGCCAGCACTCGGGAGCACGCTGAGTGGCCATGCTGGTGCGGACGTGAAAGAGGGTGATTTCTTCTGAGTAAAATCCTAGCCTAGAATTTGAATCCAGCTCTGCACCCCCCTTATGGACTCACCTGTCAGTCCAACCTTTCTAGTCTCACCTTTGTTTTTAAGCCAACCCTCAGCAGAACATCAATTATTGCCCATCTTCAGACTAGGAGAGCAGGGAGAAGAGGAGGAAAGACATCCAAAGATATCGAGCCTGTTTCCTCATCTGCAAAATGAACAGTGTGACCTTAGGTCTGCCTTCCATCGAGCACAGTCGTGCTCACTCAACGCTTTGCCACCCGCATGCTCTCATTCGGCCCTCAAAGCAACATTACCTGTAAGGCAGGCGAGAGCAGTGCAGTAACTGGTCCAAAGTCACACTACTAGTAAGGAGGAGGCAGAGCCTGGATTCAAAGTCAGGCTGTAGAACATCAAATATTTCACTCTAGTACAACACTAGCGGTTCTCGCAGGGTCGATACAGCCCCGTAGGATTCCTTCCAGAAATCTATGGAGACGATTTTTTGTAGTTACAGAAAATCATGACATTGGCATGATTTTCTTTAGGGGACCAGGCGAACTAGACACTCAGCAATGTGTAGGGAAGACTTCTCCTGTGTCCTGCTCGATTTTCTGGTGTCCTTCCAGACCTTCATGTAGGTGAATAACCCATTTTTTATCATCAGAGATTGTTTTGCATGTAAACATAGAGTATATCTTGCATGGTTTTAGCATGATCTGATTTTTCTAGGAATGCAACTTGCAGTATTCTTCAGGGGGTGGTTGTAGCTTATTTTGCCCAAAACTTTACCCATACTTGTGCACCATTTCAGACACTCACGTCGCCTGTGGCAATGCCGTTCAAGGTATTTGAGGGGCCAGCACCTCGCCCCCGAATCAGCTTCACTTGTAGTGGTTATGCACACTGTGATTCTTTCTTTGCTTGTTTGCCAATATCCAGTTACTTCACTGTGTTTCTAGCATTTACATGTAAAATTGATTTTTTAAAATTTGAATTTATTGGGGTGACATTGGTTAATAAAATCATACAGGTTTCAGTACACAGTTCTATAATACATCACCTGTATATTGTATTGTGTCTACCACCCCAAGTCAAGTCTCCTTCCATCACCATTCATCCCCCCAATACCTTCTTCTACATCCCCCAAGTCCCCATGAAATTGAATTTTGAAAAGTATATATGTATATAGGTTATATTATCTTTGAATTTCATTTCATGAGAGCAAACAGCACACCACAGTATATTTGTTATAAAAGTGTGGTTAGTGGATCATTGCTCCCAATTTTTCATTCTCTCCCTTACTGGAATTACCCATTACCACCTTTGCCAGGTGACTTTGCAGTACCTCTCACTGGAGTGGGGTGTGGCCATGAGACTTGCTTTGGCCAATGAAATGTCAGTGAAAGTGGAAATATATCAGTTCTGAACTTGGCCCTCAAGAGGCATGTGTTTTGAGTAGTCATCTTGTACTTCTGCCATTTTTAAGTAGGATTTCTATTAGCATTAACAAATGGCTAAATGATAGTCTGATACCATGTTAAAGGGAATTATAGATAGACACCTTTCTATTCCTTAGGTTTAGGAGCTCTGCAATTACTGTTAAACCTTCCGACCACCAGGGTAAGTGCTGGTACTTTGGGAGGGTGTGAATTTACAGAGTGAGCAGGTCAGAGATAATTGATGAGTTTTCTTCTTTAAAGGAGGGTCTGGCACCATGGAAATGACAAGCATGACCAGCTTTGCAACTGTGGATTATAATTACCAAGTTAATAACTGGAGCGTTATGTGAAAGATTGATGGTGCTTGCTCAATGTAATGTGTCCTTTAAATGCTAAATAATAAGTTAAATGCAAGGAATACATAAGTTCAATGGCTTATTTATGGGGTAATTATGGGATGTTTTTAGCCCGTAAACTAGGGCATCTGTAGAAACCCAGCGCTATGGAGAAGAAAGATCCCTGATTTAGAAATCAGGAGACCGGATTCTCTGCTACCTGCCAGCTAGTGACCTTGAACAGGTTATGTCATTGCTCTGCACCCCAGTTTCTTCATTTGGAAGACTGGGAGGGGCATAAAAGTGGCTATCTCATAGAGTGGTCGTGAGGAGTCAGTGTTGACGAGGTGGGTTTGTAAAGTGCTGGGCGCAGCATCTGACACACAGCGGTTACAGATGTTAGCTGTCATTACATCATCGTTTTCCAAGTAAGAGCTTCGGCCCCTCTAGTACAAGATTTCCTGCTTTATGTTTTTAGTCAATAAAGGATGGGTACAATGTGCAGTAGAATCTCGATGAGTTCTTACTATAAAAACATACTTTAGGAGAACCAAGATGGCGGCGTAGGTAGACACACTGTGCCTCCTTGCACAACCAGAACTGACAGAAAATCGAACGGCAAGGAAGTCTGACACCAAGGAAATAAAAAATAAACATTCATCCAGACCGGTAGGAGGGGCGGAGATGGGCAGCCGGGGCGGAGAGGACTCGAGTGGCCGTGGCGGGACCGAGACTGGCGGAGTGTGGGACGAACGGGGCAGGCAGTCTGACCACTAGCAGACCCTGCGGCCCCACATTCGCGCACAGATAAACCAGACAAATGGCAGGGAGCAAAGCAGACCGCGCAATCCAGGGCTCCAGTTTGGGGAAATAAAGCCTCAAACCTCTGATTGAAAACGCCCGTGGGGGTTGGGGCGGCAGCAGGAGAGAATCCCAGCCTCATAGGAGAGGTTGTTGGAGAGACCCACAGGGGCCTAGGGTGTGCACAAGCCCACCCACTTGGGAACCAGCACCGGGGGGGGGGGGTGCCCAATTTGATTGTGGGTAGCGGAGTGAAAGATTGGAGTCTGGTGGAGAATGGAGTGGGCGCCATTGCTCCCTCTCGGCCCCTCCCCCATGTACAGCATCACAGCTCAGCGACCAGCATTACCCCGCACTGGTGAACACCTAAGGCTCCACCCCTGTAAGTAACAGACGTGCCAAGACCAAAAAAAAAAAAAAAAAAAAGGCCCAAATGACAGAACACTTCAAAGCTCCAGAAAAAATACAACTAAGCGAGGAAGAGATAGCCAACCTATCAGATGCACAGTTCAAAACACTGGTTATCAAGATGCTCACAGAATTGGTTGAATCTGTTTGAAAACCAGATGAAAAAATGAAGCCTATGCTAAGAGAAACAAAGGAAAATGTACAGGGAACCAATAGTGATGCGAAGGAAACTGGAACTCAAACCAACGGTGTGGACCAGAAGGAAGCAAGAAACGTCCAACCAGAAAAGAATGAAGAAACAAGAATTCGGAAAAATGAGGAGAGGCGTAGAATCTCCAGGACATCTTGAAACGTTCCAACATCCGAATTATAGGGGTGCCAGAAGGAGAAGAGGAAGAAAAAAAAATTGAAAACTTATTTGAACAAATAACGAAGGAGAACTTCCCTCATCTGGCAAAGGAAATAGACTTCCAGGAAGTCCAGGAAGCTCAGAGAGTCCCAAAGAAGCTGGACCCAAGGAGGAACACACCAAGGCACGTCATAATTACATTACCCAAGATGAAACAGAAGGAGAGAATCTTAGAAGCAGCAAGAGAAAAGGAAACAGTTACCTACAAAGGACTTCCCATAAGACTGTCAGCTGATTTCTCCAGAGACCTTACAGGCAAGAAGGGGCTGGCAAGAAGTATTCCAAGTCATGAAAGGCAAGGACCTACATCCAAGATTACTGTATCCAGCAAAGCTATCATTTAGAATGGAAGGGCAGATAAAGTGCTCCTCAGATAAGGTCAAGTTAAAGGAGTTCATCATCACCAAGCCCTCATTATATGAAATGTTAAAAGGATTTATGTAAGAAAAAGAAGACAAAAAATATGAACAGTAAAAATAACAGCAAACTCACAGTTATTAACGACCACACCTAAAACAAAAACAAGAGCAAACTAGGCAAACAACTAGAACAGGAACAGAACCATAGAGATGGAGATCACATGGAGGGTTGTCAATAGGAGAGTGGGAGGGGGAGAGGGGGGGAAAGGTAGAGAGAATAAGTAGCACAGATGATAGGTGGAAAATAGACAGGGGGAGGGTAAGAATAGTGTAGGAAATGTAGAAGCCAAAGAACTTATAAGTATGACCCATGGACATGAACTATAGGGGGGGAATTTGGGAGGGAGGGGGTGGACAGGATGGAGTGGAGTGAGGGGGGGAGAAATGGGACAACTGTAATAGCATAATCAATAAATATATTTAAAAAAGAAAAAAAACACACTTTAGTTGTCCTTCATTGTTTAAAAATAATCAGAAACTTGGGTAAATACAGGCAAGAATAAGGAAGAAAATAAAAATCATCCACCCAACCCACCCCTGTTAACATTTCAATGTAGACTCCCAGTCCTTTTTTTTATTTTTATTTATTTTTTTTTTTTTACCTATGTGTAGAATTTCTTTTTCAAAATCTGAAATTGGAATCATGCTGCACACGCTGGTTTGCCACCTGCTTTTGAGATGTTTCCAATGTCATTAAATATTATTCTGAAACACACTTTTTAATGGCTGCAGAGTGGGGCGTTATTGGGGAACACTGTCTAAGTGGAAGAGTTATTCACAGAAGCCTACTTAGCCCAACCACGTAAATTATACTTTCAGACTTTCTGAAATCTTGATTTCAAATTGGTCTTAAATGGTCCAGGGCTCGGCGTTAAGATCCCTCTCCACCTCCTCCTTCCTCTCCACCTCCTCCTTCCTCTCCACCTCCTCCTTCCTCGCCCAGCTCCCCTAGGTGCGCTGTCAAGTACTTACTCCCAGCGGCCCCCAGGTTCTCTGTCAAGTAGTTAATGATTGTACTGGGCACTTATTCAGTAGGGGAGCGCTCAACGTAAAGGGTCTCTGTGGTGAGCCATTTTGTAAAAGGGAAGAATGTCATTCAAATACCCTCTAATTTTCTCTGCTGGCTTTGAGGTGTGTGTGTGTGTTTTAATTGGATTCTCTCTTAAAGTAAGGCCCATCTACAGGTAAGAACTTGCCTACTAGCCTTCTTAAACTCCCTTACTTGGTGCCAATTAACACTTTTCCTCTGAGTAACAAGAAATACTTCTTTCTGTCCCTGTGCTGCCCACAGTCCTGGCTTATTGTTGCCTACTGGTAGCATTTGAGTTGAGCTTCAATAATTTGTATGTAGACATTTAAAAATTAATAGTTATGTGCTTACTATAATGTGGATTAAAATATATGACATGATATGTTTTTACATGTATGATATGGAATATCTATGATATATCTACTATCTATCAAATCGACCTCGAGATTTCATAGATATTATTGCTTAGGATGAGGCAGAATTTATTTAAACACAAAACTCATTTATGTGAAAAACATGGCAAAAAGTCAGAGATGGAACGGGAGTTTTGATAAATTTGGCAATTGCCACTTTGGAACTGACATTTGGTAGCTGCCATTGGGTACATGTTGTCCTGGTTTAAGCCACCATCGCCTGCCTGGACTTCTAAAGCCCCTCCCACCGGGCCTCTCTGCTTTCACTCTTGCCTTCCTCCAGTCCATTCTCTACGCAACAGCCAGAGTGATTTTTTTTTTCCAAACCAATAAAGAACTCTCCTCATTAACTCCTGTCAAGGGCTTCCCATTGTTCTACGAGAAAATACATTTCTGTTGTCTAAGCCTCCCCATCTGTGGTACTGTGTTACAGCCACTTTAGCAAACTAATATACTGGGTAATTTGAACAATTGCAGACTAGGGAAAGTTCCCATAGGGATATATTGACCCCTGCTAGTCCAGCCTGTGGAATGATTGAATATTATTTAAAAAGAGATCATCAGGTCATACGAGAATCATGTTTATCACAAAAGAATGTATTGCTCGTGGGTGAATTTCATGGGGAATGTGCTGTTTTGGGGTGGGGCTTTCCCTTAAATTCCATTAATATATTTCATGTACTCTAGTCTCAAACACGGCAGTGATTGACTGTGTGTGTTTTCAAGACACAGAGAAAGGGAGGGATGGAGGAGACTGAAAAAAAAAGAAAGAACAGATCAGATTCCCTTCTGTCCAAGTGTTGCCTTTAATAAAGAAGAGTGACCCAACAGAGACTTTTTATGACTGGATGTCTGTTTGAACTTGACTGGACAGGAATCATCCTTCAAAGCCGTTCTGAGTTGCCTTTAACACTCTCCCTGGAATAGCGACATCATCAGTAGGAGTTTTGCAGGTCAGACCAACTGTTTCCCTCGACAATAAGAGCCTCCTATATGGACCCAGGTGCTGCTTAACCGAGTTAGCTATAGAATAATTTAAAGCCTCAGCTCTCTGGATTTGGAAATCCGCTGAAGAAATGACAGTCAAAGGCTGATTTATGCCTTATTCGTCTTGGAGGGGTAAAGGGAAGAATAATTGAGCACATGAGTCTTGGATAAAATTGGTCTGAAGGCGTACTGGAGAGGATTGTTTTATTTCCTGAATCTCATACATACTCTTCCCTCATCATCTGGATAATGTTTTCATATCCATTCTGGTTACTGTTAGTAAAAATTTTTTATTCTATGTATAAAATGTCTCATGCCAAAGGCGTTAGGGGCCTCTGAAGAGCTGTTTATTTACCCATCCATAACCAACCCATCAATGTATTCATCCACCCATCTATCAATTTACCCACCCATCCATTCACCCCCATATCCACTTCTCCACCCACCTATACCCATCTACCCACCTACTCATCCACCTTTTAACATCTTTCTCATCGAGTGATTTCTGTCTAACCTAACCCAGTTTTTTTCCCCTTCATATCTGTAATAACTCTTCACTGGTCTCTTTACCTCCAGCCCTTGCCCTTTTGCATCTTTTGTCCGTAAGAAAGCCTGACTGATCTTTCTACACTTTGGTTTCTTCATTTGCAAAATGAAGGTAACATTTATTTTTCTGGACTGTTGTGAATGGGGATCATCATCCATGCAACAACAGCGGTTTGTGGGGCTCCTGCTCTATGGGTCAGTCCCCATGGTGGGCGGGGGGGGCAAGGTACAGCAGCAAGCAAGGCAGGCAGGACCCTGCCCTCACGGAGCTCTCAAGCTGGTGGGAGAGACAGGCAGTAACTGCACCATTCAATAAACATATGTCACAGTTTCAGGGAGCAACAAATGCCAAGAAGTGAAGTAGTGGTGCCCTCGAAGTGTGTGAGATGTTGAATGAATGGTAGTTGTCCTGTGAACAGTAATTAGGACTGTCAAGTCAGTTTCTATAAAACGTTTCAATGATTGTAACTACGGAGCACTAAGATGCACCAGCAACGATGCTAAGCACTTTGAGCTTACAGCAACCCTATGAGGTAGGTAGGATTGTTTCCCACCTTAGATGTGGAAACTGAGGTACCGTCTGTCATTGTCTTCAAGGAAATGTCTGAACACCTCACTCAGGTGCTCAAGGCCTTTCGTAACCTGGCCCTGCCCATCTCTCCAGCATCATGTTAGGCTGACCTTCTGTCTCCCGCCTTTTACTCTCATTCTTCAAGACTCATCTCAGATGTCACTTTGCCCCTGGGCTCCCCCCGTTTCCCTATCGTGGTTTTCATCATGTGGTACTGTTATTGTCCACTCGTGTGTGCTGCCTCTGAGGGAATGTGAGTTCTCTGAGTGTGGGGATCTTGGCAGTTTTCTCTTTATCCTCAGCATCCAGCCCAGTGCTGGACACATAATAGATGCTCAGTAAATGAATGCCTGAAGATGTTCTGTTTTAATCCTGTCTCTCGCTAGGGCAAAGGCTTCTTCTCTGGGAGGTTGTGTAGATCAGAGAGGACTCTTTGGGACCCAGTGTGGATTAGGAACCCCAGACAGGGGTTCTAACGGTGTCCTGTCATGGGCTGTGTGATCCTTAGCTACTTCCTCCCTGTGCCTCTGCTAGGTAGTACAAAGAGACACAAGGTCGGTAGGAAAGGATTATGTAGGACAACAGAGAGCCGCTTTGTAACACTGATAAAAGCGCATTTGGTTAGGTCTGAATTTAATGTCTAGATGCGACATGTTTGCCACAGGGGGAAAAAAACCCCAACTTTTTCAGAATATGAAATTAGAAGCCAGAAATAGATGAAAGGTTCAAAGAAATAAAGTCTTCTTGCTTTGAAAGTGAGCCACCTACCTGACCTTCTAAGTAACAACCTCCCTGCACCAATCAAGTGCGCCAAGAGCATGGACTCGGAGCAAATCGTCAGTTTGAATTTCTCTGTGCCACTCAGCAGTGTGAGATCCTGAGCACAGTTTCAACCTCTCTGGGCCTCAGTGCTACCGTCTGTAAAATGAGAAATAAAAGTTCTTGGTTTATGTGCTCGTTGTGAGGATTAAATTAAAAAGTAATGTCTGTCAAGTGCCTAGCAGTACCTGCCTCTGTGCTCTTTCAATGTGGCCACTGGGAACTTTCACATCATGAATGTGGGGCGTGGTACTGGGCAGGATCGCTCAAGCCTGGCTTCTGGGAGGGTGTGGCCTGTGCTTTTCCTCATCTCCATCTGTAGGATGCAGCACCCAAGGTGCCTGCGCTGCCTGTGTTCACAGGAAGTGCTTGGTTTCTCTGGGATCTTGCTGGGAAGCAATGGGTTTAACTCAGAATCAGCGTTTGGTTGAGCTTGCTTGGTGGTGTTTCAAAAGGAGGGGCTGGGCCCCTTTTCTAAAACCTCAGCCTGAGGGATGTGGGTTGGAAACAGGGAGGCAAAAAGCTTAGCTTCACTGTTTCCCACTCCACAAGGGCTGCTGGGAAACCCAGATGGTAACCCCCGGAGGGACACCTCCAGGACAGATTTGCCTCTCGGAAGCAAATGGTTCTGGCTTCAGGAAAGAGAATCTATTCCAGAGGAAGTCAGAGAGAGTAGATTTTGTTCCTTGGAGGAGTGTTGCCCCAGGCGCTCCCAGAAAAAAAACAGAGAAACAGCAGATGGGGAATGAATATTGGCCAGGATATGACGGCTCTCATTCAATTAAAATATCAAATAAGGAAGCAATAGGAACAGGGTATTTAGCAGTGGGCTTCTGATAAAGACCAGGCTGAGTGAGCAGAAAGATCAAAGCAGCATTATTATCACACACAGGAAAGAAATGGCCATGGATTTTTTCCCCCACTTCTCAGTTCATTTTATGAGTTGATACTGACTTACTTATGTTTGACAGGTCCAGTAACCACTTACAGTTGCTAATAAGAGAAACCTTTAAATAACTCTAAAACATTAGGTACCATTTTCCCTCCTGGGTAGGAATTGGATGGGGAAAAATTGGGGGTTTTTTGTGGTTGTAGTGTTTCCAGTGAAAAGGAAGCTCTTCCACAGGATCATGAGGAGAGCATCCCAACGACCCATGCACGGAGACTGTGGTGTGGCATGATTTGTTTGGGTGGAAATGGAAGTTGCCTCCTGGGTTTTCAATTCCCATCTCTGTTCATCCCGCCATGGAAAAATCCAGCCTTGTCCTCAGCAAGGCCAAAGCAAAAGCCAGTGCCCAGAGTTTCTGCTTCACGTTAAAGTCCAGTCCAGAGCAGCGTCTGGCCAGTTTAGTGTGCGTTTCCAGCTGCAGTCCACTGCTGTGCGCCGTGCGGAAGTATTCAGGCACGCTCCTGGAGCCCACATGGTCATGGACCATAGGGCTGCTAGGGCCACATGGCCACAGAGAGAGTCTGTGTGAGTGCACCAGGTGAGTGCAGGTAACGAGAGAGAGAGAGAGAGAGAGAGAGAGAGAGAGAGAGAGAGAGAGAGAGAGAGAAATTTATTCTTTATTCCCTGGGGATTAAATTATTTTGGGTTTAGGATGGACCAGGTGGCTTTTCAAAAGGACCAATCAACGTCCCAAGCTTTTGCAGGCTTTGGATGCGTCTACAACCCCTAGTTAGACTGACAGGCCTCTCTGGTCCAGCACCTCCCCCTCCACCCAATCCAGGTACCAGAGGGGGAAAGGGAAGAGTGTTAATCCCCTTAGTGGAGCAATGCTTTAGTCTCCTGGGGTGTGAAGCTGTAGCTTCCTGGTGGAGTGAGTAGGTTTATGCTCCCTGCTTTATTAAGCTCAATGTCTAAGTCCCTTTGCTTCCTTTTCTAGCTAAATACCAAAGGTAACGGTAGGAGGTTCAATGCTTCACACCTTCCACCGACTTTAAAATTGTGGAAGGCCTAAGTCTATAGTTTTTGTAATATGTCCTTTACCTGGGAATAAATTGTCATTGGGAAAGCTTTTGAGAGCTCTGCCCGACTGAGTGACCTTCAGAAATAGACTTACATGGTAGTAGTTACTGATTACTTCTTCCCATATCCATTTTACTCCTCCTACCTAATTTTATTTATATATTCTTCTCTCCTCCAGCTTTAAGAATAGATCTAGATTAGGGATCAGCAAGCTTTTTCAGAAAAAAAGCCAGAGAGTAAATATTTTTAGCTTTAGGGGCATATGGTCTCTGTCACAACCAGCAGTGTGACAACTCTCTGTTACAGCGGGAAAGCAGCCATAGGCAATATGTAAATGAGTGAGTGTGGCTGCATTCCAATAAAACTTTATAAAATCAGGTAGGATCTAGATTCATCAGAGCCATGGTTTCTTATCTCAGCACTGTTGGCATTTCGGACCAGTTAATTCTTTGTTGTAGGGGATTGTCCTGGGCATTATAATATGTTTAGCGTCATCCTTGGCCTCTACCCACTAGATGCCAGTAGCATCCCATCCCCAGTGTGACAACTGAAAATGTTTCCAGACATTGCCAGATGTTCCTGGGGGGTCATTTCCCTGGTGACTTGGTCGTGTGACTTGAGTTGGTCCAAATAGACTAATGGGAAGGTCTTTTTTTTTTTGAGAAGATCTTATAGTCCACCATTTGAAAGGGGGTCTGTCCCCTTCCTCTTAGACTTAGGCAAGAAAACATTAGCACCAGGTGCCACCCACAGCCACCTTACAACCATGATGTTAGATAGGACAAGGGTTGCAAGGTCTGGGCAGTTCTTCCTAAATGCTATCTTACTAAACATTAAAATGTAGCACAGTGCCCTGACTGGTGTGGCTCAGTTGGTTGGGCATTGTCCAGCAAAACAAAAGGTTGCCGGTTTGAGTCTCGGTCAGGACACATGCCTGGGTTGCAGATTTGGTTCCCTGTTGGGGAGCCTATGAGAGGCCACTGATGGATGTAGCACAGTATTTTGCAGATGCAGCTATAAACGGGATAAGCTTGACAAGAGCCCAACAGAGTAAGTGTAGCCAACTGCAAAGAAGAAATCAACGTGTATTTGACTAAATAATGTATATAAGCAATGGTTCAGCCTCCCTGCAGGAAAACAAGAGTTTTGGATGTGAGTCCCCTGTCTCCTTTAGTTGCTGCAAATAAATAAAACTACCTGGCAACAATCACTTCTCATTTTTGAATAAAACACTCCAAGCAGCGAACTGCTTGAGTTTGGTACCAGTGACAGGAGTCAGACTTGGGAGGGAGTCTGTACCATGGATGGTACAGCAAAGGGACAGCAAGGATCTGGGACCTTGTTGAGTAGCTGAATTGACCACACCTGAAACCCTCCTTACATATGGACTTGTTGCTGGATGAGATGACACATTTCCTTACTGTTTTAGATGGGGTTTCTCAGGGGCACCCAGGGAGGTAATTTATCAGTGTGCACAGGATTTCAGCATTTGGACCTCCGGCATGGGTGTTCGTTTGTAATGGCTGGACATGTCATGAGGCAAACAGGGCAGCAGGGGCTGTGACTGGGGACAGATTCGCTTAGCAAGGGTTTGAGGCGGGGGGACACTGATCGGTGTCTCACCACCTTTATGTTTCTTTTGGCTCCACAAAGGCTGTTGTAACTTTATACCTTATTCCCTGGTCCCCTGCAATGTAGTGGCCAGTGTCTTTTTTTCTGGCTGGATTGGGGTTGGACTCCTTTGTGAACTTGCTCAGTGATATGGGTCTTTTAGGGGAGTTTAAATTGCCTGATTGGTTACAGAGAATTTTTTTGATGGTGTCTTCCTGGGAAGGAGATTTGATCGGAAAACAGTGGCTGTGTTTGGGCTGATACAGGGGCATCAGGTCCTGAATTGCAAATGTAGTGGCTACAGAGATAACAGGAAACCAATTTTTACTCCATTCAAATCACAGTTTCTCTGAAGATCATGCCCTTGCTGTTTCCAAGCCTCCCCTGTCTCCCCCCCTTCCCCCCCTTCCCCTCCCCCCAGTTCTTGGCTGATGCTGACATGGTAAAAATGCATGTAGAACAAAAATCAATAAACAGCAAACTTCTAAGATGGTTTTTCACAGCAAGCCACCGAGTGGTGTCGGCAAGGCTGCCGGACTTTGGCCGGCCAGCATCTGCTTATGGGCTGTTGTGAAAGATTACAGCCTCTGTCCTTTGGGGGGCCACTGTGGGGTTTTCAGCTGACGTGAGGCATGGTGAGACCCGCAGCTTAGAATGATTGCCATGGTCATTGAGGGGAGAACGAAGCGCTGTGGTCAAAGACCAAATACAGAGACAGTTCCGGGAAGCTGTGGCAGCTCTTTGGGCAAGAGACGCTGGTGGCTTAGAGCAGGTGGGGTGGGGATGGCGAGCAAGCTGGAGAGAGGTTTAGGAGTCAGAATAGAGCAGATTTAGTGCGAGTCTGCATCTGGGGAAGGTGGCAGCCCTTTTCCATAATATCTTCCTTATGCTAAATTAGATGCAGGTGTCTCTGAGTCTTGGCAAGTGGGGCTGTAATTTTCCCGTGTCCCCCACCCGCCACCCCTTACCTGATAAGGCTCTGTCATCTGCTCTGGTCTCGCTGCCCACTTTTCACATTACTTTCCAGGCTGCTGGGGCCAGCATAAAATAAATAGCCCCTATTTCCCACCTTGCCAGCTTTCCTTCTGCCTTGCCCACCCTGCTGTGCCTAGTGAGGGTTGGCTCCAGTGCCAGCTTCTGAACCAGCATTATTGTCAAGGAACGTGGAAGCAGCCGGGCCAGGGAGCAGGGGGCGGGGATGTACATTCCATTTGCCATCTGCGGCTCAAGTGAGAGCTGTGCTGATGAGCGCCAGGACCATTTCTGTGTGATTCTGGTCACAGAAATGCGTGTCAGCTGAGCTGGCAACAGGATGTCATCTGTAGGCTCATGTGGGTGTCCTGGAGGGTCACTGTCTTCTCCAAGAGTGGGTTGGGAGACTCTCTTGGGATGAAGGGCCAGTGAGGAGGGCTATAGAGGTCTGTTTTGTCCCCAAACCTAACTCTGCTGCTGGGCTTCGTTGGACACAAAATGTTGCCGTTACTGTGCTTGCGACTCAAGTATGGTGCCAGCCTTTGGCTACACATATTGTAAAAGATCGCTCCATTAGGTATTTTAACCAAAAGCACTTTATCTGAAGTTTAGATCTTAAGATTTCCCCAAATTTAAAGAGATTGTAAGGGTCATTTATTTGACAAGTATTTATTTCTGGAAAATTCCTCTTTTTCTCTGAGTAAAGCCCACCCCATCCCAATTCAATACCTTAATCACAAAGGCACCAGGAGAGCTCTTGGTGCAATGAGACTCAGCCTTTGGTCTCAGACAGTTGGTCCAGGGGTGCACTCCAGACCCACGCCGGGCCCATTGGGAGCCTTTCCTGGGACTCTGGACTGCGAATAGAGAAAAGTTGGTCTCTAGTGCCCGAGACTGTAACATACAGAAGATGGTGGATGGCTGTGTTTCTCCCATGAAAACAGGGGAAGGAGCGAAACCTGGTCAGTGGGGAGAGAGAGACAGAGACAGATTGTTCCTGGTCCAGATATTTCCTATTCTTTTAGTTCCAGGAACCCCCTCCCCATTCTTATAATAAACTTGCCCTTTTTGCTTATTCTTGGTCAAGGTGAATGTCTTGTATGTGGATGAGAGGGAAAAGAAATCTCTGCCTGCAGACTGGCAACCCTTTGAAGGGTCGAAGAAAAAGTTTGTCTCAATTCTTGATCCTGGAAGTTCTTTTGGTGTTTACAGGGTCACCCTGAAAAAACCGTGTGCCCATGAGCAGCCCCTCCCCACTCTTCCCTGAAGTAGCTTTAGCAACCGCCAATCTAGCCTTCCGCACCTGTAGAGCTGCCTGTTCTAGACATTTCTTTCATATAAATGGAATCATACGTTATGTGGTCTTTTGTGTCTGGCTTCTTTCCATTAGCATGATGTATTCAAGTTCATCCATGTTGTAGCATGTATCAGTACTTCATTCCATTTATGGCTGAATCGTAGTCCACTGAATGGACAGACCACATTTTGTTTATCCATTCTTTGGTTGATGGACATCTGGTTTGTTTCCACTCTTTGGTTATAGTGACCAGTGCTGCTCTGAACATTTAAAACGTCAGGTCAAAGCATGTCGCTCCTATGCTCAGGCTCTCCCATGGCTTCTAAGTTCAGAATAAAATCACAAGCTCTCTCTCACTGTGGCTCAAGGAGACCTGCCCAGCCTGGCTCCTGCTCATCTCCCTTTAACTCTCCTGGTCATGCTTTGGACACACGTGCTGGGAATGTTCTTCCCCAGGTGTTTCCAGGACTCTCCCTTACTGCACCAGCATCTCTGATCAAACGCCTCTTTCGCAGAGAAGCTCCCTCCTCCGTCACTCCTTACCCTGATGTGTCCTCCTTCACAGGATTTTCCATAAGTGATGCTGCATCACGGTGTGTTTGTCTTTTTCATTTTTACTCCTAGGAGGGAAATTCTATGACAGATGAGGCTTTTCCCTGATGTATCCCCTCAGGCCTCGCACATATTAGAAACTCAGGAAATGTTTGTTGGGCGAATGAACACACAGATGAAAAAACAGGACCTTGTTGGTCCTCACGGCAACTCCTTTGTACGGCACATGAGAACCTGAGGCCCAGGGAGGGAAAGGGCCGGCTCAACGTGGCTAATTAGGTCTCCCGATTCCAGTCCGGTGTTTGCGTGCTGGCTAGTTTATATTATGTCTAGCCGACCCTGCTTGGGACTACTTTCTGCTAAACCAACAAGCAAATCAAAATCTCAAACAACTTCAGATTGGGCGCCTCTCATATTTTACTTACCTCTCCAGCCACCTCTCCCACCATTTCCCAACACACACCTTCCCTTTCCACCTCCCTGAAGGATTTGCAGGTGCTTGAGCCCTGGATGTTCCCTCAGCCTCTGTACCTTTGCTTATGCAGTTCCCAATGTCTGAAACACTCTTCCCACCACCACCTTCTATAGATTGTCTACTTGTGCTCATTTTCTTTAAATTTTTAAAAAATTTATTGATTTTGAGAAAGAGAGAGAAAGAGAAATATCAATTTTGTTCCACATATTTAGGCATTCATTGGATGATTCTCGCATGTCCCTGACTGAGGATCAAACCCGTAACCTTGGTGCATTGGGATGGCACTCCAACCAACTGAACTGTTTGGCCAGGGCAACTTGTACTCCTTTTCATCACCCAGGCAGCCTTCTAGTCCCTTCGGAACCCTTCCTTGCCAGTCTCTTTCAGCCTGACTGAGTGAGATGCTGCTCCACAATGTTCTCAAAGCCCTCGTTGTAACCACATCAGTCTATTGGGATGGACCGGTCTCCTCTAGATTGTAGACTCCATGAGTCTACATGACAGAGTCACTCCTCTCATCCTGGGCTTTGTCCCCAGTGCTCTGCACAGTGTCCAGCATAGCAAAGGCACCTAACAACCATGACTGTATGTGTGTTTCTCTGCTTTGATTGAAGGAGGTAAATTTGGGGCAGCAGACACCCATAGCCTTCCTACTTTTCACTGTGCTCTAGCCAACGTCCAATATCTGTGTTAGTGCCAGAACTGACGGAATTCAGACTGCCTGTGAGTGGCAGGTCAGAGTGTCAAGGAGTTAGTACTGACTCCTGCTGGAGCTCCTGACCCATGCCTTGGGAGTGGCTGTATAAATATTCTAGCTTCTCGTTCCTGGGGTGGGTTATTCCAGCTGAGAGTTTCCTCATGGGATTAAACTCCTATTGTCCTTGTGAAGCTTGCTTAATAGCACACCCATTACTTGCTACATCTTCCTTGCTTCTATGCTGGTGTTTCCTCCACTCCTTAATTGTACTAATTTCACTCAATCCCTTGCCCTGTCCAGTGGAATTGTCAGAATGCCAACACCCCAGCCAGAAGCTCCAGCATGCATGGGTTCTTTTATTTTTCAGTACCGCAATGACACCAGCCTGAATGTATCAGCCTACCAAACAAACTCATAAATGCCAATTAGTAATATTGATGAGCAATGTTTATAGGTTCCTGCAGATCAATTCATAAATGTTATAAATTGTAACAATTTCTGAATAATGCCCTGTGACTAATGGCTCTGTTGTAGTGGATTTTGTCACTTTGTTGAGTACCTAATCGTCCTCAGCCTTACTGAGTGTTTCTGTGACCTGCAACAATATGACAATGACTCAGAGCCCTGCAGCTTCAAGGTCAAAGAGCCAGCATTTCTAGCTTCTGGGTGACAGGGATGCTGGTATTTCACTTTTGGAACTAACTAGTGGTCCAGTCTTTTTTTTTTGGTAGTGGAGAGTTGTCCTTTTTCACTGACTTGGGAAATACTATGTATTCTGACACTCTACCTATTATTTCAGAGGCTCATTCATTCACTCACTCAACAAATATTTATGGAGCACTTTCTATGTGCCCAACACTACATGAATCCTGAGAATATAGTGGTGTACTGGTCAGGATAGGCTAGGTTGTGCTGCAGTAACAAGTTAAATCACAGATGCTTAACAAAGGCTTTTTTTGTTGTTGTTCATTCACACTACACATCCAGTGTGGATCAAGAGAGGGTACTCCTCCATACAGCCGCTCAGGGCCCCAGGCTGATGGACCCTTGACAAGCACTGCAGTAGTGGAATTGATACCTGAAGGATTGCTGTGCCAGCTTTGCTCTACTTCAGCCCCAGAGTGACCTATATCACTTCTGTACCTCAGCCCAGGAGCCAATTAGTCACTTGGACCCAGTTAGCTGCAAAAGAGGCTGAGAAATTTGGAGGGAGCACATGGAATATTTGGTATGCTTACCTGTCCTGAGAGAACTTGTATTGTAGCTTGCATGGAAGGAGAAGGCAGGGATCAAACAAGTTATTGTGTAAATAATTGTTTAACAATAATTAGAATGAAGGCTGCAAAAGAGAATCTGGGAAGCTGCAAGAGTGAAAAACGGGAGACCTTCTTGGTGGTCTGGGATGGCTTCCCTAGGGAGAAGTTCTTTGAACTGAGCCCTGGGGGGAGGGAGGGAGGCCCCCAGCTGTCTCTCAGAGACATCACCTCAGATTCTACCCTTAAAGAACTTACAGTGCAGCTTGAGAGAGGAGAAATGTAGAGAGATAATGACCCAGGTAGCAGCCAGTGACAGCCTACAGGGTTGTGCTGTGCTGAGTGCTTTCCGTGCATTATCTCCCTTAATTCACCCTCACAACAGGTTTGGAAACACACTGCCCAGGACATGTCTGGGCAAGACTTGAACTGTGAAGTTTATGCTCTTTATCACTGTGTGCTGCTCCCTCTGGGTGGTTGCTCAGTGACTGACCAGCCTAGCTCAGAGCTCAGTGACTGCCAGGGTGTCAGAGAAAGAGCCCTCGCTCATAGGCTGATCTTCCTCTGCCTCCCTGACAAAGTTACTGAATCTCCCAGGACCTCACTTAACCATTAAATCTAGAGCATTTTTCTGGATTAGAGCTTTTCAGAAATGCTTTAGTGTAGTGGAATATGTTAAAAATGCACTCAGAGAGAGAGAAGGAGAATCCAATTGGTCATTCATTAACCAGAAGAAGGGATTTGCTTTCTTTGGGTCATGTGTCCAGCTCTGGTCCAATCAGCTGTGATTGTGGAGACAGGAGCACTTGACTCAAATATGGCTGCCTAGACCTGCCCTCCCAAATTAGGGGTTCCTTTGCAGATGAGGGATGTGTGGCAAGAGAGGAGCCCTAAAGTATGCCTGCTACTCCCAGCTCTTAGGAGAGTTAAGCATAGATAATGAACATCAGCAGAGGTGACAGAGGGCTGAGAAGACGCAAAGTGAAGGTCTGGGATGGACTGGAGTCTTAGAATCATCCTTTGGTCAGAAGGGTTGAACCTGAAAGGAACCTTAACAATCACTCAGGTAAGCCTACTCCCTGTTGGGGAAACAGGCTCCATTAGGAAGTTGTCTGGTAGCAGATGTCTGAGTAGGAAGCAGGAGCCCCTGGCTGTTGATTTACCATGTCACTCTTCTTTTGTTCTTGCTTCCCTTCCTGGCTCCTTTTAAAAAGGGAGTCCTTAAAGAAATTCCCCTGAGATCAATTTCTGCTTTGGGGGGACTCTAGGAAGACTCTGGCCATTTGCCATAGGGCAATCCGAGATGCCAGGTTTGAACCACATTGCTTCTTTCTAGTCATCTTCCTCTTCTGCCTTCTCTTCTTTCCCTTCTTGCCTCTCTTCCAATGGAAGCGTACTGCACACACTTTTTGTTGTAATAATACATTAACCGTGTCGATACATGCCAACACGTACAATTGTGTATCATGACATTATTTTAAATGATTACATTTCCTGGCATGTCAGACCATGATTTATACAACAGATCCCCTTCATGTGGACACTTAGGTTGTTTCCAGGCTCTCAACTTTGTTTTACAAAGTGCTTTGGTGAACATCCTTGGAGCTAATTCATCACGAGAATACATTTTTAGAACAGGAATTGCTGGTCAAAGGGTTGATGCTTATGTGCAGGCATACTTTCTAAAAGAAGACACTCAATATCAAGACTTCATTACCCAGAGCCAGTAAATTCTTCAGCATTTGGACAGAGCCGTTGGTTGTTGCTCCCACTATGGCCAACCTGCTGTGGCCTTATCCCAGGCAGATGTTGCTAAAAGGTCAGGGGTCGGTGGAGCCACATCCTTCTCAACAGGCAGGAACCAGAACATAGTCGTTCACAACCTTACACCGTTAATCATATACAGAGAGACATAGGTCCAGGGAAAATGGGTCATTTCTAGTGCGACACTTCTCTTGGCCCCAGGTACATTTTGCAATGCATTTCATCTTCTGGACCCAAACCTGGACTCTCTTCTAAATACTGTCTGAACCACGAGCTGGAGGTCAAGTGCAAGACAGATTTTGTTTCTCCGGGCTTGAGATGTTCACAGACTAGGTTGGCTTTTGCTTTTGTAGCCTTGGGTTTGTGGCTGCCAGGAAGGTAAAAAGCCCGTGAAAGGTGAACTGTGAAATGCTGTCTCCACACCCAGGCCCCTGGGAGCCACTGTTTGCAGTGATATGTCCGGACTTCAAAATGGCAGAGAGAGACTGGTAACAGGTGGAAGGAGGACTTCTGAAGTCACAATTGAGACTGGTAGCTTTTGTAGAGAGCCCCCACCTCCTAATTAATGAATGGATCAAAATTCAATTAATTCAGCAAGTACGTATTGAGTGCTTAGGAGCCAGGCACTGCCTAGGCACTGGGAATGCGGTGGTCTGGAAGTGCTGCAGAGAAGTTTCCCGGGAAACAGGCTCTGGGGCAGCAGTGAACGTGCAGCAGGTTTATTAGGGAGTGTTCTGAGATCGGTCTCTTTTGGGGGAAGGGGCCGCAGCAGGAGTGGGCAGAGGGGGAAGTTGAGCTGTGATGCAGTTGAAATGGGGCCTTCAGCCATTCCACGGGAGCGTTCTGAAACTGGGCGATCCTTTCGGGCTGTCCCCGGTTGGGAGTGGGAGGACCATCAGTCATTAGACATGGGCAGCCCTGGGAAGCGCCTCTGAATGAAACAGCTCTTTTCAGCGGAGGCTATCCCTGTAGGGACCCAGCAGTGGGGGGGAATGAGTCCTTCAGTCCTGAAGGAGGCACTGGGTGGTGTAACTGCATCTAACAGCCCTCATGGAGCTCACAGTGTAGTGAAGGGTGGGTGTCTTGGTTGGGGTTCACCACAAAGCGGAGCCTGAGATGAGATGTGGACAGAGGTAGTTCATTCAGGAGATGACCTCAGGAAGCAAGAACGAGAGAATGAGAAGAACGATGCAGAGACGGGCAATGAGATTATAAAGGGCATGTTTCTGAGCAGGTCAACGTTGTAGGCAACCCTAGAGGAGCCACGGAGGACACACTTCCGAATGTCTTCTTGGAGGACAGGAGATAGGTACCCACTGCCTTCCAGCCCCCACTGGGTGAGGGTTGCCCCTGGGGGTGTGAGCCCCTCTGTACTTCTAGAATGCAACTGTGAAGGCTCTTCCTGTGGTTTTGAGGGGACGTTTGATGTGTGATGTTGCCTGTGGATGTAGGCTTGTCCCCGACAGATACAGCTGGAATCTGAGGTGGGTCAAGGCAATGTGGCACGGGTCCTCACTCCTTGAGGAAAGATGAGTCTGCAACAGCACTAGAGGAAGTGAATCTTGTTTGTGGTAATAGCTCTTAAAAAGGCTATCTCATCCGGCCTGATCCCTCTGTAACCCTTTAACGAAGATACCCACTTTAGAAAATCACAACCTCTCCTCTGAAAACTAAGCAAGTAGCCAGCTAACTAACTAACTAACGTGTATCGAGCACTAACTTGTGTCAGGTATTGTACTAAGGGCTATCAGAGTCCTTCCGAGAGTTCTTGCTCTCTCTTCCTACTTTCTTCAAGTCCCCCCATCCCATCTGGCTTCTAACCTTTCTTCTCAGATTCCAGTATGTGACCTCAGCTTCTACTTTGCTTCACAGATAGGGGCCATCACACCTGAATTCCTTCAGGTGATGCCCTCCACCTTTAAACATGCCCTCACTGCCATTTCTTCTGTCCTTCTAGCCTTGGAGGTAGAATTCTTTTCCTTTTTTTTCTACGAGCAACCCCACCTGTGTTCATCACTCCTCTAGGCACTGCCTTCCCGAGAAGCTTTCCCTCTTTCTAGTGTCTTTGCCTCTTCACTGATTCTTACCTCGTCCACAATCACATATGTATATGGTGGGGCAAAAGTAGGTTTATCCATAGACACAACTGTTAACCTACTCCTGCCCCACCCTGTATGCATATCTGTAACAAATAAGAAAGCAAGAGTGAAAGAAAAAGAAAGATATAAAGAACGAAATACAAAGGAACAAAGAAAAGGAAAGAAGAAAGAGAGGAAGGGTGGGAGGGAGGGAGGGAGGAAGGAAAATCCTTTCCTGAAACTAGCTCTTCATTTGGGCCACCTAACTCCCATTCTTCTTTTCTTCTTCAGAAATATTTGCAGCCTCCGTGGCACCACCCATTCAACCCCATCTCCCTGTAGGTGTGCTTCCACACCCCACCCTACCCGCATACTCTGCTGAACCCGAACCCCTCTAGTCTTACAGACTCAGTCCTGCATCGCCCTCCTCCTCACCTCTCAACTTCCTTCCCGCCTGCAGCCAGGCCTCTCTTCTCCTTTTCAAAATTCGTCCTTCCCCTGGTTTTCATGACACTGTCTGTTGTCTCCACAACCTTTCTTTGTGCATCTGTCTCCTTCAGAACTCATTCTCCTTCTCCTCCAAGAGCAAGTGCCCTTCAAGATTTCGTGTTTGTAACTCTCTCCTTGCTGCCGAGAGCAGTGGCTCTCAAGCTTGGCTGTGCCTTATAGTCACTGGGGGAGTTTCAAACCATACTGAGGCCCACAGAGGATTCTTTAGGGCAGGGGAACTATTCTGAGTGACACTGTAGTGGCGGCTACATGTCATTGTATATCTGTCAAGGCCATAGAGGGTACAACACCAAGGTGAACCCGGATGTAAACTGGGCTTGGGTGACAATGACGCGTCAATGTAGGTTCATCAGTTGTAACAAATGTACCACTCTGGTGGGGGATGCTGATGGTAGAGGTGGTCCTGTATGTGTGTGTTGTGGGGGAAAGGTTGTATTTTGGAACTTTCCATGCTTTTTGCTCAGTTTTTCTGTGAACTTAAAAGTCCAGCCCTGGCCAGTGTGGCACAGTTGGAGCATTGTCCTGTAAACTGGAAGGTCGCGGGTTCGGTTCCCAGTCAGGGCACTTGATGTGTTGTGGGTGTGGTCCCCATTCGGGGTGCTTTGGAGAGGCAATCGATTGATATTTCTCTCTCATATTGATATTTCCCTCTCTCTCCCTCCCTTCCCCACTCTCTAAAATCAATAAGCACGCCCTAGGGTGAGGATAAAAAAGTCACTTTTCCAATTTCTATACTTACGTTAAAAAAGTAAAAATAAGATAAAGTCCATTTATTTACAGATGCTGATGCTCAGGCCCCATGACTGGAGATTGTCACTTCTTGGCTCAGTTGATTCTAAGGTACCACAGAGCTAAGACGTGCTGGGCAAGCTGTCTTCCTGAGGGTCTTCCTCTCCGTGCAGCTTCACTGGCCCCCGTGTAGCAGGATGTTACCAAATTTTATGTTCCAACTCTGCCCTTTGACAGGACACCCTGGGTTCACCCCTCCACTACATGGATGTGTCTGCAATCATATCGGACTTGCCATCTGTTTCATTTTCCAGGTGCCTTTTCTGTCACTTCAGTGTTTGCTCAACACGCCCATCGTTGGCTTGGCTGTTCGGGTTTTATAAGCCTTGGAATCCCAGCATCAGAGATTTTTTTGAGTTCCAATCTCTGACCTCTCCCCGAAGCTGGGACCCCCTCATCCCCACACCCTGCCTCTGCTTGAGCCTTTCTAGCCCTGAAGCTCAGTCCTTGGCAAAGATCATGTCCTTTTCAAAAACACCCTTATTTTTTCTTATCAGCTGATACCTGTGAATTACAGGAAAAAATAAACATAAATATTGGAAAGCATAACTGAGACAATAAAAACCACCCACAATACCCACCAACCTCTATTAATGTTTAGGTATAGAAAAATAAACATAAAGGACAAAGGTTTCATTGTGAAACATGTTTTATGTCATTTTTCACTCTGCAGATAATGCTGACTCTTCCGCCGTTATAATACTCTTTCAAACTGTTTAAAATGAATTTGTTGTTTTGTCTGTAGAAGTGGCACATGTTTGTTGTCTGAAAGCCAATCAATGTGGAAATCTATGGAATAGCAAATAAGTTTCCCCACTTTTTTCTGCCGGATTATACAAAGAGCAGTCTAAGGTGGCGGGTCCCCATTTTTCTTATTGGGACAAAGTTCGATATTTCACAGAAAGCATTTGTTGGCATTCCTTATGTTTATTTTCTGGATTTAAAAAGATTGGCTCAAAAAATTGGGTTATATAACCTTCCCAGAGCTCAGGGCATCTAGAAGTTTTAAGCCTACTCTTTGGGGCTAATCCACGCCCTCTGCCACCACCGCCTGAGGGCTAACTGCCCTTACTAATTTCAACATGCTATCTAACGGGTAAGGCAGTCTTTCTTCTTAGGGGCACTTCTGATGGTTGGGAGGCTCTTTATGTTGTGTGAAAACTGCTTCTTATCCTGTTTACTCCTGGCCCCAGGCTTTCTTTATGGAGCTACTAAAAGCAAAACAAAACAAAATAAAAACAAAACAATAAAGTAAAACAAAGACAAAACCTGAGACAACCCTATTGGTGTCCTTTTGACTTGCATCTTCGCCTCCCTCTCCACGGGGCACCGATCTTTGACTGCCTTTGGACATGGGGTAAAGTTAAGAGCAGGGCTGTGTAGCCAGACCTGCTGGGTCCCATGGATGAGTTTCTGAATTCTCTGTCCTCATATGCGAAATGGGGACACTCAGGACCTACCTCGTGTGGTTGCTGTGGGGATGAAATGAGGAAAAGAGCAAAGCATAGACCAGGCCGGGCGTGTGCCGCCATCAGGTACCCACGGAGAAGAGGGAGGCGGCGAGACTGTCTGGCGGCTCTGAGACCCACGCCTGGAGGACGCTGCTGGATGCGGGGACCCTGGCTTTGTTGTGTCTCTGACTCAGAGCCCTTCCCAGTGATTAGCGTTACACGTCTGCCTGTGGCTGCCTGACCCTGAAACTGAAGTTGTGACAAAGATGGGAAGAGCACATGGGACAGGCACAGGACCAGGAAGAGGCAAGGCACCCAGCCAGGGTGTGCCACGTGGGGGGAGGGTGGCAGATGCAAGTGATTTCTGACCTGATCGCTGCTGGCCCCAGTGCCTAGTAACTGGGTGACCCGGGATCCGCTCTGTAAGCCTCAGTCCCCTCATCTGCAGACTGGGTTTATCTCGAACCCATTCACGAACCCATCTTGCAAGTGAGGAAATTACTCAGCTCTTATTCAGTGCTACCTACTTCTATTCCTCTAATTCTCAGAGAAGCCCATAAAGCAGATATTAATGTCCTTATTTTTACAGATGGGGACACTGAGGCACTGAGAGGTGAGTGGCTTTCTCAAAGCCACAGCCTTAGGAAGGAGCGGAACTGGGATTGGAATCCTGGAAGACCGCAGATTCTGGACTCTAAGCCACCTTGTTATGCAGATTAAACAAATAAGCATAAGCCTACCCCTTATTGAACTTCTTGTTCCGTGACACCTTCTCACCTTTAATCCTCATGGCAGCCTTGGTTAAATGATGGGTCCTGAAAGTCACCCAGTAGGTGTGCAAAGACTCTCTTCCCTCGGGTGGGAGCCTGCTTTGTTTCAGAGCAGGGGGTCCTCATCCCTGCCTGAATGTTAGGTTCCTGCAGGGCACTCCTCAAAAATAATGCCAGGCCCCACACCAGAGCTTCTGATTCCATTAGTCTGGGGGCGGGGTGCGGGCCCTGCATGGGGAGTTTTAAAAAGCACCCTGGGTGATTCGGATCTGTTGGCAGCCTCAAAAATAGTGGTGTAGAGGGATTTAAACCCCTCTAGCTGTGGTTCTCAGCCTCAGCTGCATGTTAGAATCATCTAGATTCTGCGCTCATTGGTTGGTTATTCAGCCTTGCTCACTAGCTGATTAATGCTTATTGGATCTTATGAGACGACAGACACTGCTCTTACCAGACACAGCATTAACTCACTGAATCCTGGAGCGACCAACTCATCCTGGGGTGCTGGGGATTTTCCACCCCAAGGACCCCCTCCTCTGACCCCCTCAGGTCAGATGTGGACAAAGCAGGATGCTCAGTCACCCTCCTTATCCTTCCCTAAACCCGTTTCTTATTGACCTCCTTCACTTATTTCAAAACCCGATCTCTGAGGCAAGTTCTCCTGGGAAGCCCATGCCGCCCGTGAAGAAACCGAGGCACACTATTCCATTCTCTTCAAACAGAAGAATGGTTCTTCCCACCCTTCCCCTGATTTCAGTTTCCAGGCCCTGCAGCCACAGCAGAGTATTGGTTACACAGTAAACAGTGATTACAAAATACTGTCTCAACCATTCTTTTATTTCCTCTCAGGGCACCCACTAACGTCAGGAGGGATGTTCTTGGTCTCCACTTCGCAGAACAGGGAGGGAGGTTCAGGAAGGGTGATGATGTTTCCGTGGTCAGTGGCCGCCGTCTTTGATGGGAAATCTGATCGGACGCCCGGGCTGTGGCACAGCATCTGTTATACTGTGTGGAGGAGGAAGAAAGTCCCCATGAGGTTCATTGGCTCTGATACTCTTCACCTCCGTTGGCAGATAGATGACGTCCCAGCCTCCCCTCCTGCAGGAGCTGAGTCTCCCTGTGGACTCCCTTCCCCGGGGACTGCCTGCAGGGAGTTAGAAAAGGCCAAGATGGTTAGAAAAGGCCAAGATCATCCCTGGCAGAAGGGGGCTGTCCTTTTAGAACATCTGCCCTCAGGGCCCCCAGGCCTGTTTCATGGGAGGATGGACACCCATGCCAGGGACTGCCAGACTCTTCAAACAGCCTCCTGCCCTCGGCGGAGAGCTCTGGACAGGGCTGATCAGCTGCTGAAATGTCATCGGGGGTGCGGAATAATGGGGACATGCAGGCAGAGAGGCTAGCTTTTACAAAGGGATATTGTTACCATAATGTGGTGTTCCTGGGAGAAAGAGGCCGAGAAATGTAAGATAGGATGACAAGTTAGTTGGAGGCAGTTAGAATTTTTTTTCCTCCGGAAGAGTGACCAGCTGAGTGCTCCGGGGGTGGGGAAGAGAGCGATGGGGACCTCCCTACCCTGGAACAGTGCAGCAGCCCTTTTGCAGGAAGGTTTGCGCATTTGAAACGTTCTTTGCGACAGCACGGATGGAACTGGAGAGCATTATGCTAAGTGAAATAAGCCAGGTGCTGAGAGAGGAATACCATATGATCTCACCTTTAAGTGGAATGTAATCAACAAAACAGGCAAGCAAAATATAACCAGAGACATTGAAATTAAGAACAAACGGACAGTACCCAGGGGGGAGGTGGGAGGGGATGATTGGGCCGGGGTTGGGGGGAAGGTGGAGTTTTCAGAAACAACTATAAAGGACACATGGACAAAACCAAGGGGGGTGGAATCAGGGGAGGGAAGTGGGGATGACTAGGGTGGGGGGAGCGAAGGGGGGAAAAGTCAGAAAACTACTTGAACAGCAATAAAAAAAAAAATGGAAAAAGAAGCAACATTCTCAGAGTACCTGAACTGATTGTAAGAGGCACAAAGACATACTTTAAAAGTGTTCTGTAGTTACAGTAATGTAATTAGAAAAACCATACTATAAGTATGCACTAAAATGCAAGTTCACCAGGGCAGGGACTTTTGTCTCTTGTTTATGGCTGTGGACTCAGCACTTAGGACAGCTCCTGGCACATAGTACTGATAGGTGCCCACTGAATGAATGAATCTCCCAGAACATGTGGTTTTACTGGAAAATTGAATTCGAACCAAGGCATATAGGGTAGATAGGACTTAATTTGGAGGAAATCAGTGAGGTTGGTGGGAGGGAACAGTTTCATACGTGAAAGCTGGGTGGCAGGGTAAACCAGACCCACAGAAGCATAAGCTAACAGCTGTTGCACGCTCACCGTCCACCAGGCACTTTGTGAAGTGCTTTTATGTATTAACTGATTAAATCCTCATAACAACCCTTGTAATGTCTCCACTTTAAAGATGGGGAAACTGAGGCCCAGAACAGTGAAGTATCTTGCCAAGGGTCGGCTACATCCCTTGGCTTGGCTGTTTCTAAGAGTTCTGCAAGGTTGTGGGGTCTCAGGCCCATTTGGAGGTCTGCAGCAGGTGTGGTGTGTCCCAGTGTCCCGGCCTGCACAGGGCCCGCTGCTGCCTTAGCTCGGGTGGTGACAGCTGGCCCGGCATCCCTTCTACTCTCTGGCCTGTAGGAGCCTGCTCTGCGCACACCAGGCCTGCTCCCTTTTCAACCCAGCTACTGCTTTCACAGGTTTCCATTTTTAGCTCTGCAGACTGGAACGCAGTGTTCAATGCACTGTAAACTTCAATGTCAGTTTGATTATGAGAGAGGCGCGTGTGGACTCCCGCTCTCTCCTTTCCACGTCTAATAATAACCCTCTGGATCCTCTCGCCCCTTTTCTTCTGAGGCCCTCAAAGCATTTCATGTGCAGTGTCCCATTTAAGCCTCCAGTTCCCAGAGAGGCAGCTGGTGGCTAGCATGTGACAGGTTACAGCAACTATTCAGTTCTCTTCAAACAGAGAAGGTTACAGCATCTCTATCTTCAATGTGGGGAACTGAGTCATGGGAGAGTAAGGAGAACTGCTAAAGGGAGCTGGTGCTTAATGATTGCCTGCTATGTACATCTTATTTTATTAACCCTGGGAGATGCATCTATGAATTTCCTTTTCATGGATGAGAAAAATGGCCCAGAGAGGCCAAGTGACTTGTTCAAGGTCACACAGCTAATAATTGGTAGACCATGTAGCTGACCTTGGACTTACCTTCAAGGCCTTTGGTTTCTCCATTGTATCATTGAATGGGATGTTGTGGAAATAAAGGCATGGTCAGGTCTGGGTTCTCTTGGCTCCCAGATGAAGCCAGTTCCCTGTTTCTTTCCTTAGAGCTTCATGTGAGGAAACTATGTATAAGGATTATTGCTCATCAGTCATGATCATCTCTTACCTTCTAACAGAATATTGAAAGTGGGAAGCTACCTGTTTCCTTTCCCTTCCATCCCCATCATTCACTCACTCACTCACTCATCCGTTCCTTGGTTCATTGGTTCATACATGCAGTCAGTGAACATTGGCTGCTCCCCTCTCTGTGAGCGTGAATGGGTGAAGACACAGTCCCACTGGGTCCGTTCCTCCAGGGTATTGATTTTGACTGAAGCCCTTGTGTGATGTGCAACAAGTGTCCTCATCTGATGAATGGGAACATGAAGATTCCTGTTTCACAGGGGGTGGGGAGCAAAAAGCATCTGAGAGTCAAGGAATGGATAAACTTCCAGGGCAGACGTGAGAGTCCTGTGAGGAGCGTTTGGGGAGATGTGCTGGGGGCAGAAGGCTGCTCCCTTCAGTGTTGCTGGCAAGGTTCTATGAAGACGGTGGCCTCCACTGTTAGGCTTAAAACTTACTACCTCCTTGTCCCACACATTGGCTGTTTTGGGGAGGTCGGAAAGTTGAATTGATTTAAGTCAAAAAGTGTTGATTGAGCACTTCCTTGGTAGAGAGGCTGTGGGGAGCTGGATTCAAGCCCCAGCTCTGCCACATGATAGCTGCGTGACTTTGGGACAGTTGACTCACCTCTCTGGACTTCGGTTTTTGCTCTTCAAATGGGAAATGATAATGTCTGCAGTGTTCTTGTGATAATTAAAAGTGATATTTAGCAAGTATTTGGCACAGTGCCTGGCACTGTTGGTGCCAGCTAATGGATGTTACTACTAATGCAGATAGGTGCTGACTGAGATTCTGCTGTATCAAAAAACTTAACTTAAAATTCATGGTTTAGGTCTTCAGGTACAGCTGGACCTAGGTGATCTGACCTCATGATCTGGGTCCTCTTCATGCTTCTCAGCTCTGCTTTCATTCGTGTTGGCTTTGCACTCAGGAAGGCCTTCTCCTCCTGTTGGCAAGATGGCCTCCAGTAGCTCAAGACTTATATACAGTACTACCCACAACACAGTGGAACAAGATCTTCTTTTTCCCATGGCCTTGAGTCCCATTGGGCCAGCTTGGGTCATGTCCCATCCTTGAATATCACACTGATTGTCCAGGTTTGGGGTATGTCCCTGCCTCATGCCAGGGGGGTGGAATCATCAGCTTTAAACAAACCACAGGGACTAAGAGTGGGAGAGGGCAGTTTGTCCAAAGCAAAATCTGGGTTCTTTTACTAGAAATGGGGAATGGATGCTGGACAGGTGGGTTTAGGCTGGTTTTTCCCAGGAGCAGCCTAGAGTGAAGATTTATGTGCAAATAACTTATTAGAAAGTGCTTATGGGAGAAACTGGCAAGGGAGTGGGGGCAACAGGTAAGGGAAGGGGAGGAAACCAAGTCAGGGTGGGATCCAGGTGAGGTCCCAGCCGCATCCTGCTCCTGTGGGCTCTGGAGTGTAAATTGCCCCTCAGAGCATGTCCTACCTTGAGGCACTGGAACTAGGTATTTGAACCCATGAACCAGTCACTAGCCATGGGCTTTCCTGGGTGTGTGAATTCCCAGGGGCTTCTGGGTCTCCAAACAGGGGACACAGCACCAGCAGCTCAAGGACAGTGCCCTGGAGGTCACAGGTATGAGGCTTTGGTGGCAAGTACACAGAAGCTCAGGGGTATGAAAGGGATGCAAGGGGATCTGGTGCCCACTATTTTGGGAAAAATCACAGCTTTTTGGAACAGAAGGAAATGAAGGAGAAGTCAAGGAGTGTGGAGGCAAGGGAAAGGGAAAGAACAGGTGCCAGTGAGAAGATGGGTGATGAGATGGTCAGGGTAGAGGGGGAGAAACCAAGAAACAGCCCCCCTCACCTGTTTTTCTGCCACACTCACTACCACTGACAGTAGCCATCGTCACAGTGTCTCTTAGAGTCCTCAGCAACATGCTGAGACCTCACTCTGCAGAAACAAGTGAGGAGGTGACTCAGCAAAGGGCACCAGCAGCAGAGAAGCCATAAGGGTGCCTCAGTCCTCCACTAGATGGATGAGGTTGGCAGGAGGTCACTGGGCCCAGAGAGCCCTGGATACTTCCCATGCCAAGGCTGACTCTCCAGCAGCTGGAAGTCTGGAGGTTCAGAAGTCCCCGGAGCTCATTTAGTCTCTAACTGCCTCCTCCCTGTCCACCTCTTACCCCTCCAGTGGCCTCTCTATCCATCAGGAGCACCTACTGCCTTCGCCGCACCAGCTTTCATCTGTCTCCATTTCCCCACGCCATCTGGCGTCGGAGCTTTTTGCAGAGGGAGCTGGGAGGCAGTGAGGGAGAAGAAGTAAGTGAGTGTGTCAGGCCAAGTCAGCAGCTTTGTCCTCAGGGGCACGGCCACTGCTGAAATCATTGCATTCTGCAAGTTTCAGTGCTGGTGCTTTCTTGATCTTACCAGCAAGTATCAAAGGAAGGTTCTCAGACAACCACAAGGACTCATGGTCCTTGCTCACGTGGTCCTGATGTGATTTGATGATTGCATTGTTGAGAAGGTGCGGCTGTCTGTTTGCTCGGACTGTGAGGCAAACCAGCCAAGTTCGCCCCTCTGCAGGGGATGTCTGTCACAACTGCTGCCTGGTCCCATGAGAAGCCATTGATTCCAGGACAGACTCCTGTCTCATCAGTGTGACAGTGTGCATTTTGGAATGATGATCTCGGCCATAAAATATGGATAGTAGTGACTTTCTTCCTGGTGTGTGTGTGTGCACATGTGTGTAGGGAAGCCCCCAGCACAGCTCCAGGCCCTGTGCAGACCCTCAGTAAGCAGTGGCAGAGGTGTATTATAACAGCGACTCTGCATTTGGAAGTGGATGCAGGGTAGTGAGTCAGGTACCAGAACCTCAGGAAAGGGGAGTGCGAACCAGAGTAGAGAGGAGAGGCCTGGGGAAATGGTCAGCTAATGCAGTGCCAGCCGCTCATGAAAAGCAATGCATCAGAAATGCTTTGGTTACTTGAGTGAAAAAATCAGCTTAAAATTGCCTCTGGAAGTGGGGCTGCTCTAGGAGGGAGCAATGTCAGCTTCCTGGGAAAGAGCTTTGGGAAGCAGCAGCCCCAGGAAAGGGGCCTGTTGTGTTCTCCCCTGGGCTGGTCTCTCTCCAGGACCAGGTGTGTCAGCTTCTCAGGGTTCCCTGTGGTAACAGCTGTCCCTTGCTCTATCTCTGGTGAAGTCCTGCTCTCCCAGAAAGGAACCTTGTTTATACCAGGTTTCCCTCCTCAGAGAAAGCCAGGGAGGGATGGAGAATGAGGAAGTTTCAGGAAAACTGCAAAGAAAGATTGTGATTTAAAACTAAAAAAAAAAATTGTAACTGCAGAATTCTTTGTTCAAATGAAATCTTCCCATGAACTCTAACATGAAAAGCAGATTTTTAAAGGAGCTTCTTGGTGTCAACCCTCTGGGTAGCACTTTTGCAATATCTAGTAGAGCCGAATAAACACGGGCAACGTTCTGTGACCCAGCAATTCCACTTGTTGGTGTCTCCCTGGAGACCGCTTCTCAGACTTCAGTGGGCAGACGAACCTGGGGATCTTACTAAAGTGCAGATCCAACCCTGTCAGGTGTGGCTCGGTTGGTTGGAGTATCCAGTCCCACATGAGGCTGCCAGTTCAGTCCCAGTCAGGGCGCATGCCTAGGTTGCGGGTTCACTCCCTGGTCGGGGCATGTACGAGAGGCAGTCAATCGATGTCTATCTGTCTGTCTGTCTGTCTTTCTGTCTGTCTCTCCATTCCTCTCCCAAAGCAATGAAAAAAATGTCCTCGGGTAAGGACAAAAAATTTTTATAAAGCAGATGCAGGTTCAGTAGATTCTGAATAGAGCCTGCAATTCTCTGTTTCTGGCCAGCTCCCAGGTGCTGCTGATGCTCAGACCACGGGGCCCAGGGGACTGTTTTCTGCACTCTCTTTCGGCTCTGACCACCAGGAAGAAATACATTCCAGATTGAAACCCAGTATATACTTATCTATAATTGAAACACAAGTTTTATGAAGCAATACTCACCCTTGCTATATGATGTACTCTAATAGTTTCTCTTCTCTTTTGGGGAAAAAGAAAAGAAAAAAAGGATTGTTGACCACAAAGCCACTGAAATGATTTCATTATTCACCAGTGGGTCTCAAGCCGCGTTTTGAGAAATAGAACCTTAGAGAAATTCTTATACACACAGACCAGGAAACAGGAAGGCTCGTTGATGCATTGTTTGTAATAACAAAAAATGGGTAAAAACTAAATAACACAAAAGAAACAACCCAAAAGGTCTCTCCACAGGAGGATCTATCAGTACATTAGTGATACATGCGCACAGTGGAACAGTGAAGATGTATGAATTAGCATGATCTGAAAAACAACATTAAGTAAAAATACAAGGTGAAGAATACATGTCATAGGATACCATTTGAATACAGTTTAGAAACAGACAGAAATTTCTATTTGTTATTTAGGAATTCATACATATGTAGTAAAGGTATAAAAACTCATAAGGGAATGACGAACACCAATTCAGGAGAGCGATCGCCTCTTGAGAAGGTGGGCTGGGTTGGCGTGGCTTTGGGGCTTCGTTAGGAAATATAAAGCTTCATTTCCCAAGATGGGTGATGAATCATTAGTCTCTATCATTTTTTATAGGCTCAAGGCACTTTGTAATGATGAAAATTTAAAAACGAAAGAAAAAGAAAGGAGGAGGTTCTTGGGCTGACATTTGTAGAGGGTTGTGCTAATTTCCAAGGGGCTGCCATGACAAATTACTAAAACCTTGGTGGCTGAAGGGCACAGGAGTTGACTCTTGCACAGTTCTGCAGGCCTCAAGTCTGAAATCGCCGTGTCGCAGTATTAGACCTCTCTGGAGGCGTTGAGGGAGGATCTGTTCCATGCCTGTCTCCTAGCTTCTGCCGGCCAGCCTTGGCATTCCTTTCGTGTGGGGCTCCATTACTCCAATATCTGGGTCTGTCTTCGCGTGGCCTTTCCTCTGTGTCCCAGATCTCCTCTCTGCTCTCTTGTAAGGGCACCAGTCATGGGACTGGGGCCCGCCCCAAACCCAGGATGGTCTCATCTGGAGATCCTTCTGTTCTTTCTGCAAAGACCCTGTTTCCAAATAAGCTCGTGTGCACGGGGCTGGGGGTTAGGATGCGGACATATCTTTGGTGGGGGGCAAAATTCAACTTACTGTGGGGGTATAAAGCCCTGCCCCCTGAACCCCTTCCCCTCAGTATTATGATGATTATATTGCTTATTTCTCAGCCTCAGCACTATTCATATTTGGGGGTAGATAATTCTTTGTCATGGGGGGTGCTTTTTAATGTTCTGAAGGATGTTTAGTAGAATCTCTGACCTCTACCTGCTAGCTGCCAGTAACACCCCCACCAGCTGTAGCAACCAAAAACGTCTCCTGAAGATAAAACACAGGGCCCCAGCTGAATATGAATTTCAGATAATTTTTAGCATATTTCAAATATTTCATGGGATATACTTATATTTAAAAATTGTGTATTGTTTGTACTAGGCATCTGTCCCTCTCCCCCCATACCTTCCCCCCCAAATCTGGGAACCCTACCCAGGGTGAGAAATCACCCCTGGTTTAGAACCAGTAGTTGAGAACCATCACTACACATTCATATTCCCCAAGTGCTTACTCTGTGCCCAGCATGGCGCCAAGCCCCGCTCGTGATTTGTTGCATGCACTCCTTGAAACAGCCCTGAGAAACAGGTGCTATGATTACTTCCAGCAAATACACAGAGGTCGAGGTTGAAACCCAGATCCATGTTTTCATAGGTACCGTGTGTTGGGTACGGGCTGGTGGTGGTGGCTCCTGGCAGATGGGAAGATGTCGTGCACTTAGGGGAAAATGGTGCATGACGTCAAAGGTCAGGGTGTCCAGACCATCACAGCGAGAGGCACTGGGTCAGAGAAAACGAGAACAGCAGAAGGGGCACTGCTGGAGGAGAAGGGGTGAGAGTCTAGGAGGGGCTGCTTGGTGAAGATGGGATTTGATAGATGATCCTGGAGTGTGAGATCGTTTGCCAAGAAGAGAAGCAGCTGGCCTAAGGGCTGCAGTGGGGAGATGGCAGTATTTAGCAGGCCTGGGTTTGAATGTCGGCCCCCCCTGGCACGGCCTTGGGTAGATACTGCAGTGACAGCAACATCTGACATGTATTGTGCCCTGGTGTGTGCTGGGTGTTGCTCCAAGTGCCAGCCCTGTATGATCTCATTTAATCCTCACATGACCCTCTTAGGGCAGGTCATGTAACAGAGGAGGAGGTTGAGGGTTAAGAGAGGTTAAGAAACTTGCCCTGTATCCTGAGCCTAGTGAGGGGCAGAGCTTGGAGTGGACTGCTGGCCTCCGGAGTCCACGTTTTGAAATCATTGTTCTCTAGAGTCTTCCATCAATACCTCTTCAAGTCTTAGTTTCCTCCTCTCTCCAATGGGAATAACTTTACCAGCCTCTTAAGGTTGTTCTTAGTATTAAATGAGTTAATGTGCCTAAAACACTTAGCATAGGGCCTGGCACAGGGTCACTCGAGGTTACTATTATTAGGGGAAGGGAGTGAGGCTGGAAGCAGGGGTCCCTCCCACCCTCCTAACTGGCTGTTTGTGTTTCCCAGGAACTGTGTCTCCCTCATCTTTGTTCATTTCATTTTAACGTTAACGTGCAGTGAGCTCTTGCACAGTGCCTGGTGCAACCTCTGTCCTCCAAGGCGAGCATTTCCCCATCAAGCCCATGGCCCATAGTTGGCCCTCAAGAAATGCCTGCTGAATGAATGACTGCACGAATAAATAAATGCAGAGAGCAAGTGGGTCCTGCCTCCCCAGCAAAGGCTTTGATTCATCTGTGAGGATCGTGGAGGCTTGTCCTGGGATAATGGATGAGCATTGTCTTCCAATAAGGGTGGTTTCATCCATCTGAAGGATGGAGATAATATATTCCTTGCAAAGCTGTTGGGTGGATTAATTAACTAATATTTATAAACTGCCTCCAAAGCCACAGATCAAAAGCAAGGTAAAAGCACCTCATGCCATTGGTATTACTTTACTGCTCCCCTGCACTGGCCCTTTCAAATGTGTTTCTTAGAACTGGAAGAGGTAGCGCCTAGTTTTAAGATAATTAAATTCTAGATAAAGATCATCTACTCCTTGATTAGAGCCAAAACAAGCCCCTTTTCCTCTTTGCCGAATCTCTTCATTTTTCTTATACTCAGGTGAGTTGTCTTGTTTCGGGAACATCTGCCGTTAAGACAGTAACTTCCTCTCTTTGTATCTATCATTTAAGGCAGGTATTTCCACTAAAGTCTTCCTGGGGCCTTATTTGGGCTTATAAAATTGTTAGAAGGGCCATGAGATCATTTGCATAACCACATGTTGATTTGCATTTAATTTGTATAAGTTGCCATGGTCTGTATAGTTATATCTTACTTGATCTCCAAAAGCTTTGTCTTTTCTGTTTATATAATTATAAAAGTGGGCCCTGACTGGTGTGGCTCAGTGGGGTTGGGTGTTGTCCCACAAACCAAAAGATTGCTGGTTCGATTCCTGGTTAAGGCAGATGCCTGAGTTGCAGGCCAGGTCCCTGGTTGGGGGTGCATGGGAGGCAACCAATTGATGTTTCTCTCTCACATTGATGTTTCTTTTCCTCTCTTTCTCCCTTCCTTTCTCTCTCTAAAAATAAATAGCATATATATTTTTTAAAGTAAAGATCTCAGCCCTGGCTGGTGTGGCTCAGTGGATTGAGTGCTGGCCTGCGAACCAAGGGGTTGCTGGTTTGATTCCCAGTCAGGGCACATGCCTGGGTTGTGGGCCAGGTCCCTGGTGGGGGGCATGAGAGGCAACCACACATTGATGTTTCTCTCCCTCTCTTTCTCTCTCCCTTCCCCTTTCTCTAAAAATAAATAAATAAAATCTTTTTTTTTTCCCAAAGGTAAAGATCTCAGATCGTACAAGAGGCTTATTCTCCTAGACTCATTTGAGTGGTAGAAGGAAGGGACATTTGTTGAACACCTACTATGTGCTTACAAATGTAATTCCATTTAGTCCACTTGTTCTCAAGTTTGGCTGCACATGGGAATCACCTGGGGAGCAGAGTAATGCTGATGACTGGTCCCCACCCTCAGAGATCATGATGTACTTGGGAGTAACTTTGGCGAGGGGCAGCCATAGTGTCAGGAGCTTTAAAACCTCCCCAGGTGATTCTAAGGTGCAACACAGATTGAGAGCTACTTATTCATGCTTGTGAAAATATGCACGAACCACCTCTACCCCTCTTTCCTGCTGAAGATGTGGAAACTGGGGCTTGGGGAGCTAGGGGAGGGAAATTCATAAAAGTATTATTAACGTAAATAGCACATTGGTGTGTGAGTTTGTATTTAATTCTGATAATGACCTTTTGGGGGAGGGATTAATACCCCCCTTTTATAGGTAAACAAATTGAGGTTCAGCAAGTATGTGTTTCACTGACAGCCCCCAAACCAGTGAGAAATCACCCACAGGGGAGAGATGACTGTGCTCGGATGAGGGTTAGACTGGGTTGGGATTTGGGTCTTGGCTCTAACCTCTGGCTTGTGCCAGATCCAACTTGTGTGTCCCTTGAGGATCCTCTCTTTGTCTTCTCCTGTGTTCCCCTGGGGTTACCACAGTGCCGGGACCCTAAAGGGCATCTGGAAATAGTGAGGGTTGGCATGGAGCAAGTGCGGCCAAGGAGTACACTTCCCATGCAATACAAGCCAAGAGTTTCTGACCTGGTGGGTTGGTTCTTCCTGTCTTCCTCCCTCCCTTGAGCATTTATGGAGCTCTGTGCCAAAGACACAAGACAGACAAGGGCTGTTATGTAGCATCCATCATTTGTCAGCCAATATTGGAGCTTTGAATTAACCTGAGGAAGGAGGACTGTGCTTTGTCGCTCCCTGTAAAATGAACTGAAGCTGACGCTTGGAAATAGTTTTAGCACACCAGAGGGAAGGATGGTGATTGGTTTTTATTTATTTGGAGGGTTTTATTTTCTTCTCATCTGAGAAGCGGTGAGAGAAAAGGAATTTTATCACACTCATCCAGCCAAATGTGCTTCTGAACAGCAAGTCATTTGGTGCCATGCTATTCAACTATAAATCCCCTCATTCAGTACTTCTTGAGCTCCTGCCACATGCCTAGTGCTATTCTAGATGATGGGACACTTTAAAAAATGAAGCCAAGTCCCTTTGTCCATGGCGACCTCAATGATGAGAAGAAGCAAGTCACGTGTGGATCTGGAGGAATAGTATTGTGAGCGTAGAGACCAGCAAGTGTAGAACCCCGAGAGGGGCGTGATCTCTGTGGGCTTAAGGAAGAGCAGATGGATTGTGGCTTCCAGTGCCTGGAGTGGGGAGAGGATCAACGAGTGGGCAGGGGCCAGATCGCTCAATGCCCTGTAGCCACGGTAAGACATTTGAATTGTACTCTGAATGAGGAAGGAAGCCAGCCATTGGATGGTTTTAGGCAGGAAAGTGACACAATCCAACTTACATTTCCAGAAGATCACTGTGGCTGCTGTTGGGAGAACAGACTGTTGGGGGCAGAAGTGGGAGCCTGGCGCTGAGTTAGGAGGTATGGAAGCAAATCCCTCTTGGTGGTGGTTTGAACCAGAGGGTAGCAATGGAAGTGGAAGTGGTTGCATTTGGCACCTAATTGGAAATTGAGCCGATAGGACTTGCTGTTTAATTCACTGTGTTGGGTGAGTAAAATTAGGAATTTTGACCTGAGTGAATTAAGGTACTATCTCTTGAGATAGGAAAGACTAAAGGAGGAGCAGTTCTTATTCAACTAAGTTTGAAAAAATCACCTATTGTATTTTCTTTTTGTTAATTTACAGTAGCTTGTTAAAGGTTCTGAGATGGCCTACAATGAAGACATCTGCTTAAATTTAGTTAACCCAGCATTTCTCAAGCTTACTTGGTTAAGTAATTTTGTCTCTCTTTCCCCCACAGAACATATGATAAGGTTCTTCAGACTTTCTCTGAATAACCCAGCACTAGAATGTAGAATCCTCTGTCTCTCTCTCTGCCCAGGTTGGGAAAGTGACCTGCAGCTGTGCAGTGTTCTAAATTCTGACTTGTGTGCTTTGTGCTTCTGTTCTTTTCACCTTCAAATACTTCACCACCATCCTCTTTCGTCCAACTAATATTCCTGCCTCCAGTCTAACCAAAGCACATCTCCAAACCAAATTCGAGAGCCGACAGGAAAATCTCTGCTACTTCCTTGCCTAGAACTTTAGGTGGCTCCCCATTGCCTTCAGGATGAATCCCAAATGCTTTACTATGGCTTCTCCATAAGCTTCACAGTATGAATTTCCAGCTACCTTTTCACTCTATGTTCTAGCTAAACTGAGCTTTTCCCATTCTATATCTAAGGAGCATGGGTTTAGCAAACTGAAGTCACTTGCCTGCCATCATAGAGCTAGGGAGTGACACGGTCTGACACCAGTCTGGGTTCGTGTGACTCAAAAGCCTGGGCTTTGAACCATTACCCCGCACTGCTTCCCTTAAAACCACGTTCTGCCAGACTTCACATCAGGGGTGTAGTTTATGGATATCCTGAAGTGTGAACATTGGTGGACCCTCCCAGTGCAGAGGAAGGGAAGAGAGTGTGCTTGCTTTGCAAGCAGGATGCTCCTCGAAGGTCAGGATGCCTTTGAAGAGTCTGGTTTATAGGCAGATGTGGCATTTTCACTGACTCATAGAACAAGCTCCCTTTCTGGCCTCCTTCTGGAAGCCACTCATGTTCTTTGAACAAAGTATAGTGTATGTACCACTGGTTTTGTACAAGATGGCTTTAGGTAGCACTGAGCATTACATACAGTTGAATCACAGAGTTATTCTCCTTTCCAATGCTTTGCCTGCTGGTTGTGGCAGGGAGGAAGTATTAATTTGGTGATAATGTTTCTAATAGCTCTCTAATGTTAGCTAATCTACCTCTGAACAAGAAAAGAAAGCAAATCTCAGCCTGAGAGTCTCCAGTGGGCAACGGTACCTACAGAGAATTTAGTAGCATCGGGGACCATGTATTTATTTTTGCAGTTGCCTTGTAATGATGGCAAGGAATAGTGGTTTTCCATTCATATGCTATATGCTAGACTTTGTGTGTTACAGTTTTTCTAAGTAAAAAGATGTGAGTCAATTTAATGAAATACATAATAGTGCTTGTGGGTTGGGTTTTTTTTTTTTTTTTTTGTGAAAATTGTTTGGGTGGTAAAAGGACTGAAGTCTGTGAAGCAATGGTTGGATCAACATGGGGAACCAACGAGTCAGTATAACTTCCATTGTTCTAGTCCTGTTGATGCACCTAAGCCCAGTTCAAACTCATCCTCGTAGTTGCTCAGTAAATATTTGTTGAATGAAGGAATTAGTTCTTTAAGAAATCTTCTCAGCCCCCTCCACCTGGAAAACTCATAGGACTGATTGGGCGAGCACTTGTTCAGTAAGCATTTTTGATACCTACTGTGTGCCTGATACCAAAAATGCCGCAGCCAACAAGAGGCCAAATATCAGGCATTTAAATGAGTGCATCATGTGACAACACTTATATTTTTATTGTGAAATTTCTATGGTAATACAGAATTTTTCATGTGCAGCCCCATTTTCCATATTAATTCTAACCTTAAAACCAGGGTCCAAGTGATACACGGAGAACCTTAGAGAAAGTAGAATGAAAAAAAGTGAGATGGCGATGCAGCCAGACGTGTACTGTTCAGTACGGTAGCCACTAGTCACGTGTGCTCCTGACTGCGTGAGTCTGCCTTGAGACACGCCTTGAGTGTCAGGTACACAGCCCGTCTTCTCGCCTCCCCGCTGTGTGTCAGCATCTGGCACGATGCCTGCCATGCAGCAAGTGCTCCATAGGTTTCCATTAAACCACACTGGCCACGTGAGTGCCGCAGAGCCTGTAGGGTTCTTTAACAGCTGGCTCAGTATGCAGTGTCATTTCTATTTCTGGGACTTTACTGATATTTTTTCTGCATGTTTTTGAGAACCCTACTTTTTTTTTTAAGTGCCTCAGGTAATGATTTAATTTAGATGTTATAAGCCAGTTACTGCAGGTTAATTAAGTGCCATTTTATGATTTAAAATCTATTTATTCAGATTGACAGCCACTAAGTGTTTTTTTCAATTACATCTGTTTTTGTGAATATTTTTCTTTTTGTTTAATTTATTTTTGTTCAGTTACAGTTGCCCTGCCTTTTTCCCCGTTGCTCACTCATGCTCCGTCCCCCCTTCTCCCGCAGTCAATCCCCGCCATTGTCTGTGCCCATGAGTCCTCTGTTCCTGTCACTAATATCATTTAAAACTACTTGTCTGCAACTTCATTTTACATCCATAGGCACTTAAAATAAGTCTTTCAGAGTCAAGACAATCTGTTTTTTTAAAAGCTCTCTAGTTGCCCCAGCTGGTGTGGCTCAGTTGGTTGGAGCATCAACCTGTAGACCCGGAGATTGGTTTGCTGGATTACTCTGTTCTTTAGATTCTGCATATAAATGAAATCACGTATGTGTCTTTCACTGAGCATGATGCCCTCTAGGTCCACCCATGCTGTCACAAAAGGTAAGATTCCATTCTTTTTAAAAGGTAAACTGTTAACTGAAGTGTAACGTACAAAAAGGAAGTGCACATATGTGGATACAGACTGATGGATTCGTGAACACAGCCATCTAATCACCTCCCAGATTAGGAACCAGAACCTTCCCAGAGCCCTCGTTGTCCCGTCGAAATCTCTTCCAGGGAACCTCACTTCTGTCTCCACAGGCTCATTTGGCCTGTCTTTGAATTTTATTCATGCAGCTTTAGTCTATTCTTTTTTATTGCTCTATAATATTCCATACAAATATACATCACAATGGATCGATGATGGATACCTGGGTTGTTTGCCAGTTTGAGGTCACTTTGAGGAGTGGAATTATTGGGTAATAGGGTGTGTGTGTGTGTGTGTGTGTGTGTGTTAGTGGTTGATGCACTCTTTCACAGTGAATGTATCAGTTTTCATTGCACTCCCAGTATATGGGAGTTCCAGTTGCTCCAAGCCCTTAACAACACTTGATGTAGTCATTTTAAAAGAATTAAGCTCTTTGGGCATGTGTACAGCATTGTCTCCTGAAAATAGGAGCATGTGGGCCACAGCTGACCTGTGGGTGTGGCCTACTGATGGGTGGAGGAGGAAGTGAGAGGGCACAGGCTGAAAGGTAGGACTTCTGATATGGTGGGTAGATGTGGTGATAATAAGCATCCTTAACTCATTTTGTACCTTCAGCATTTCTTTTTTTGATTTTAGAGGGTGAGGGGAAGAAGGAGAGAGAGAGAGAGAGAGAGAGAGGGAGGGAGGGAGGGAGGGAGAAACCAGCTTGTTCACTTACTGTGATCATGGGTCTGTACCTGTGCCCTCCTACCCGCAACCCTGGGGAATCAGGAAGACGTTCTAGCCAACTGAGCCACCTGCACAGGGCCCAGTCTCTCACTGCGTATGACGTTGGCTCTAGTGTTTTTTTAGCTACCCTTTATCAAAACTGTTTCAGTTTGGTAAAATCAAATCATAAATGGGTATTTGACTTTTTCAAATCATTTTATCCATCTATTCAGATGATTCTATGCTTTTAAAAAATTTTTGGTCTTTTCTTCCACTAGTGTGGAGAATTATAGTGATTTCTTTTTAAATGTGAAACCAACTTTGTACTCTTGGAATAAACCAAACTTACTCATGATATAATATTCTTTTTATGTATTACTGCATTTGATTTGGTAATATTTTGCTTAGGAGTTTTGCATCTGAGCCTGTGAGAGAGATTGGACTATAATTTTCTTTTCCTATAATTTTCTTGTCAGTTTTTGGTATCTGGATGTTTGTATGAGGGTTATGTTGACCTCAAAAAATGAATTGAGAAGTGTTTCATCTTTTCATGTTTGCTAGTAGAGGTTGTGTAAGCTCAGTATTATTTCTTTTTTAAAACCTTGGATGAATTCACCAGTGAATATATAGGCCTGGAGATTTCTTTGTGGGCATATTAATTACAGATTCTATTTCTTTAATAGATAAAGATGTATTCAGATGTTTTATTTGTTCTAATTTTGGTAAGCTATATTTTTCTAGTTTATATATTTAATCAAATTGTCAATTTCTGTTGCCATAAATTTGTTTATAACATTCTGTTGGTATCCTTTAAATGCCCATAAGCTCTTGCTTGGTGCTTAATAATTTTATTAGCCTTTTTCAAAGAACAATTTTGGCCTTTGTTAATTTTCTCTATTGCAAATTTGCTTTCCATTCCATTGATTTTTGTTTTTATGTTTATTATTTTCTTCCTTGTACTTTCTTTGAGTTTGATTTGTTCTTTTTCTAACTTTTTGAAATGGATATGTGTATTATTGATTTCCATTCTCTCTTCTTTTCTGATAATATCCACTTTAAATTGTAGTAGGTTTGTTTAATCCAAGCTTTACCTGCTTATCACACTTGATTCTTCTTAATTTTCAAGTATGTTTTAAAAGACTTTTAGTTATTATTGGTTAGTAGCATAATTGCATGAATATTAATAATATTAGTTCTTGAAATTTTTTAAAATTTGTTTTAGGACGTAGTGTTTCATCAGTTTCGGTAAATGTTGCATGTGCACTTTAAAGCATGTGTATTGTGTTCATTCATTGTGTTCGTCAGGTCCTTACACTCCTACCGCTTTGTCTGCTTGTCTTCTCAGCTACTGAAAAAGCCTGTTAAAGTATTCTGTCATGGATTTGTCCACTTTTCTTGTTAGTTTTTTGAGTTGTACATTATGCTATTATGTGCATATGCATGTAAAATTGTTATTTCCCAGTGGATTGACCTTTGTATTGAAATTTCCCTTTTTATATCTAGTTATACATCTTGCCTTCAAGTTTACTCGGCTTGTTCACGTTTACTGACTTTCTTTGAGTTAGCGGGGTTTTTTTTTCATTTGTTTACTCCTACTTTCTTTAGTTGTTCATATTTTGGGTGTATCCCATATAAGCAACATGTATAACTTCTAGTGTAGTCTGATAAGCTAGGTCTATGAATTTGTGAGTTTTGTCTATTAACATGTAATATAACAACTGATATGTTTGCTTTTATATCTATAACATTACTGTTTTTACTGTTTGCCCCACCTTCCCCCTCTTTCTTGCCTTAATTTGAGCCAACGAATTTTAAAAATGGAACTAGTTTTTTTATGAACCTTTTAGTTATGCCTTCTTTTAGTAATTACCCTAGATATGAAGACGTAACCTCTTTATTTTCAGATAATCCAGGGCCTATTATATTGTAAGTTACTGGTAGCTTTCTTCTGCCTTTTGTGTTTTTAATAGTTAATTACATTTGCATACACTTAATGTCATAAGAAGTTGTTGCTGTTGTTTTCCATATTCATTTAGATGTGCTCATATCCTTGTTTGTTGTTTTTCAGTCTTCCCTGCATTCAGTCTGGGATGGTTTTCTTTCCGCCTAAAGGGCCCCCTTTAGTATTTGTTTGAGCTGCGTCTGCTAGTGACAAATTCTCTGTTTCAATCTGTTTCACAATATCTTTATTTTACATCACCTTTGAAGGATATACAAGGGTGGGCAAACATAGGATTACAGTTGTGAGCAAGTGAAACCCAGAGTTTATTCTTGTATTATTACTTATTATTGTATTATTTATTTGTATTACGACTGTAAACCTCCACTTGCCCACCCCGGGTTCAGTATGTGTAGAATTCTAACTCGGACAGCATTTCCCTTCATTGTTTTTGTGCTTCCCTCGTGTCTGTTGAGAAATCGCCTCTCATATAGTTGCTTCTTTGAAGTTAATGCTTTTTTCTTTTTCTGTGTGCTTTTAAAAGTTTTTATATTTCCCTTAAAAGCTTTTCTATTTCATTTGTTTTCGGGTTTCACTATACTGTGATGTGCTTAGCTGTGCTTTTCTTTGTATTTATCTTACTGAGGTTCTTGGAACTTTTCGAATCTCTGTCTTAACTGTTTTTACTCAGTTTCAAAAGTTTCTTCTTGGCTGTGATTTCTCCATATCGCTTTTTCTAAGTGCTCTCTATTTTTAATCTTGGGGCTCAAATTATATATAGGAAGTCTGTCAAGATAACGAGAGTGGTTTGCGGGACATCAGTGTAACCTGGCAGCCAAGGAGGGTGGACTGGAACGCGCATGTGTGAACAATGACGACTTCTCTGTACTAGTCAGTGGGGGCGGTAGACACCATTGAGTGAGCATGTGCACTGTGTGGCCGTCACATTCAAAATGACTGAGCAAGTAGAGCAATGAATCTGCATCAAATTTTGTATTAAACTTGAACATTTTTCTGCGGAAACTGTTTGGATGATTCAGAAGACTTTCAGGGATGATGCAATGAGTACAGTGTAAATAAAAGTGTGGCACAAATGCTTCAAAGATGGTCGAGAATCTGTTGAAGATGATTCATGTTCCTGGAGGCCTGCGACAAGCAGAGCACCTGAGAATGTTGAACGTGTACGGGCTGCAGTCAACAAAGATCGGCGACCCAGGTGACTCAGCCTGGCTACAGCCCAGATGTGCCCTGCGACTTCTGACTTTTCCCCCAAACTAAAATCACCTTCAAAAGAGAAGAGATTTCAGACCGGCAATGAGATTCAGGAAAATAACAATGGGGCAGCTGATGGCAATTCCAGCAAAGGATTTTGTAGAGTGTTTTGAACAGTGGAAGAGATGCTGGGAAAGTTGTGTGGGGTCCCAAGGTGACTGCTTTGAAGGGGACTGAGGCGTCATTGTCCTGTGTACAATGCTTCTTGTATCTTGTATCTTCTTCCATAAGCATCTCTCTTTTTCCTAGTACGTGGCCGAGTACTTTCTGGACAGACCTCGCGTATTAGAACTTTCTACTGTGTGTCTCAGGCACTTCTTTTCTGATTCTCCATGACATTTACTCTCCAGCGTCAGTCTGGATATTTCCTCCTGACTTATTCTTGTTTCACTACTACTTTTTTAAGCTGTGTCTTATGTACTGATAAACATTCTCCTAGATTCTTAATTTCAGTTTTTGTGTTTTCAGATTCTGGTATTTCTACCAGAATATCTGGTATTTGCTTCTGTTTTTGTAGATTTAAAATTCTCTGGTGAAATTCTCTATTTTCTTAATTATATTAACCATGTCCTCTCCCCCCCCCCCCCCATTTGGGTGGGCTTTTAGTATGCCTGGTAAATTTTGATGGAATGTTAGACACTGTGTATAAAAATTAGAGTTCTAGGTGATGTAGTGTCTTCTTCCAGGGGCTGTCTCCCCGTCCTCTGGCAGGCAGCTCATGTAGGGGCAGGTCACCTCTACTGGCTCAGGGCCTCAGTGGGCCAAGGGTTGGACTGTGATCTCTGTAAGGCTCTGCCTGCCTCTAATTCACGCCTACTGCTTGGAGTTGGAGCTCCCAGATGGGAACCCGCTGTTCACTAGAGCACTTCCCAGGAATCGGTGGCCCTGACCCCCATCCAGTTTTGTGGCCCAGTATTAGGAGAACACCAGAAACTTGACTCAGTTTTTCAATTGCTTTTTGCTTTGATTCTAAACCACTCACCTCATACAGTATAAATAAAGGGAAAATTGGTACAGTGTTTTTGGATTACTTCTCATTACCTCCTGTTTTAGGGGGAGATATTTGGGACCCTCAACTCAGCCATGTTGACCTCAAAAATCAATGTTTCTCTCTCTCTTACCTTCTTTCTCCCTCCCTCCTTCCCTTTCTCTTTGAAATCAATAAACATATCATTGGATGAGGATTTAAAAAATTTTTACTATTTATCATCTTATTTAGTTTTTACATTACCTCTTTGAGGCAGATGATGTTGCTGTTCTGCAGAGAGTAAGCAATAGCTCAGGGAAATTATTTTCTCTAAGTCACACAGTTGCTAAGTGCTCAACCAATTCAATCCCAGGCCCAAGGGGTCAAAAGTAACCCCAATTCTATGACTTTATAAATACTTCTTACTTTTCTATGATTTTTGTATCTTCATCCTTTCTTTATTAACTTTTCAGTCTTTATCTGATACTTATAGAATGCTAGGTTACATCAAGGGCTTTTCCTGAAAAAAAAAAAAAAAGGAAAAAATAAAGAAGAGAAGCTGACAGTTTAGTTTCAAAAACAAAATGACATGCCTTTTCTGTTTGTGTGGGAGCATTATGTGGGTCAACCTAGATTGATGTGTAAACTTTTTCCCCCTCAAATGGCCCAGTGAGGAAACATTAATTTGATTAATGAACAGTTGTTAATTTCATTTAAAAAGATATGCTTAGCCCTGGCTGATGCGGCTCAGTGGATTGAATGCCGGCCTGTGAATAAAAGGGTTGCTGGTTCGATTCCTGGTCAGGGCACATGCTTGGATTGTGGGGCACCTCTCCAGGAGGTGGCGCTCGAGAGGCAATCACACATTGATGTTTCTCCCCCTCATTTCCCCTCTGCCTAAAAACATATATATATATATATATATATATATATATATATATATATATATAAATAATAATATATATCTTTTATATATATAAAAGATATAAAAGATATACATCTTTTGTATATATATATATATAAAAGATGTGCTTAAAGTTATAGCAATAGTTGTTATTTATTGAGTACTTACTATGCCCCGTGCACTAAGCTGGGCACTTTGCATACCTTCTCTTCAATCATCAAAACATTGCTGGAAAGTAGATATTATTAATTCCATTGTACAGATTTGGAAATTGAGACTCAGAGAAGTAACAAAATTTGCCAAGTGTCAGATCCAGAATTCGAACTTTGTGGACTTTCATAAAGACTGCTTATTTATGCCAACATCGCTCAAGGCATCAAGCCTGAAGCACAGAAGGGGCTTAATAAATGTTATTTGTTTTTTCATGTTAGCGATAATATGTTGAGCTTCCCAGGAAAGAGTCTCAAAGTAATGCAATGAGGTTTCTTTGTGTCTTGCCAGGTAATACGAACAGTGTCTCCAAATTGAGCCCTTGGGAAATCCCAAAGGTTTCCAGTTATGACAGCTTCCAAGTGTCAGGTAAGGATCATGTTGGCCTCTGTTGCAGGCTCTACTCTGTGATTTGCTCCAAATATTTTCTGGTTGCAAATGTTATTGATCTGACAGTTTATTTCCTGAGACACATTAGTTCCAAATGGCTGTGATATGAAAGCCTCATCCAAGGAGATTGGCCTTGTGAATGGTTATCCCCTGGGAAGAGCATGCTGCACTTACGACTTTACTAATATAATGAAAAAGCTGCAAATGCAATTAGCAGGCCTGGTTGGTGATTTTCCAATAATGATGTTTGGGGTATATTATTGGTTTATCTGTGATTGAGCTTAAGATGATCTGAAAACGCCTAACCTGGTGTGAAAGTCATTCACGACTTTGGCTCCGGTGTGGATACTCATGAGCGAGGTGGGCTGATGACACGTGGACGTGCTGAGACTGGGGGATGTGTTCCTGGGCAGCTGTGGCTTGTCCCTCCTACTCTGTCTCCTTCTCCTCTGTCACCGGTAAGGTAAGGCTTCTTCATAATCTTCTGCCCTCTCCCAAATCCCACCCCGATCCTTATCTATATATTAGCCAGCTCTCTTATTTCTTATAAAATGTAATTTGTTTGATGTATGTTAGAGTCATCTTTCTTGAGATAATTAGCGCCTGCTGACATGATGATCAAGACCTTGTATCTCAGTAGTTGAGCATCACAGAAGTTTATGTAAAGTCTCATGTGGGTCGGCAGAGGGTCTCCTGCATCTGGTGACTCAGAGATCCAGGTTCCCTCCATCCTGTGGCATCATCATCTAAACACATATCTGTTGGGAGACAATTCTCCCTGGATTTCTCAGCTTCTTATATGGTCTGGGCCTTCCCAGAAAAGGGCAATGACAGGCCGTGTTCAGGGATGATTGTATAACAGACTAGAGATAAAGAACCTCTTTCTTCCTGGGGAGATTCCGTGATAATACAGTTACCTTCTCTTCCCGGAGGGTACTTGCTTACATTCTAAGGCAATAGACCTAGAAACACCTTCCCCACATGCCAGGAACTTTTTCTTACTTTCCAGGGTAAGGAGTAATCTCTCTTCAGAGGGGAGGATGGGCAGTTTACCAGCAGCTTGATAGAAACTCAGCATCTCCCAAGTTTAAGGTTCTTCACTGGTGCAATAATACAAGTAGAGCAAAGCCAGACTCTTCTCACTCTATGCTGTTATCCGAGGTCATTAACATACATTCTTCCATTTTCCCATCCAAACTGCTACTGAAGGGGCTATGATGAGTCCCAAGCAGAGCAGTTCCAGAATGCAACAGAGAATTTTAATGAGCTTTACAGGGTAAGGAAAGGACCAGTTACAGGTCAGGTAATGGTGAGGGGACACGCTTGACACTTTCCTTTTGGAGTTACTAGATCTCATTAAAATTAATGCTCGGCCACTGTATGACCATCAGTGTAATTCTTCAACAGCGAGTGTACTGGGAACTTGCAAATATAATACTATGGCAAATTTATTATTTTAAGGATGTCTATGTTGTGTCATAAAATGCAGAAGATTTCTTAGTAAGCCCATTCAAGTCCACAAATATTTTTTTGAGTGCCTGTTTCATGCTGGGCACTAGGGATACATTGCCTCTGAACAAGACACTGTTGCTGCCTCTGAGAAGCTCGCGGTTTAGAGAAGAACTCCTTAACTACTCTGCAGAGTCAAACTTTCTTACATTAGGCTAGGTTAAAGGAATGGACATCCGTTCTTAAATCCGCCCTGACTCCTGTAGTATGTGCTCATGATTACCCACCTCCTTTGTTTTGTAAACATTCCTTCCACTTTCCAGTGCTGTTCCTCAGTCCTCTCCATTTCCTTCTGCTGCTTTGGGATCTACAAGCTCCTTACTAAATGAGTGGGGGCTATGCTATTCAAGACGTCTTTGGCTCCAACTGGCAGACACCCAATTCACGCTGGCTGAAGCCACAAAAGGGATGTGTAGTGGGTTGTGTGAGTGGATGTCAATGTGAGCTTTAGGCTTGGCTGGATCGAGGGGCTCAGATGATGTATCAGGACGCAGCCTCTCCTTTTTCCATCTGCTGTTTTCTCCCATTTTGGCTTTTCCCGCATGTTGACCCCGGAAGCTCCATTTTACATTATCATTCCAACACAAATCTTGCAGATGAAGAAATTCTATGTACTGGAGCTTTAAAAAAATGTCTAGGATTGAATTAATCACTGTGACTTTGGCCAGGGGAATATTTTGTCTGGATCTGGGTCCAGATTACCATATTTTGCCATGTATAATGCACACTTTTTTGCCCAAATTTTTGAGGGGAAAATAAGGATGCACATTATATGTACATGAGTAAAATAACCACATGCCATGGGGTATAATAATCCCGTGCATAGTGTGCACAAAAACTGGGGGTGCGCATTATACATGACAAAATGTGGTAAGTTATGGGCTGAATTGTGTCTCCTTCAAACTCTTTTGTTGAAGTCCTAACCCCAGTGCCTCATAACGTGACTCTTTTTGGAGAGAAGGTCTTTAAAGACGTAATTAAGGTTAAATGAAGTCAGATCGGTGGGCCCTGATCCAATGTGACTGGCGTTCTCATGAGAAGAGAAACGTAGGACACAGCCACACACACACACACACACACACACAGAAAACCATGTGAAGACACAGGGATAAGATGGATACCTGCAAGCCAAGGACAGGGACCTCAAGTGCAGCCAAGTCTGCCAGCACCTTGACCCTGACTAACTGCCTCCCGAACCATGAGAGAATTTCTCTTGCAGCTGTAGCAAATTAATACTCAGATTTAGTCTCGGAATTGGGGTGGATTTATTCAGTGCCCCTTGAAACTGTTAGTAGAGAAGAAGTGGTTAGTGAAAGGAAACCCAAAGAGTTACCACAAGGAAGAATAAAGGCCTGGTAGGAAAAGTAAAGGACAGATTGTCTACCACTGGGTCAGATTCATAATTACTGGACATTCATTGTGTTAGGTCTTAAAAACATTTTATACTGAATACAACACCCCTGTGAAGTATATACTATTATTTTCCTCATTTTACAGATGAGAAAACTGAGGTATACACAGCTTGACTTATCCAAGATTACGTAGTAAGTAGCAGAGCCAAGGTTTACAGCCACACCCGTCTGGCTGCAGAAGCCCAGCCTTTTCCCACTATACCCTTTCAGAAATAATGACTGCTAGTTTCAGATGCTCTTGCTTTTCTGTTCCCAAGATTGAAAAGGCTCTGAGACATGGGAAGAATGTACGTTAATATGCTAATTAAGGAAAACTCACAGCCTGCAGAATTCACAAGTTCATCTTCAGAGCTGTTTCTGATCTGGGCATGCCTTTGACCTATTTGAGTTAATTAGCGTTGAAGAATAGTGAAGTATTTGCTGTTATTCCTCAAAATTGGGGGTAGGGAGACCCCCAGTGACCTGTAAACACCCCAGCCCCGACTCCTAAGTCCAAGGACTGAACTCGAAGCCTTAGCAAGAAGACAAGATGGAGAATTTCACCAATTCATCTGCTTCTGCCTCTCTAAACATGGGTTTACTATGCTTTCTGTCCTATGGTTAGCATGGCAAGCATCGCCTTTATCTGAATCGGGGCAGTGAAATCTACAGCTGAACAAGGAATTTTGCTGGAAAGTGCGCTGGATTTTTATAACCAGGATCTCTAGTTTGACCCGTGCAAGCTGACATTTGAATGTTTTCACCTGGGAAGCAAATTCAGAAGGTATCGGATCCATACATGGTCGTTGTATTTTTTTGAAGTAGGTCCAATATTTCTGTTGAAACCATCTGGAGACCTTATGCGTAAACCCTGCTTATCTTTGGCAAGACTCATTGGTTGTAAGAAAGGGCAATCCATTCAACTAGCCCACAAACAAAATTCCAGAGGTCCTTGTTATTGAATATTTATCATTTGAGCCCTTGAGGTGATGAAATTGTATGGGGAACCCAAAGTTGTCATACAATTTTTTCAATAATTATACAACTTCAGTTACTAAAAATTTGAACAATTAAGCAATCTTCTCTGTTTAACACTAGCACGAATCCTTTCTTTTCTTTTCTTTTCTTTTTTTAACCATGTCAGCTTCCTTGTGGCTCCATCTCTGAAAGAGCCCCTGAAGTTTTGAATGCCTTTGAATGGAGCAATGAGTCCTGTAAAGAAAATCCATGTCACCCCTACACTCTGACCCTGGTGCATATACAACATAATCCCACTGCCAGCGTGTCACTGAAAATCTTTCCCAAGATGCAGGATCCCATGAAGTCGATGAAAGCAGTGTTCAAACACGCTTAAAGAACAGAAAGATCACAGCCTGCCCATGAGCGTCTGGTGGTCTCTGAAGAATCAGTACCGTGTCCACCTGAACCAAAGCTTCAGGCACACCGGCTGTCAGGGTGGCTGTTCTGATTGGCTGATGCCTGTTTCATACCAGTTATGCAACATTTTGCATATCATCCCCAAAAGAGTTAATGGTAGAAGAAAAAAAATGACAAAAAAAGTGACACGGTGAACACTTCAAAAGAAAGATTTGAATATCAAAGGGTTCGAGGGGGCCTGAGGAACCGCTGGTGGAGCCCCGGAATGTATTTTTAACGACCTTTGTGCTGTCGTGCTATGAAAGCCAAGCCTGAAGTGAAGGGTTTTGTCAGAAAAATTATGCCACAAAATTTACTACTTAATTCATTTTACTACTTAATTCATTTTTCATTCTTCCTAAGAATTCATGCATAGTTGAAATGGTAACCTAAATTTTATGTTGATAAGCTTTAGTTTCATTTCAAGATGCAGTTCCAAGTCAAACCCTTTTTCTCCCCATGATTTGCTATGAAAATTAGGCTCAGTATTAAGTGACTTACTTTAAACGTCCTCCACCAGGACTGACCAGGGAGGTAAGTCCCTCCCTCCTTTCCTTATGGAGCTGCACGGCCTTCCCTGTCGACTTGTTGCCGTGGCCATTCACTCCATTTCCCTGCTTCTCTCGCCACGTCTGTGTTCTCTGCTCATTCATGGCATACCTCCCAAGGCATCCGTGTTGCGTGCACATGTCTGCCCTTCTGAACCATAGTTATTGCACCATGGGTGGCCCATGATCCAAGGGCAGCTATAGGCCGGCCAAGGACCTAGACTTTATAAAAAGGGCATGAGCTGGGCCAATCAGATTCACCCTCAGGAATCTCTAAGAAATATGGTCAGACTTAGGTATCATGCTGACATAATAGTAGATGGACACAAACAACATAGAGATCATGATGGGCCAAGTGTAAGCTTTAGGAGCAAGAGGAATTAGTCCCGCAGGACCAAGAGGGTAACTCAGGCTGCCGAGTCCTCACCCACTGCACTTCTACTGTGTCAGTTACAGTAGGCAGCTTCTCACCCCTCTCCTGGTGACAACACCCCAGTGCTTCTCGATCCACACCATGTGGGTGGAACTGACCCTGTCCTTAGATCTAGGGTCATCGTGTGTCCCAGGCCTGGTCAGTCAGCTCATGAATGTGCCCTTGGCTGTAAGGCTTGGTTAGGGGATGGGCATGCTGCCCAACTCAGGCTGATAACAGTCAGGAGAAGGACTTTTGTTTAAAGAGTTAAGGAAAGAGAACCCAGCAGGACGTGCATCTGAAGCTGTTTGCACTCATCCTGTTGAGAAATGAAGCCACCCGAGGAGAGCAGGACCAAGAGGCAGAGAGAAAGTGGGTCCTGCTGATGATGTTTGTGTTGCGGGATCCTGCCATGCCTGAAAGTGGAAAGACCCCCTTAGACTTCCAGCCAGCATTTCTTCCTTTCGCGTAAGCTACCGTGAACTGGATTTTATGTCTCTTGTTACCCAGAGAGCCGTAACTGACACATCATGCATATTTGATTATGATAATAGTCTCTCTTAACCATTCCAAGATACCTTTCCAGCTTTAGTCCCACCCGATTCTCTCAGTAACCCTGTGATGCCGGCAGGGCAAGGATTATCATCTTGCTGAAGATCGCTGCCCGGTCTGAGGTGCTAGAGCAGCGATGTCCAACCTTTTGCATCTCATGGCACACATAAGCTAATTACCGAAATTCTGCAGCACACCAAACTTTATACACTTCTTGCTGATCTGACAAAAAATAGGTATAATTTTGATTTATTCACACTGGACTGCTATTATTGTGTTGGCTGTTGTCATTTTTTTTTTAATTTGACAATCTAAGGGAAGAGAGGTCAGTGTCCCTGACTAAATAGTCAGATGTTGCATGTTTTAAAAATTCTTGCAGCACACCAGTGTGCCGCAGCGTACCGGTCGAAAATTACTGTGCTAGAGTGGTGTTTTCTCAAGCGCTGGGAAAATGTAGGGAGTGAAGATTGCCTTCTGAGAGTTAAATGGTGAGGTCAATATATAACAGATCAAAGCAGAGCCGTGCAAGTCACCTTAAAGAGGCAGGATGGCCCCTAGGCCTGCAAGACTTGTCTATCACATGCTTGGATATATTAACATAATTAAAGAAAGACCACGGCTACCATTATGTGCCGCAGAAATCTACAGGACAGACGTTTGCCAGTGATGACCTTGGCAGTGCAGCCACTGCAGCTTGTCCCCATGGAGAGGGACCCGTGATCTTCCAGTATCTCGTGTTTAGAGAAATGCTTTCAGCTACAAGTAGTATACAAGCAGATTGGCAACTGTGGTCAAGTGACGGTGGCTGGAATTCCCTTGTCACTCTTCCCATTAAGAGGCAGAGTCTCTTTCCCTTCCCCTTGAATTCGGGCCCACCCTGTGACTTGCTTTGAGAAAGAGAGTGAAGCGGAAATGACGCTGTGTGATTTCTGAGGCTGGGCTGCAAAAGATCTGCAACTTCTACCTGGCCACTTGACCTGCGATGGTTATGATCCCTTGTGAACTACCTTCCATGAGATGCTTGCTCCCAGCCTTTTCAGTCTGCTGCCACTAACCGTTAAATGAACACGCCCATCTCACCTTGTCCCAATTTTATTCATCAGGACATCAGGTTATTAATTTCCCAGGATGTTCTGCTTACCAGGAGAGGAAGTGTGGGTTGTATTGACTTTCTGAACCAGTCGATAGTAATAGTAATTTCTTTTGCAAATGAATAATTTTCACTCAGTGTATTCATCGGTTTACAAGTGTGGCTCATGTGAGTCTCACCCTGAGAGATGATGCTGTCGTCAGTGTGTCGCGAAAGCCAGGTTTTCGTGTGTGTAGTGATCTTAGCACAGTCACCCAGCCTCGGTGTTGTCCCATAAGTCTCCTGGAAGGCAGCTTGCTGGTTCTTTCTTCTGGTGGAGACACCACTGGTGGTTGAGAGGAGACATGGAACTACTTCTGAGATGAGAATGAACAGGGCTGAGGGGCCCTGTTTCCTGCCCCTGCCTCCTGAATACACAGAAACCCTGGTGACATCAGGCTTAGTTGTATGGGGGTGTTTGACCTCATGTCCCAGGTTTCATGATTCCATCCTGATTTAAAACGCTCTGTCACATTAACCCCAGGAGGTCAGTGTAATGGCGAAGAACATCAAATCAGGCTTATCTCTCAGCTCTACCACACACTGACTGTGGAACCTTGGGCAAACGTTTTCCCCTCCCCGAGCCTCAGCTTCCTCCTCTGTACAACAGAGACAGGATTCAGACCTCTACCTTGCAAGGCTGCCACGAGAATTGATAGGTACAATGGATGCAGAGTGCTCGGCACAGTATTGGCTGGAGCCACTGCTCACTAAGTGATAGCTATTTCTGTTTTTATAGACCTTGCGTCCCCACTGGTGGTCAAAACCCTGGTCTCCCACAGCCATGCTGTCTTTCTCCATAAAGGCCCTATTCGTGTTTCAGTAAATTTTCAGGGAGTGTCAGTGGCGCACAACACACCGCACCTGCACCGAGAGGGATAAAGGAAAGAAATGTAAGACATGCTGCCTGGGCTCAGAGGAGTAATAACCTGGCTGGAGAGGCAACATATAAAAACAGGAAATGGTTAAGTGACCGTGCACGACATATCCGGGCGATGGAATGGCTATTTGAGTGCAGTGGAGGCTGCTTCTGTGCTGCTTGTCCTGCCCTGGTGTGGTGGAAATGGCCGTGGACTCAGAGTCAGACAGGCTTCCTCAGACACTCCCTCCTCCAGGCTGGTTGGAGACCGCCCGTCGCCCCTTTGAGAGAGTTCACCATGCTGAAATACACGGTCTGTTTGCTGACCAGTCTCCCCAGCTACACTGGGAGCAGTGGAGGGCACTCATTCATTTGTGTGTTCATTGAACAAAGTTTAAAAAATTTTAAATTAAATTTCTTGGGGTCACATTGGTTAATAGCATTATATAAGTTTCAGGGGTGCAGTTCTATAAAATGTCATCTGTGTGTTGCATTGTGTACTCCCCACCCAAAGTCTAGTCTCCTTCCAGTGTCACACATTTGACCCCCTTTACCCTCTTCATCCTCCCCCCGCCTCCCTTCCTGTCTGGTGACCACCGTTCTATTTTCTGAATGTGTTTTGTTTGCTCTTTTGTTGTTTTCTGTTTTTTATCCCACATATGAGTCATGGATGGATCTTGAGAGTGTCATGCTAAGTGAAATAAGTCAGATCGAGCACATTTTTACTGGGTATCTGCCGTGTGCCAAGCACTGTTCTAGGCAATGAGAACAGGGCAGCCATTACCTATGTTCTAGAAAACCTCACAGTGCAATTGCCTGGAAAGATAATAAATAGATATGTAGATATACAGAGTGTTGGGTAGGTGATAAACGCTGGGGAGAAATTTAAAGCAGGAAGGAGTGTTGTTGACATGGAGTTGACATGCCACCCACTCCCCCCACCCCCGTAAGGAGGGACTTGGTGCTCAGCTGTAGAGGGTGTGGTCAGCAGACAGCCCCCACCTGCTGGCTCCTTCAGGGCCTGCCTGAGCTGCAGAGGGCCATCTCCCCAAGCTCCCACCTTTCTCAGGGCAACCGCCGTACAGTGACTCCATGGGGAAGGGGTACAAAGGCCATTTCCACCAACTTGGGACATTCTGCTGGGCAATTCTTGCTTGCCAAACTCTTCCCTGAGTTGGATGAGGCTTTGTTGAACTGGGGTTACAGTTTCATCTCCCCCTTTTTGCCCCATCCTGCTTCTACACTCAGCACGCCATCTCTTTATTTCCGGAGAACCCAACATGCGACAAACTGGTGGAGCGTTGTGGTGTGGGAGGGTCTTGCCAGATGGGTAATGTGGTCGGGGACAGCCTCTCAGAGGAGGCGATGTTTGAGCCCAGACCAGGAGGTGAGGGAGTCAGCTCTGCAGTGATCTGGAGGGACAGTGTTGCAGGCAGTAGAAACAGCAAGTACAAAGTCCCGAGATAGGAGTGTACTTGGCACATTGGAGCATCACAAGCAGGGCAGCCTGGTGGGCTGCAGCCCAGGGACAGAGGGTGAGTATCAGAAATGCGAATGGAGAGGCAGCCAGAGGTCACTCATATGGGGACATCCCTACCATGTGTCCCTGGCGCCAGCACACAGTGAACACCTAATAAATGTCAGTTGAACCTAACTGGGCTGTCATTTCAGCTCTTCTCTCTCCCTGTGTCAGCTAGGTACTTAACCTTCCAGTGTCTCGCCGGTGATCAGTGGCAAAGGCAGGCCTCCTGAGCTTAGGTTTAGAGCTCTTGCTACCATACCATGTTCTCTTCTTGCAATTCCTTCATCCCACCCCCCTCCCTCCAGGGATGTGGAGCACACCTGGTCCCACCTCCAGCTCCTCAGCAGATGGTCCCCACTAGGAAGGTGGTTGCATTTGGCAGTGTCCCCGTATTCCAGAGCCCCTGAGCTGAGAAGCAGCCACACCGGGGTGGTGGGTGGAGGAGGTGGCAGTGCTGGGAGGGAGAGTCAGCGTTCTTTCCCCCGATAATAAATAAACCCTGTGAATGTGTCCACACACCCTTGGGACAGGGTTTTCCTTTGGTGGGCCTTATTGCTTTGATAAAAATGGCAATATCTGAAAATTGTTTTGGGCACCAGAGAGGTCCCATTTTATACCTTGCACATGCCTGGAATAAATTGCTTTTGCAGCCTTGTTATATATAATTTAGGTCCTTATGGATGCTGGTAGGATGCATAATGCTTTCCTGTAATGCTTTATTCATTTGGGGGAAGCAGAGGGCACCCACTGGTTTCTGCCCATCCTGCCTGATGGCCTGAAGGGTTGGTGCTGCAGCACGCGTTGGATTTGCCTGGAGAGGGAGGAGCCGGTGTGGGCTCCTCGGCTTTCCTGGAAAGCAGGCCTGGCTGGGTGAGAGCCACTTGTCAGGATGAGGCTGCCACCACGGCTGTCACTGGCCAGGCTAGGAGCTTTGCAGTCACCATTTCAAGCTTCCTTACTGCACCCCGGGGGATGTGGGGTACTCATCACTCTGTATGGATGGGTGAGGTTCAGTGAAGTTATGTGACTTGCCCAAGGTCACCTGGCCAAGCAGTGAAGGAATTTTCGTATCAGTCGGGCCAAGCTTCTCTTTACTCCTTAGCACCTGAGCCAGGCCCTTAGCGCACATGGACTCACACGCGGTCCCTCAGCAGCCTGCTGGTGTTGCGGCTCCTTGATGACTTTATTCTAGACTTTGCCCCTTGGCTTCTCACTGTGGCAGATGACGAACTGGCTCTCCTTTCTCTGCTTCCACCTGCGCCTGCCTTTACCCACGCACCCTGCCCCCCAGGTCTGTTGTCCTTTCTGTGGGACCAGTCCTCAGGGTTTATGTTTCCTCACTGTAAATGGTGCGAGCTGCCGGGCTGCCATCCACTCAGGTTTCTTTCCCCTCCCGCAACACCTTTTGTTCTCTCTGAAGTAAATAATCGCCTCGTTTCCCCCTTGGTTTTGTTATCTGTGTACTTTCCACTAACTCCACAACTCTTGGCCAGTCGTCTAAATCTCCTTTGACGGTATTGGGACCTGTCAGGGAGGAAATCCGTCACGTCTGTTCCTCCCAGGGCAGACTGAGGGTTTCTGCAGAAATTGTTTTATGTAAGACTCACGGCGGCCCTGGGAAGACTCACCATCGTCCTTTCACATCTGAAGACCGTGGTTCTCAGTGAGGTCACTTGGGGGCCGACCTCACACAGCAGAGTGGGGAAGAGGATCTGACCACACAGCCGTGGGGCCCCATGGCTCTGAGGCGGACACTCTAGGAGAAAGCCTGTTGAAATACCTCCTGCAACCAGAGAGTAACCTGCCCCTTGAAACTGCAGCCCCGATCACAAGGCTGGGCCTGGAGCAGGACTCCGAGTACCGCTTGTCGAATGAACAAGTGAAGAATTTTGAGAGGCAATGGGAGGAGGGCCCAGTGCTCCCAGGCAGAGGATCAGAGGAGCTGGGGCTTGGTATGTAACCGTGTGTGAGCGGCTTCACCTGTCTAGCCCCAGTCTCCTCATCAGTAAAATGGAGCTGAGAACGCCTGCTTCCCGGGGATGTTTGTGAGCAGCCAGCAGAAGCCCGTAAACTGCACATGCTCAGGGACTGTAACACACCGCGCAGGTGATGCACTACATCAGTCACTGCTTGAGAGGCAGGTTTCTGCCCAGCCCTCCCCTCCCCTCCCCTCCCCTCCCCTCCCCTCTGCTCCCTCCTTCCCTCCCTCCCTTTCTTCCCTCCTAGTGAAACGTGGTATAATTGATTTAGAAAAGACAAAGAAATGCCTTACAGTTGAGAAAAAGATATATCATAGCTCAAGCTAGTTCTAATGTGATAAAATATTTATATTAATATATCATAAAAATTGATTTGCCCTTTTCTTGCCTGGTATCATTAATAGGTAACATCTTATTTTCTTACCTTCTTTTCTCTTGCTCTCTTTTCTAGATGATACTTATTTAGGGTTTACTATGTGCCAGTCACTGATCACTGAATTCTTACACAACCCTAGGAGGTAGGTCCTATTGTTATTTCCATTCAACAGAAGAGTAGACTGAGGCACACAGCGGTCACTGGTTCAAACCTGTCCGCTCTGACCACACCAACCCCTCCTTGCACCTCGTCTCGGTGCTGCCACACTCCAGCCCTGCCGCCCTCAGGCAGAGGCCAGCGCAGCACAGCTTCTCCCTGGGGAAAGGCACCGGCATTCCAGCCCTTGTCAGTTTGCAGTCAATAGATGTGCCCAGAACTCTGAATGTCTGCAGCTCAGATTTTGGGTAATGATGTAGTCTTTCTAGCCAGTAGTGCAGAAAACCAGAAATTCCACCTCCAGCAAGGTTTCAGGCGGCACTGGCTCTCAACTGTGGCAGATTGAAGAGCCCCAGAGGAGGGCCTGCGACAGCCAGCCCCCCGTTTGCCAGTTTTGTGTACTGGAGACGAGACTTTTTAGTTCCCAGACCTTCGCTCTTCTGGCACCTGCCTTCTCCGCCTTGCAGCTTCAACCTTGACTCTTCCTCACCTCGATGTGCACTGTCCACTGGAGCTTTTCAGAGTCGGGCTCTGGTGGAAAAGGACCCGCCTGGGGCTCCCAGCACACACACAGATGCAGATACACCCAGAGACACACATTACAGATACATGCAAACACACACACAGATATATTCACAGACACACACTGATACACACAGACACAGACACAGAAACACACAAACACAGACACACATATACACATAGAGACTATACACATAGAGACCTATTTTGACATGCACATACATAATGCTGACCCACAGACACACATTCAGAGACGGACAGATGCAGGTGCACACACACAGGCACACACATACAGACACACACACTCCTCTGCCCATTGATCCCTTTCACTGTTTCTTTCTCACAGTACCACAGTCCCTAGTTTCAGGTCCTGGCACAGTAGGTGTCCGACAAATGCCTGTTGGACAGATGATTCAGTTACTCTCTGCTTGCCCTGTTCCTGAATATTCTGACATCTGTTGTTTGGCTTGCCTGGGCATGATTGGAAAAGAGAACCAGAAGGGATTCATTTTGGCTCGATGCCCAGCTCTCTAGCGTGGCTCACAAGGTCCTTCCTGCTCTGGCTCCTGCAGCTTCTCTTGCCTTATTCCCACAACCTGTGTCTGTCTCCACCTTCAGTGGTTTTCATTTTTCCCAAGTCCCAGAATTCTTTGGCAGTGTGATGAAAGCCATGGCCCCTCTTCTCTAATAAAAGGCATCCACGCATTCAAACAGTGTTCTGAATATAATTTCTAGGGAACCCTATGGCCCATTTATGGATCTCCAAGGAGTGCATAAGCCCCCAGTGAAGGTCTGCATTGCAGGGCTGGGGAGACCCAGAAAGGGAAGTGCCTTCTCTAGCCTAAGGTCATGAATGACAGAATTGGAATCAAGACCCAAGTCTCTGGGTCTCAACTTCAGGACTTTCTCCCTTTCACCGTCTTGTGTTGATGAATGCACGCCATGTAATTAGTTGATACGATGAACAATTAAATCAGAGCCTCTTCTCAGCCTTCTCCATCCATCAGACCCTCAGCACCGGCAGGCTCTGTCAGGTGCTCAAATGCCAGTGGTTTCTGGAGTGCAGCACTTTTCCTGGTAGTTTGGTATTTTCCTGATGATTATAAATGGGAGTGATCATAGCAGATTCCTATTGGCTGCTCCTCTGGAGCGTTGACCACATAGCTGAGCAAGCCCGTCCCTGGCTTGCAAACAGAAATCAGGACATTGTCTGAAATAAAAGCTGTTTGTCTCAGTTGTTGTAACCTGCCATGTTCAGAAATCTTGGGACAGACAGACACTTCTTCAGTGCTCTGTATCTCACTTAATGGGTCTGCCACTTCCCCAATTCCCCGAGCCGGAGACCAGGGAATAATCTGACATATGCCTCTTGGCATCCTCCCAGTCCGATCTGTCACCCAGACCTGTCTCTTTCTCCTGCATACCCAGTCTGTCCACTTCTGTCATCTTTGCAGCCGCCACTTTTACAAATTAGGCCACCATTATTTGAAGCTTAGAATATGGCCACGACCTCTCCCAGACAGATGACCTGCTGAGATTAGCTAGTGAGCACCTTTTCTTTTTACTTTCATCATCCACTGTTTTGGCCAGAAACATGGTACACTAGTCAGGACAGACATTGCCATGCTGCTGTAACAGACAGCCAGTGGGTTCAACACAGAAGTTCAGTTTGCATTCAAGGTGAAGCCTGCTACAGTCTTGGCGGTACTCTGGGCAGCTGCCCGCTGATTAGTTCAGCATTGCAGGCTGCCTTGATCTTAGGAATCTCGCATATTAACGGAGGCCAGCGAGCTTCATGATTACTGCAGGAGGAGGAGACAGAATTGTCTGTAGCTCTGAAATGCTTCCACCCAGAAGTGACACGTCACTCCCGCTCTCATTTTATTGGCCATAGCAAATCACGTGAGCATGTCTAATTCAAAAGAGCAGAGGAGCCACTACAAGAAAGAATTGGAAATATCGGTGACCAGCACTAATCACTTCCCCAGGGAATGGTGGCAGAATAGGAGTTGATAATAAGGGTGGTGATTTATCATCTTTTAAATGCAGAACATTGATCTGGCTGTGAGACAGAAAGGTTCAGGAAATCAACATCAGCCAGAGCCAGTTCCCCTCCTCCCACCTCTGATGAGAGGGCTGATTGGGGAGAGTTTGAAGCGAGAGGGAGTGGGGGAGAGAGAGAGAGAATGAATGGGAACTGATACGAATTTTACATACGTGTTGGGACACCACTTCAACTACAGAGACCCAAGGGTCATGGGGCACCTGTGACTTATGGCCCCCCTCTGATACTCTGGGAATCAGCAGCCTTGCTCTGTGGATGCGAGGGGTGTTGAGCAGAGGGAAGGCTGACCAAAAGCACAGGGGTTGTGTGTGGCCCCAGAGTAAGATGGGAAAGGAGCCAGTTGGAGGGAGGGAGGGAAAGAGCAAGGGCCAGAGGAAAGGCTGGTCCCAGGATGAGGGGACTTGTGAGCACAGGATGCACTGAGGAGCCAAACACGTGAGGAACCAAAATATAGGACGTAGCTCCCTCTCAGCAGAGGTTAGTGTAGGGCAGAAGATGAGCTCAAGGACTAGAATGGACAAGGTACATCTGGGGCAGGAACTAGTCCTGGGCAGAGGCAGATAACAACTAAATACAGCAGTCCCTTTCCCAGTAAGACCATCCCGGCTGCAGTGTGCCTGAGCTCCCTGGGGTGTGGCATGGAGGGGGCACTCAGGAAGGGAGATGGAGAAGTATAAACACCTGAGTGCATGTGAGTAGTGACCTGCAGGTTTATCTGGAAGGGCTGAGAACATGTTTCCTATGTCGGGCTGAGCAGAAGCCAGGTGTCTGAAACTCAGCTAGCTTCTAGAAAATAGTTTTCTCTTTGGACACCCAAGTCTCTCTTGGGAACCTTATTCATGCTACACCAGAGCTACTCAAACTGCCTTTTGTGGACTAGAGACAGTCTGCAAACTGCTGCCTGCGCCACAAAGAGGAAGGAAAGACATCACGGGTGTTTAGAAACTTTGATGGCAATTTGACATGCAAGCGAATTTTGTCATATTTTACAAAAGTATAGGTTTGTGATAGATTGGGGGAAAAAATGATCCTTCCTTACAGGTAGTCTGGAAAGCGCTGTTCTGGGTCCTTAAGTCTCTTTTCTTACTCCACACAGGTCCCCTCCTAGTCTGTTTTCCTGAGTGGTCTTCCTTGAATGCATGTAGGGTCCTGGCATGCCTCCATGTACAACCCTCCAGTTTTTCTCCAGCCCTTTTGGATAAAGACCAACTACATTATAAAGGCAGCAAAGCCTTGCATCATCTGGTCTCTGCTTGCACCTGCCCCCCCTTCCCCCCCAACCCCGCCTCCACTGTCTCCCCCACCCCCCTGCTTCCTGGCCACACTTCCTCTTACAGATAGATCCTCACAAACACCAAACTCCTTCTGACCACAGGGCCTTTGCTGGTGGGGCTGTATCCTCCACCTGGCGTGATTTTCCCTTCATCTTGATGGACTTGACTTCTCTTCTGTCTTCGGGTCACAGCTCAAGAATCACCTCCTTAGAGAGGCCTTCTCTCTCCCCTGGGCCAGATAGCACCACCGGCTTACTTAAATGCACCTGTAACTAACTTGCTCTGAATCTACCTTCTGCCAGGTCTGTGACTCCATATGGGCAGAAGACCTCACCTCTTTGCTCACTACCGAATCGCATAGGCCTGGCTCAGCTCTAGTCCTCAGCAAACGTTTATTGAATGAATGAATGAATGAATGCATGAATGTATGCAACATCCAGCTCTTGTGGGAAAGGCATTTGAAATTGTGACGTGTGTCCTTTGGGGACCAGGCCTTTATTTCATAAAGAAAGTTCCCATGTCTCCTTCTTCTCCCAGAACCTGGCAGCCAGTCCTGAGCTCCTGCTGATAAATCATTTTATTGGCACAGCTGGACAGGAAAGGACAGAGTGAGTAATGGGAGTTGGTCACCGTGTCGCAGACAAAGGCCCGAGTTGACATGGTAACAACAGGCAGACCGATGTGGCCCGGGCAGTAGCCTGGCCCCTGGACTCCTCTGAGAACAGGCCCAGGGTCATTCATTCTTCCTCTGTGCGGGGGACTGTGAAAAGGCCAAGGAGGGAAGTGGGGAGGGGGCCGGTGCAGCCCCGCTTCTCTCTGTTGTGGGATGGGCTGGAAGCGGCTGCAGCCCATGGTCATAGTGCCCTATAGTTCTGGACATGAGACTGCCTTTTAATATGTATTTTTGATATGTAAAATATATTTATATATCATTATTTAAAATATTTTAAATGTTATGTTGCATTATATTTTTAATTACAAAAGTAAGTAATTTAATGCTTTTAACTCAAGTCATATTTGTTTTTAAATTATATTTATTGAGGACTTACGGTGTGCCAAGCGTCAGGGATACATCAACAAACAAAATAAAGTCTCTGCCTTTATAGCATTCTGATGGAGTGAAACAGCGGTAAACAACAGATGAAATGTTCAGAACCTCAGGTGATTGTAAGTGCTGTGGGGAAAAGCGAGTGGGGCAGGGGTATGGGGAGGGTCACAGTTTTATCTTGCTGGGAAGATAACATTGGAGCACTGTCTGAAGGAGGCGAGGGAACAAGTCAGGCGGGTATGGGGGGGATCACGGCTCCTCCCCTTTGTTCTATTTTTCATGTAGAGTTTAATTAAATATTACAAATCACAAATGATATAGAAGAGTTTAAAGAGAGGAGTTATTTCCATGAACACTAAGTAAAGGCTTTGAAAAAGACTTGAAAAGGTGAATTGCAAAGAAATGTTGTCAATTTAGGGGACAAAAACTAAGAGACGGACCAAAAAAATCACAAAATTCTGGAAGAGCCTGGCACTCAGGTAGCTTTCGCATGTGCTGTCTTCAAAGTGCACTTTTCTGAAGCAATCGGAATTGGATATCAAAGGCAATATATTGTGGCTGTGACTTATGCAAGAAAGAGCAGAGGGAATTCCATTAGGGCTGCTGCGCTCCGTGACAAGACCTTCTCCCAGACTGAAAAGAGGGCGAACAAATGCCACCGCTTCATTGTAGGTTAAATGAAAACACTCACAGGTATGCATTCCATCTCGTGACTCTTCACTTGGGCTTTCTTCAGTGGTCCGCCAGCTGCTGGTCCTGATACTGGAAGCAGGCGAATTTGCTGAACATCAATGAGTGGAAAGCTGTTTTTTCTGGGAATCAGTGTACCCGGCTAGCACTCCTTCTTCCTGCCTAAGTCTGTCCAGTTCGTTCTTGGAGATCATGGCACAAAACAGGCAGCAGAGGGAAGAAAACGATGAGAAAAAGGAGATGATGTGAAGTAGGCGAACCAAATGCAGGAGACCTAGTTCAGGTTCAGATTGTAACTTACTGGGAGAACTTGGGCAAGTCATTTCATCTCCTGTAACCTCACTCGCTTCATCTGTGACATGGGCACATGGAGTTCTTGTAAAGGTTGAATGAGGGGTGCATTTCACGTGCTTAGTACACTGCCTGGCCTGTTGGAAGTGTGACGGAGTGAGGTGACAGTCATTGGAACTCAGAGAGCTGTAACTACATTTGGTGGCAGGTCATCTCTCACAGAGGTCAGAGTAGACAGGCTGCAGTAGACTCAAAGGGGCTCTCTAGCCACAGGAGCAGAAGCATCTCCAGCGGGAAGTGGGGAAGAGTTGGCCTGGGTGGTTGATGGAATGGTAGTGTGTGGGGTCTGAGAGCTCCATGAGAGCTTCAGCAGGCAGGTCCTCATTCTGAACAGAGAAAGGCCAGCCCCAAACTCTTCTAAGTCCTTTCTGGGATTGGAACTTGGTGAACAGAAGGCGCAGGCACCAGAGCTTTGCAAGCTGACCCAGGGCATTGGCACCGTCTTAGATGAACCATTTTGGATTCTGGGAGATGGGTAGAGAGACTATATTCATGTTGAGCCCCTGGGTGTACTCCCTGTGGGTCCCGTAACTTCCTTGTAGTCTGTCATCATCATAGGATGTCATCTTTGTCCAATGTCCTCTTGCTTAGCATGTCCCAAATCAGTTCTGCAGTATTCCTTGAGGTGCTAATGCATATTCTGTATTAGAAGGTTGCCACGTAGAACAAATCTAGGAAATGTACTATAAGTATAACAATTTCCCCTCCCCCTTTGGAGGGAAGGTGATCATTGTGTGTCAGGAAGCCAACTCAGTATTTGTCAGAGTTTTTCCCACTTAATTCTCTCAGTGTCCCAGTGAGGTAGGTGTTCTTGTTATCTCCGTTCTACATGTGAGGAAATGGAACATCAAGAAATCGTACTCAGAGAGATGAGTTAACTTATCCAAGGTTGCACAGCTAGTGAGTGGAAGAATAAAGATTTGAACCCAGGTCTTTTGACCCCAATGCTTCTTTTCTTTATTTGAATTGAGAGGTTTTTTTGTTTTTTTTTTCATACCGTTGACTTACAATGGGGTGATCAGGGAAGGTATCCAATATCCCATGTAGGAATATTTTGAGCAGAGCAGTAGCCTTGGTTTTTAAACTCAGAAGAATGATATATGTGTATATGTAAATGCAAGGCATGCTCACTCGCTGTTGGCGGCTCCTGTCCGTTTGGAAGGATAGCAGCTGTCTCTGTCTCCAGTCGGCGTGTGCCCTCTCTTCACTCTTCATAATTAGCATGCAAAGGTTCTGAAAGTTCTGCAGGAAAATCCCCTTTATCTTTCTTTAACCCTGCTTGTCCCTCCTTATTTTCCCTCCAGAATCCCTTCTTTGCTTCCCATTTTCTTCCAGAACAGTTATTAACACGCACAGAAAGAGTATTCCATAAAACACAGTTTGAGTAAATCCCCTTGTAGGGAGGCATTTAAGTCTGTGTGTAATTTATTCACCAAAGGGGGCCGGGGGGCCCATTTCATCGCGTGTCCCCTGCTGATAGTGAATAGGGCAAGAGTTCTCTCCATAAAGGGCAACATAAGATAAAAGCAGACGTACTCAGTACAGTCGCCTAGAAGATATTGTTTTAGGGATTAGTTACTTGGAATTTCACAACAGGGAGGGCTTTGGAGGGAAATGGCAAACCGTGGTATTTATTGAGGTACCCTAAAATTTTTAGTGTGTCATAAAGGGAAACGACAAGAGGGAACCACTTCGGAATCTTGGATGACATTTGCTTTGAAATTGGCTGATGGTATTTTCCTATCTTCTTTGCAGACCTAGCTCTGGATGAGTACATGAGTAAAATCTTCCTTTTGAAAGCTTTTCATTCTTTATATTATTTTCTGAGTCCTTGGCAAGATCGCTTGGAGGGCTGTATTCATTTCTAATCCGTGGAAAAGAAAGCATGCCTCTCCGCAAGACTCCGACCTCTCCAAAACACGTAAGATAATGATAGTGGGAAGCAGTTATACAGACTTTAAATAGCCTTTACTGTAAATATAAAACAGGGAGTAACATGAATAAAAGCTTCTTGAACATACCAGATGGGAAGGGAAGCTCAGGTGAACTTTTTCAAGTACTCAAATGATAGGACCAGAATAAATGGCTTATTGGAAGCAGTGTGGCAGGAGTCCTCGCTGGTCACCAAATGAGTTTCCTTTCTTCATAGACACACAGACGGACTACATTTCCCAGCCTTCCCTCTGGTAGGTGTCACCATGTGACTGCGTTATAGCCAGTGGAATGTAAACAGAAATGATGTGGTCTAATCTTGGGTGATTTGCTTAATCTCCCTCAGCCTTAGAGTTTGTCCTTTGGAAAAAGGAAGTAATATTTACCCTGCAGGCTTGTTTTGACAGTGAAAGAAAACACATTTAACAGGTCTGGGACAATGATGGGTGCACAGTTGATGCTCACTAAATGGTAGCTGTTACTAACTTTTCCAGTCACTTTCCAGGAGAAAGAATTCTGTTCTCCTGTTTGGGTTCTTCAGGTTTTCATGGGACCCAATCACATATCTCTATTCTCAAATAAACTAAATAACAGTACCAAAAAACTGAGAGAGGAAAATGTTGCCTGTCTCCTTTCCAGTTCACCATGGTTGTGATTAAATAGTTATTTGAGTAACGGTCAGTTTAGTGTCTCCCTCCCTTCCCAGGCTCCGCGAGGGCAGGCGTTACGTCTGTGCTGGTTTCACGTGTGTGCCCAGCCTCTGCATAGCGTCACACAGAGTGGTGGCTCAGGAAGTTCTTCTCGAAGGCATGAATTGGTGAGGGCGTGAATTTCCCACTTGGAAATCTCTGCAGGGCTCCACAAATTCCCAGCCCACAGGTAGGCAGAGGAGAGACATTGCCAGGCCTGCCATCTCAAAGACGTCTGTGTCCCTGTCCTGTCTGAAATGACACTTATCAGAGTCACTCCTTGGGTCTTAAGTAGACATTATAAACTGTTGGCCTAGGCGCCAGATTCAGCTCTTCAGTGTATTTTGCTTATTGTCACCATCGAAAACTTGAGAGATTTCACATAACAGGCCACATTTTCTGCTTCTGTTGAAAGATTACAAGGTCTGGCCACTCTGAGCTTGACCGGGCGTGGCAGGAATTGGCTGGGGTTGAGGAGCAGTGCTCTCATTGAGGGCGTGTGCCCTCCACTTCGCCCAGCGGGCCCCTCTTGCCTTCATTTGTTTTCCCAGCCTGGCCCTTGGGGTTACAGCCCCCTCTCATCATCCCTTAGTTTGCTCGTTCGTTCCTTCCTTCCTTCATTCATTCAACAGATCATTAGATGTTGGTGAAAATGGGGATTCAAGAAAATGTTATCCAGGCTTCCCGATCTTGAAGCGTTTATAGGTTGGTTGAGTAATAAGAGTCATAAACATACAGTCAAACCTTAAAAACATTAATTAATTGATAATATAGTGTAGTCATAGTAGGTTAGTGTCCCTCCAGATTTTTATGTACTCATGACCCCAGAAAGTGACCTCATTTAGAAATAAGGTCTTTGTGGATGTAATTGGTAGCGTGCACATTCCTTTTCTCTGAGATTCATAGTATCTTCGTGACAAGGGTAGCATCATGCGATCTTATTAAGTGGGAGACTGGTGCTCTGAGGAGTGAACCGTCTTGTTCAAAGTCAATCATTTGCCTCTAAATCTGTTACTCTTTTCACCATATGTCAGTGACTGTATCTTGTTCACTGCTGTGTATTCAACTGTAGTGCCTCACACAGTAGGTGCTCAATGAATACTTCTTGAACAGAATGAAACAAATGATCAAAAAGCAAGATCTGGAGGGTATGGGACAGAATATGGGGAAAGGCTTCCCTAATGGAGGATGTCTGGGACTACCCCCAGCATTTGGAGGTGGGCCTTCCCGAGCTATCACAGCAGTGGCCTGTCAGCATTGGGTATTTGATGTGGGGAGTCGCAGAAAGGAAACTGCCAGGCATACGAGGTCTGTCCATAAAAAGTCCAGCTATTGTTAATAAAATAAGACTAGTGTGTGCGGCAATGTAACCTGGCAGCCAAGGAGAGTAGACTGGAATGCACATGCATGAACAATGGTGACTTCACTGTACTAGTCTATGGGGGACGTAGATGCCCTCGAGCGAGCTTGTGTACTGTGTGGCCATCGCATTCAAAATGACTGAGTGAGTAGAGCAATGAATCTGCATCAAATTTTGTGTTAAGCTCGAACATTCCCCCGCAGAAACTATTTGTATGATTCAGAAGACCACAGCTATGTGCAACTGGTGATTGGCAGCTTCATCAGGACAATACGCCGGCTTATACATCATGTCCTGTGCATAAACATATTTTTGGCAAAACATCAAGTCATCCAGGTGAATTGGCCCCACTACAGCCCAGAATGGTGCCCTGTGACTTCTGGCTCTTCCCAAAACTAAAATCACCTTTGAAAGGGAAGAGATTTCGTACCAGTGATAAGATTCAGGAAAATACGACAGGGCAGCTGATGGCAATTGGGAGAACTGTGTGAGGTCCCAAGGTGCCTACTTTGAAGGGGACTAAGGTGTCATTGTCCTATGTACAATGTTTCTTGTATCTTGTATCTTCTTCAATAAATGTCTGTATTTTTCATAGCGCGTGGCTGGATACTTTCTGGACAGACCTCAAATACCCTGCCTGCTTCCCAGGGCACCCTGCCTTCTCCACTCCACCACTCCTCAGATCAGGGAACCTTGTCAAATCAAATTGTGCTCACTTCATCCCTGCCTGGCGCTCTGCCCAGTACCTGACACCTGTGCCGTGTTAAAAATAGATATTGGTTTGCAAATGTTAAACAGCTGGATCCCTGAGGCCGGCAGCTGGTGGCTAACAGAGCTGAAGTCTGATGTGAACCCCCGTGGAGGCACCTCTCTGTGCGTCTGATTGTGAAGCTCGGAGTCGTGCAGTGCTCCGTTAGCTGCAGATTTCCCAGAAACTCGAGCGAGTGGTGAAGAGATGGGTGTCAGCCTCACTTCATTATTTATTTTTGCTACAAAGTGGGCTGTTCTAAGGTCACATACATCAGGAGGCCTTCTCACAGGGCTGCGTGGGTGACACTTCATATTTTGTTAAGGCAGATACTCCCTTGGTGCTGATGGCCCCTCTGCCTGATTAATGACTTCTCCTTCCACCTGACTCTGTGTGCCTTTCATGTCTCCCTGGGTCCCCCGCGGAGCTGTGTGGCTGGCTTCTCACTACAATGGCAGCTGACAGAGCTACTTCATTGCAGATTTCAAGGTCACTCCCCATGCACACATACACCGCTGAGACTGGTTCCTTTGAAGCAGCCTCAAGGTACAGCCTGCTGGCTGAAAAACTCAAAGACCCCTCCAGAGAAAGCATACACACCAGCTTCTGGAGGTGCCGAGTCTCCCGAGAGACCGGGCATTGGCTTCAAGGCCACAGTCAGGAGACAGCGTGATGGAGGGAATGGGACCAGATTCCCAGGCAGAGAGAGTGGGACAATTAAGAGCATGGAGTCACACCAGCTTGGGTTTGCCCTTCCTAAATGCATGACCTTGATCTCTGAATCTCAAGTTTGTCATCTGTCAAATGGGGATAATGGCACCAAATCATAAAGTTACATTGGAAAGTAAATGTGATGAAGTTCATGTTGTGCTTTGCTTATAGTAACTGGTCAATAAATATTAGCACTGTTATTGCTACTCACAGAAATAGTAATGAAGCCATTTCCCTGACATTAGGCCAGCTGGTACTGCAATCTCAGTGAAAGGACTTGACAATAGGGACAGTATGAGAGACGTTACACGTGGCTCACAGTCTTGGAGGAAGAGTTTTGCCTAGCAAGCAGGCCAGGAGGCTGTACAAGGAGGCAGAGACTTGGGGTCTATGAGTTGGGGTTCAAATCAGACAAACAGAAACCTTCTGAGGTTTTACTACAAAAGGAATTTAATGTATGACGTGGGTTTATACAGAGGAGCCGAGAATGGAGAAGCCAAACTGAAATGGTGAGCCAACTCAGAGACTGGTAGACAGGAAGATGCTACCTGCCATTCCTAGGAACAGAGAGGGGAGGTGGTGTGACCAGGAGCGGGGGTCACCCTTTGGAAGCTGGAACCACAGGGAGCCTGGTAGCGGGAGCTGGACTCACAGAGGCCACATGGCTACTCCTAGAGACACTGGCTTAGGAAGAGAAGAAAGGAGAGAAGGATTGACTTCTCTTATTGTAATCTACTTTCCCATTTGTGCCTTCCTCTGGCCCAACCCAGAAGCCACGAGCAAAGGTTTCTGGGAAACGTACTCCACAGAAGTCAGACCCCTGTGATACAGAGGAGAGCAGGAGACAGGAACTGAGAGCAAATAGGTCCACGTTTTGCGCAGGAGTTGAAGTGTGGTTGTCAGATAAGACACAGGGTTCTCAGTTAAATTTGAATTTCAGATAATGTATTTTTTTCAGTTTTAGTATGTCAAAACAGAATTTTTATTTTAATATTCATTTTGTCATACTTATACTAAAAAATAATTCATTGCTTATCTGAACTATAAATTTAACTGGGCATCCTGTGTTTTATTTGCTACCTTTGGCCACTCCAGGTTGAAGGCAATTTTGGAACCAGCAGAGGGGCCCGATTCTCAGACCAAACTAGGTAGATGATAGGTTAGGATGAAGAAGGAGAGAGGAATGGACATCTCAGGCTGCCCCGAAGTTTGCCAAATGGATTAGTGCTGCCTCTGGTTTTGTTTGTTTGTTTGTTTGTTTTTTAATTTTTTAATTTATTTTTATTCAGTTACAATTGTCTGAATTTTCTCCCCTTCCCTCCACCCCACCCCAGCCAGTCCCACCTCCCTCCCCCACCTCTACCCTCCCCCTTGATTTTGTCCTTGTGTCCTTTATAGTAGCTCCTATAGACCCCTCTCCCCACTATCCCCTCCCCACTCCCCTGTGGCTATTGTTACAATGTTCTTAATTTCAATGTCTCTGGTTATATTTTGTTTGCTCTTTTCTTTTGTTGATTATGTTCCAGTTAAAGGTGAGATCATATGGTATTTGTCCCTCACCGCCTGGCTTATTTCACGTAGCATAATGCTCTCCAATCAATCACTTATTCATTCAGTCGTCTTCTTATCCATCCATCCTGTGTCCACCATTCATTCATTCCCTCCCTACTGAGCACATGCTCTGTGTTTGGCACTAGGTTGCACATCGGGAGGGGACGGTTTCTTCCCTTGGGCAATTTATATGCCAGACAAGGATACATATATTAAACCATAAAGTACATGGTAAACTATTACAATTTTCACCAGGTCTATACATAGTTGCACAGAAAACCTGGACAGACGGTCAGGGAAGGCTTTCTTGAGGAAGTGCCATTCAAACCGAGTCATGCAGGTTTAGTAGGAGTTACTGAAGTGAAGGCAGAATTGAGGATAAGTGTGCCTCACGAGGCAGGACAGCACAGACCCAGTTGGGACACAGTTTGGTGTGTGGGGGACACTGGGAGAAGGTCCATATAGGTCCAGCATGAGGAGCGTGGGGGAAAGCGGTACAGATGGGGCTGGAGAAGCAAGCAGGGGCAGGGCTGGTGTGGATGGCCACAGCCCTGGGTCAGCCCACTCATAGTCGAGAGAATGGTGTGCCCTGGAGTTGTCCAGGACATGCTAGCATGGCCATACGTGGCATTTATCAGCCGGAACACGCACAGATTCGTGAGCCACAATAAGGAGTGTGGACGTTACTTGTTGGAGTCATGGGACGGCGTGGCCAGATTTGCATTTTAGAAAGACCCTCTCTTTGCTGGGTGGAACACAGGTGGCAGTGAGCCCGGGAGAGATTAGGATAGGCCTGTGAGGAGACCTCTGTCGTCATCAAAGTGAGCGACGATGGTGGTTTGACCTGGGGTGCTTGTGACGAAGGAGGAGAGGTGTGGATAGACAGGAGAGAGCTCTGGGTGACCGGAGGGGTGCTGTCTAGACACGGGTCGGGCGTGGGGGTCATGAGTGAAGCAGACGCCAGCTCAGTTTCCAGCTTGGGAAGTGGAGTGGGTGGATGGTAGCGGTGCCCCCAGCACGGTGAGCACGGCTCCTGCAAAGTCATGAGAGAAATAAAACCTGAAGCTCCAAAAGTTTTTTAGTTAAAATTTAAATAAATTCAGCCAAATACATCACATACTTTGTTTTATAATTAACTGAAGTAAGCTTCTCAGTCTTTTGGCCCACACATTTTCTTGATATACTGCATCATTTATTTTTGGTTGTTTATTTTCTTCTCCCTTACTTAGGGAAATATAGTCCCACCACATGACAATTTCCTACGGTATACTTAAGCAAGCTGAACACATTAAAATATTACCACATTTCAGTGTTTCTGAAACACACATTAAATAACGTTGTGTTTGTTGCAGAAATTGGGATGCATCTGGGAGTCGGCAGCAACCTACAGTCACTGCCAGCGAGACAGCCATTACTGTGTGGTTGTCACTGTCTGGGTGTTTGCACACTCGTGCCTTATTCCTGGTGGCCTGGCGGACCACTCCGCTCCGTAATGCTTCAGTCAGCAAACTGTGTGAAGGGGCATTTGAGGAGGGACTCTGAATTCTGGGTGTCTGAAAACCTTTCATTGACACCTCCGAGAAGATTAAGAAAGTTCCAGCATCCACATTTGCAGACTCGTGTCACCGGCTTGGAAGAAAACTCTGGAGACAATGGCAGGACACTGAGAAAAAGCCACATCACCAGTTCAGTCGTGCAGCGAACAGCAGTGAGAGAAAGGAGTGCGCATTATTCACTGTGAGTCAGGATGAATTACAAGAATTGGGTTCTGAGCATAAAGGCGTTTTAAGAATACCCTACCAATTTCTTTTGCTTATAACGTCCCTTTTTATGAGCATGTAAGAATAATATGTAATAAAAGTCTGAAGAAGTCTAGAAGAGCTCTTTAAGTAGGCATAACATAAAAAAGGATGAGTGATGAGAAAGCTTTGTGCCACGGTTTAATTGCTAGTGGTTTTCCTTTTTTAGGGCTACGTAAAATAGTGGCGAGTCAAAGATGAACCTCACAAATACAATGTTGAGTGATAGAAGTCATCAACAAAAGAACATACAATGCATGATGCTACTTACATGAAGTTCCAAAAACACGGGCCAACCCAAGACGTAGTGTTACAAGCCCAGCAGGTGTTCTAGGAGGACAGAGATGACATGAAGGGGACTTCTGAAAGGCTGGCATCGTTCTATTTCTTTTCTAAGTTTAATTATTTTTATTGTCATTCTATTACAGGTGTCCCGTTTTTTTCCCCTTTGCCCTCCTCTGCCCACCCCACCCCCCGCTCCCACTAACAAACGAAATAGAACCACAGGCATGGAAACATGGACCAGACGTTCTGTTTCTTGACCCAGCGGATGGTCACACAGATGCTCGCTCGGTGATTATTCGTGGAGTTATACATTTATGTTTCATATACTTTATGTGCACTATGCTTCAACAAAAATTTTTCAGTGCTGTGTATTGCAATTACTAGCATCTTAGATTTGATGAAATGCAGGAACGTGTGTGTGGTGTTTTATTTCCTCTCTTTCCTAGTATGTTTGCTTCCCTAATTAGTCAGAGGCATCTACCTTGCCTCCAGGAGAATTAGAGTGGACATAGCAGGAACTTGATACCACATTTGGGGGGTATAACAAAATAGGCTCTTGATAATCCAAAGGGGAGGAATCTGGAGGGGGAGGGTGTAGAGTTTATACTATAACCACGCGTGTTACGTGGAGTGGAGAAGGGGCAGCAGCCACTGACTGCCATCCACCAGAGGTGAGAGTTACCATGGCTGGAGGGAAGTGGAGATGGCCAAGGGCGTGGAAGAGGTGTTGAGGAGGGGACCACACCTGGCAGAAACTGTGTGGAACAGAGTTGAATTAATGTGAAGATACAGCCAAGCACGTGTTTCCTGAGACCAGGGCCAGGACTGGTACATTAAAGTCTGGGAAGAGTTACGGTGTTTATTTCTAGGTAGTAGTACCACGTGTTTTTAAAAAATATACTTATGCTTCCTTGTATTTTCAAAGTCTTCCACAGTTAACATATATTATGCTTATATTAAGAGCATTATTTTCAATTAAAAAATACAGGCTGGAGTGCCACTGCCTGTCAGGTTGGGCATGGTGCTGGTGCCTGGTGGTGCCTGCGGATGCTCTGACAGTACAGACGGTGTATGTGCAGCATCCCAAGTCTTCCACCCTGCGTGCGGTGTTCTGAGCACCAAAGGTAGGTGGGTACCCAGAGCTTCCAACTGAGGGAGCTGTATGCAGGCCCATCATTCTGAACGGCCCAAGCTTTCAGTTTCCCAAACTCTTACTGGGTGTCTTTCGTCCTCTGTAGCATAAACACAACTGTACAGAATGTTGGACAGATGCAGTCTGTTGGAGGCAAATGTGGATTCGGTTTAAAATGACCCTTTTTTGCCAGTGGCGGCCGCTTTCATGCCAGCCACTCCCCAGCAGAGCACACCACCATATGGCACTCCCCTCCGTCCCTCTGTGAGTGCTTGGAGGATGCTGAGATGTAGGGAAGAATAAAACATAGTCGGTGCCCTCAGGGAGCTCACAGTCTCCTAGGAGAAGCAGATTGCATACAACTAATCAAAATACAGTGTGATGTTTATTATGGTAGAGGAGTAGAGGGACATATTCTCCTCCCTCCACTCCTACCTTCCTGTGGCATATACCAAGGCTAGAATACCAGTAGGAGATACTCTTTTGGCATAATAATGCCTAAGGGATGAGCTAGTGGGGGATTAATCCTGGCAGTGTGATAGAGCTGATCTCTTTTTTGATAATTCATGAGTGAGGCCAGGGTAAGTACCTCTCCCCTCCTCCCCAAAAGATCTGGGAACCCCTCTTCCTACCCCAACCTCTAACCTAACAATGGAGCAAAAGGAGGATCCACATGGCTGGAAAATTGTGCTGGAAGCTGGGCACAAGAAGAATGGGCGATGGCTTTAGTGAGCTAAGGGTCCAGTGGAGAGAGGATGAAGAGAATGAGGGTCCAAGTCAAAGAGATTTCCAAGCTGGGCAATGCCTCCAGGGGTATCATTTCTAAGAATCAAGAAGAGAACACTTGTAGGCATTGGCATTGTGTTGTAATAAAGAGACAATTCCAACCCAATCTCAAGTAAAGACTATTGGGATAGTCTTCTGGGTTTGGCATGAGGGATTGCCTGGCTATGCACATTTGTCTGTGGACTTTATGACCACACTCTTCTGGATGAAGGGCATAGTTTTACAGCTACAGCCTCTCTCCGCACGTATGTATAGCAAGCATTATTGATGTTTGCAAGGCGTTGTCCTAGGTCCTGAATATTCATCTGTGGGGTGGCATAGTCGTATGGCAGCACAAAGGAGAAAGTGATTGTTAACACTTGAGAGAGGAGGGGTCAGCAAGGCTTTTCAGTGAGTAAGCTTCTGAGCTAGACCTTGGGGGACAAGGAAGGCGTTGCCATGGGAGGAGGCAGCGTAAGGCAGCGTGAGAGTGCTGTCTCGGGCATGCTCAGTCTGGAGGCCGTGGGTGGGTGTGGGCTGGACCTGAAGAGGTGGGTGATTGTGGTTATAAGTGGGTTGAGCCAGCCTCATGGTCATGTTTGGTTGGGTGAGCACAGAGTTTTTTAAAATCTGCATTTAAATGTCTTTGAAGGGGCTTTGCTTCCCTGTTCACTTCATTCCCTACCACTTCTTTTGTCCCTCATGCCTGGCCCCCTGGCCTGTTTCTGTCACCTACATTAAGTACACATAGTGGCCTCTGAAAACATTTGGGTTTGGAAGTTGTTGGGTAGGATTCATTTTTTACTGAAAATGTTAAGCCCCGCGCAGCATGGCTCAGTTGGTTGAGCGTCATACCAAAAAGCGAAAGGTCGCCAGTCTGATCCCCATCAGGGCCCATGCCTGGGCTGCGGGCCCAGTCCCCGGTCGGGGCGTGTGTGAGAGGCAGCTGACTGATGTTTCTCTCATGCAACAATGTTTCCCCCCTCTCTCCCTTCCTTCCCCCTCTCTAAAAATAAATAAAGTAAAATCTAAAAAAAAAAAGTTTTAAAATAAAGGATAACCTAAATTTACAAAAAGCACAAATTGCAAGTGTATGTGGTACAGTGAACGCTTGTAGTCCGAACATATCCATGCAACCAGCACCCACATCAAGAAATGGGTCATTGCTAGTGCCCCTCAATTTCCAGCATACCTGCTTTTGGCCACTGCCATCCCCGAGGGTGTCCACTCCCTGTCTTCCAATGGAACAGACTGTTTTGCTTGCTTTTGAACTTTATATAATTGAATCATACACTAGGATCCTTGCGTCTGGTTTCTTTCACTTAGCATTTTATTTGTCACATGTGTCCACGCTGTTGCCTGTAGTTGTCTGTTCATTGTCATTACTGTACTCCATTGTGTGATTATATGACAGTGTACTTATCTATTCTGTCCTTTCTACCACTGATGGGCATCTTGGTAGTTTCCAGTTTGGGGGTCATTGTAAATAGTGAGCGATGCTAAGAAAATCCTTATACATAGTGAACATGTGTGCATACATCCCATATACTAGGAATGGGATTAATGGGTCATTTTGTATGTATATACTCAACTTTAATAGATACTGCCTAGTATTTATTCAGAGTACGTCTACAAATTTACATTTCCACCACCAGTGGTCCCTCCACATCTTCACCTTGACTAGAACTTCAGTCGTGTGGTGGAGAACGGAGAGACACAGAACTAGAGAAATCGACAGCAAAAGATGTTAAGAAAGTGGTACCGCATTGGGTTATTTATTCATTCACTCAACAAATATTTGGTGAAGATTTGCTACATGCCTTGTACTGTGCCAGGATCTGGAGATGTATCAGTAAAGGGATGGACAGAATTCCTGTCCTCTTGGAGATCACAGTCTCTTGGGAAAAGAAGCATCCAGCATCCGTTGTCCAGAAGAGTCGCTGTGCCCGGGCCAAGCCCGTTGTTTGCTGATTTCCATTCCAGTTCTGGCAAACAAGTGGATTTCCTTCAGGCCCCGCCCAGTGTCTTTCCGGCTACAGTCTGCTGGGCCCTGCTAATTCTGACGGGCTTCCCTGGGGGTTATTGATTGCTTGGCCATCTGGATACATTTAGATTCCAAAACTCCAATGTCGCTCCTGGAGGTCAATTAGTGTGTGGACTGGATCTTCACAGCTTGGTAATGATTCTAGGCTTTTAATTTATCATCTTCATTTCTCTTGCTGATGGGAGCTGTAAAAGATGAGGTCCACACCTCAGCCACCACGGGCCCTCATTAAGCTCACACTTCTCCTGTTGATTAACCAAGGAACTTCCATCCCTCCGCACACCTCATTTTGGTGATTGGAAGTTGTAAAAGGCTTTTTCTTGCTTGAATAATTGTGTCCTTCCTATTGAGATGCCAAGTATGAGTCTTCTCATAATACCCAGGCACGGCACAAGGGTGGACCAGACAGCAAAGACTTTCTCTGTAGCCCACGGTGAAGAAATTGTTTATATTGCTTCAGAGCAATTGTTGGGACTGGGCCAAACTGGGAAGGGTTTAGAGCAGGGGTGTCTGGCCTTTTGGCATCTCTGGGCCACACTGGAAGAAGAAGAGTTGTCTTGGGTCACACATTAAATACACAAACACTAACAAAAACTGATGAGCCAAAAAAAAAAAACCATGAGCAAAAGGTCTGTGCATAATTTTTGTGATATCCGCCCCCACAGAGAAGCAAAAAAGTCCTCACGTAATAACCCTGGTTATGCAGTGGCCCTTTTGGTAATCTTTTAAAATCATTGACCAGGCCCCAAGTTTGTGATCACTAATATAGAAAAAAGTTCATATCTAAGTAATAAAACATCATCATACGTACGTTTATTTTACGTGACATTGCAACACGTCATCACAAAAAAATCTCATAATGTTTTAAGTAAATTTGCGATTTTGTGTTGGGCCACATTCATAGCGATCCTGAGCTGCCTGTGGCCCGTGGGCCGTGGGTTGGACACCCCTGGTTTAGAGCGTCACTGATTGGGTATGGGGCAAGCTTTGCTCCACATTTATTCCACCACGATTCATGTGCTGGGTGTTTGTGCTAGGCACTGGCAGCCAGTTGGTGAGCAAATCCTGCTCCCAGCTCTTGCACAGCTCAGTCTAATGGGGGAAACAGGTATGTCAACAATGAAAAGATACAGTGCAGTACATAAGTACTACCCATGGAGAAGGCCAGTGTGCCAGGGGATTGTAAAGGGGGTGTACCCACTGGCTCTGTGGTAGAAGGAAGGCTTTCTGGAAGAAGGGCCACTAAACTGAGACCCGAGGAAGCTGTAGGAGCATGGGAGAATGAGGAAGAGTTTTACAAGCAACGAAACAGTGTACGCAAAGTCCTGGAAGGAAGAGAACACGGTGACTTCATTCTTTTTTATGAACGAGAAATATTCCATTGTACGTATGTACCACATCTTTATGTAGTTACCTTTGGCTGCAGTGTACTCGGTGGGGTATAAAAGGTGAGGGGAGATCATGCCTCAGAGGTGGGCCCTTTAATCCAGCGTCAGAAATTTGGATTTCTTCTTACAACAGAGAGGGAGGCCAAAACAGTTAATGCTGTATTTTGGAGTATCTACCCTTATGACTTTGACTTAGGGGCTCATTTATTTTTCAAATTTTTTGATTACTGTTGACATTCAATATTATTTTACATTAATTTCAGATGTACAGCATAGTGATTAGATATTTATTTAATTTACAAAGTGATTCCCCTGATAATTCTAGTACCTACCTGGCACCATACATAACCATTTATTACAGTCTTATTGATTATATTCCCTATGCTGTACTTCACATCCCTGTGACTATTTTGTAACCACAAATGTGCACTTTTTAATCCTTTTCCCCTTTCACCTAGCCCTATAACCCTGTCCCCTCCGGCATCTATCAGTCTGTTCTCTGTATCTATGAGTGTATTTCTGTTTTGTTGGTTCATTTATTTTGCTTTTTAGCTTCTGCAGGTAAATAAAATCATATGGTATTTGTCTTTCTCTGTCTGACTTATTTCACTTAATTTTAATACCCTCTAGGCCCATCCATGTTGTCACAAATGGTATGATTTCATTCTTTTTTATGGCCGAGTAATATTCCATTGTATACACATGCCATCTCTGTATCCAGTTGTCTACTGATAGGCACTTAGGTTGCTTCCATGTCTTGGCTGTTGTAACTAATGCTGCAGTGAACATAGGGGTGCATATATCGTTTGGAATAAGAGTTTTGGATTTCTTCAAATAAATACCCAGCATTGGAATTGCTGGACCGTAAGGTAGTTCCATTTTTTATTTTTTTGAGGAAACCCTCTACCGTTTTCCATGGTGGCTGCTCCAGTCTGCATTCCAGCCAACAGTGCATGAGGGTTCCCTTTTCTCCACGTCCTCAACAACTCTTGCTGTTTCTTGATTTATTGATGAGAGCCATTCCGACAGGTGTGAGGTGATATCTCATTGTGGTTTTAATTTGCATTCCTCTGATGAGTAGCAACCTTGAGCATCTTTTCATATGTCTACTGGCCACCTCTATGTCCTCTTGGGAGAAGTATCTATTTATATCTTTTGCCCATTTTTTCATTGGATTGTTTGTTTAGGGGCTCATTTTTGAAACCACTGAGTGTTTTCTCCACAGTTTTATAGTATATCGTGTTACATGTTTGCATAGTCACCAGCTTCTTCTACCCCAGTTTCACCTGCTCAGAGGGGTGGCTGCTGTTGCAGATATTGCTGACGTCCCACCACGTGTCTCCCTGGGTCTGTCCGAATTCACGGGCACCTGTGGACAGTTTCCACCTGCGTCTGTCTCCTCTGCCCAAGGGCTTTCTGTGGCATCGGGAGAACGCTGTCCAGAGTCAATGTCCAAGGGAATCCTCAGCTGGTGGAGCCTGGGGATCATCGAACCAGTGCCCCATCCTCCTCCTCCTCCGGGAGACCACTTAGACGTGTGTTTCATGGATTTCTGAGACGGCTTCTAATTGGATCGAGCCCTTGCTGCTCGCCATGGTCATCACTTGCTAACATGCACTTTGTTGACGCTTATCCTTGGCTGGCTCACTTTCCCCGCTTCCTCACTCGTGCTCCCTGGGGTCACCTCCCAAATAAACTACCTTCACCCAAGTCCAGCATGTGATTTGGGGAAACCCAGACTAAGCCAACTGCCTATCTCAAAAGTGAGATTCGTCAACCTCAAATATCCTCTATGTTTTAGTAGCTCACCCCAAACGTACCTCCCAAATTTAGTGAAAAACCTACTCTGATTTTGCGGGGGGGGGGGGGGGTGCACAATGTGATAAGTAAATAGGAAAAAACCCTTAATTTTACTTATATAGATAAAAAGACTGTATGTACAAAGCTGACTGCTTGTCAGAGTTAGAAGTCCAGTCTCTGGGCTGAACAGTGGGCCCATGTGAACCTCCTTCTGCCCCCAGGCTCGCCTTCCAGGCTCAGAGAAGGGAGTCTGTGCCTTGTCACGCTCGCACAAGCGTCTTTGACAAGGAAGCGTCTGGCTGTGACTGCGTTTGGGAGGACGTCTGCACAGAAAATCCCCAGCTTTTCTTTTCCTGGGTACTTTGCAGGGCTGCTTTTTCATTGCGCGTCACAGATTTGGGAAGGCCCATCTGCCTGGTTGATTAATGAGCCCTCTCTGCAAAAGCAGCAGAGATAAATGTCCTCCAGGAGGCCAGCAAAGAGAAATGAAGAAATAGGATGGCTAATTTTCAGCCATTATTTTGGAGTCTGAACTCCTTCCCCGCATCAATTTAGCTATTATTTCAAAAACTAATTAATCTTCACTCAGGCAGCTCCAAGGGACCCGTGTTTAGATAATTAACAACCCGTGGATATGAAAAGTCTCACTTGCAAATTTGGTTACAGTGTTTGGGTAGAAGAACACTTTCAGTATTATTCCATTTAAACCCTCTTCTATCCATCCTTCATTTCCTGACAATTAAGAGCAAATAATTAACCATGATGGATTTTGCTTGCCTACTTGCTGCTCAAATAACGTTCTCCCTTCCTCTTTGTTCTTAAACCACCTCTGTCTGAGCGTTTTTGACCAGCTTTGTAGATAATTGCATTGAACCAGGTAACAGTAGGCTTCACTCAGTATTAATAGGCATCAAGAACATTTGCATTTTGCCTTGTGGGGGGGGGCAGAGGGGAGAAATTCCCAGGGCTCCATCAGAGAAGCAGCTTGTAATTTCTCCTTGGTGCTCAATGACTACAGCATTCAGGTATAATTCGATTTGTAAAATGTTTTCTCCGCCAAGAGTTAGGCTAGACATGAAAGACATTTTTGTGACTGAAAAGGTTGAGACACCCAAGAACAGGTTACCAAAAGCAGTGTGAGTTTCTATGAAATTACAAAACTACCCCCTCCTGGAAATTTCATTTATTCAACAAGTTGGGTACCTACTATGGGCCAAGCACTATAGAAATTTCTGGAAACACCGTGGCAGGAAAATCAAACACTATTCCTGCCTTCATGAAACTTATAGTCTAGTGAGGAGGGCAGACATTTATGAAATGATTCCCAAATTTTTAAAAAATGACATCTGGTGAGCAGAATGATATGGAAGCATTTACTAGGAAGACCTGACTTACAGTAGAAGTGGTGGTAAGAGGTTGGGAAGGCTGCCCTGAGCAAGGAACATTTGAGCTGAGGTATGAAGGACGAGTGTTAACTCTTGTGGGAAGAGCATTTCCTCCAGAGGGAACAGCATGTGCAAAACCCCTGAAGTTTTGAAGGAGCTTGGGTGGACAGAAATCTGAGGAAAAAAATCCAGTAGATTTGGAGTGCAGATTGTAAGGGAGAACGAGTAGTTCAAAATATATTGTATTTTCAAAGTTTATATAGGTTTTTCCTCACTTAAAAATTAATACTCAGAGAGTTAAACATTAGAAAATTGGGGGGAAACCGGGATACAATCTTGCAAAATTCAGCTACCTAAACACACCCCTGTAATTTCAGAAGCATATACATCTAGAGGTAGACTGGGCCAAGAAACTGAAGCGCAGAGAGGGTAAGTGACTTGCTAAAGTTACCCAGCCAATTAATGGCAGGTGTCCATCCCACTGTGGGTGCATATGTGATTGGGGGGGGGTACTCATGAAGGTTTTAGGATATGCATCTATAAATACTTTCTATTCAAATAGTTAATATGAAGAAAAATATCACTGGCATGTCTGACTCGAGCTCACGCATGGCATTGCTTACAATTAGGTTATGTGGAAAAGAGTCCGTTTAAAGTAAACAAAAGCTTAATAAATAATACTATAGTTGATAGACAAATATGGCCAAACCCACCAATGTGTTAAGCAAATGGCTGACAGATGAGAATGTGTACACCACACCGTGCTGACAGGTGACCCTCGGCCCAGAATAATTTCAGGTAAAGTGCTAGAGACAACAGCTTTCCCAGCTAACCCCAGAAAGTTCCCTGTGGACTTCTGGTTCCAAAGCAGTCAGGGCCCTTTTCAGCATGTATCTCTGTTTTTACCTCCATGAAAACATCCCCTCGGGCCCTGGCTGGTGTGGCTCAGTGGATTGAGCATCGGCTTGCGAATTGGAAGGTTGCCGCTTTTATTCCCAGCCCGGGCACGTGCCTGGGTTGTGAGCCAGGCCCCCAGTTGGGGGCGTGCGAGAGGCAACCTATAGACGTATCAATCGCACATCGACGTTTCTCGCCCTCTCTTTCTCCCTCTCTTCCTCTTTCTAAAAATAAATACATAAGATCTTTTTAAAAAACCATCCCTTTGCCTCATCTCTCTTCAAACTATGGGGGGCGGGAGAAAGTGAAAAATTACTGACTTTGTATCCTGAAAAGAATCGCCATGAATACAACTTGGGTTGTGGCGGGCGAGATTTGTGAAGGGGGCTGTCAGCGCGTTTCAGAGACTGGGCAGTTAATGAATGTGAACTTTGGAAGCAGATTAAGGCATTCTGGCAGATAAACCCCTTAGCAGGAAGATTATGCTTATTAAGAAGCCCATAATTTACTTGGCTGCCTTTTCTCCACGTTGGTTCTTCAGGAAAATTGGCTGCCCCTCCTTGTGAGCTCTCAGGACGAGCTGGAGGGCGGTGTGCAAGGCAGACACAGGAGCAGCAGTTGCTGGTCAGTGGACACACGTTTCTGTTCAACAGGTTTCCTTCTGAGGGTGGGTGTGGTCAGAGCTGACTTATTCATTGGCACAGTAGGTGCAGAGCCAGTGAATAAAATTGTCACCAAAATTGTTTAAATTTCTTCTAGAATCAGAAGAAAACATGAATGTAATCCATCCTGGGTTATGTTTGTCTGTATGGTAAAACAAAATTTTAAGTATGTGTGTGTTTATTTCTTTAATGGAGGAAGGCAAAAGTGTCTTAAGACCCATAAAAGTCATCTTGTGGCCCTGGGTATGGTAGACATTCTCTACTTTTGTCTGCCCACCACCTCTTTCATCTTCTTCTGGTCACAGGACCTCACTTTTCCTTGGGGAACCTACCCTTCCTATACTCTCAGCCCTGTGAGATTCAGATGGGTTTTTAACAGTCCAGGCTCCAGAAATGGTCATGTGACTCAGGCCCAGCCAATCAGAAGCCCTCATTCTTTGTGCTATGTGATTGGTTCAGGATCAGTTAGCACCCAACTGGGGCCAATCAGAGCCAAGAAGACTCAGACCAGCGTTTCTAGTCACCATCTTTACTGCTACAGGAGGAGAGTTTGAGAAAGAAGCTATAAGCAGAATGGTTTCTGGGTCAGCAACACTAAAAGCTTTGGGACTTGAACTTCAGAGCTGGGGCACCTCCCAATGTCAGGCTCTCTGTGGAGAGAATCTGCTTGGTTCATCCTCAGTCAGGTGCTCACCTCTGGCCCAATAGCTGTGGCTAAGGGTTGGGGTGCCAAGTTCTTCAGACATGAGTGTGGAGACTCAGTGCTGTGTGGGAATTATCAGTTATTTGTAGGAAGGTTGTTTTTGGTTTTTTTTTTCAGGTTGGGAAGCTGTGGAATGTCGGGTGGTATAGTTTGGCTTCTGAGTTTGAGTGGGAGACTTCAAGAAGCTTTAGTCTAATTCAGAATTTCTCAAGCCGTGTCCCTGGGATCCTGGTGTCAGTGAGGTTCTCAGAAGGCCTCTGTGGTCAGGCATGTTTGGGAAATGCCAGCTTACATAGCTTAATTCAGACTTCTTTCCGGCAGGCCTGCTCAGCTCTTTAGTATGCTCATGTGCATGAGCATCCGGAGGCGGGGAAGTGGAAGGTCCAATATTTCTCACACTTCTGTGATCACCAAACTTGGGATTTCAAGGAATTTTTAGCTTTGAAGGAAACTACTGTTTTGAAGAATACGGTGTAAGGAGTGCTGGCCAAGTTAATTACCTTGAGAGTATTGAATTTATAAAGGAAAAACATTAAAAAAATTAAAACCTTAAAAAAAGCCCCTTTTCTTAAGGATACATTCGGAATTTGACAAATTCAGTTTTTCTTGCTAAGAGACCTGGAAGCTTGTACCAGCTCCATCAATATTAAAAATAATAAAAAGCAACCTTCATCGAATGCTTATTCTGAGCCCTAGGAAATTGTGCTAAGAGGTTTCTGTTCACTGTCTTATTTAGTCCTTACCACATATGAGGCCATAGGTGGTACAGTTAGTCCCACTTTATGGCTAAGAAAGCTGAGGTACAGAGAGAGAAAGTAGTTTGAATGTGGGGACAGTGGAATCTGAATCTAGGTGGTCTGACCCCAGAAGCCTGCCTCTAACCTCTTATTCCAGTGCTAAAATAATTTGCATATTGTATTAGGCAGCTCTCTTCTCTTATGGAGCCTCGGTTTCCTGATCCGTAAATTGAAGTCATCAGACAGGAGACTTGTAAAGCCATCTGAGTCTCTCTGGATTTTCCATGACTTCATGATTTAATATCTGTTAGCCTCACCTTGGGAAAGTGGCCACTGATAAAGTGTTTTACATGCTGCAAGACCGTGTGATTGAAGACATGAGAGAGAATGAAGGTAAAGCTGGGAAAACGGAGACAACTGCGTAAGAAACAGGAGCAGCAGCCCTGAACAAAGGTCTCACCACTACAACAGGTCATGCCCATGAGCTAAGAGAACCTTGAAAGTGAGGTCTCCAGAGGATTCTCGAATGACTAGCAGTCCGAATTTGCCGAGGTATCCGATGCCCAGACAGACATCAGTGGCTGCCCCAGGAGCCTCAGCTTTTTTCCTGGCATGCGGTAGTGGGGTGTTTGAGCCACTCTCAGCGCTTCATTGGTTTGCCATCCATCAACCTGAGGCAGGCGGGCCTGGAGTCATCTCACGTTCTTCTGGCTCTGCATTGCTCACTTGGGACAGATGTCATGTGCTAGAATTGATGCCCCCTTAACAAAGCAAGAGGACAGAATGCCGGAGGCATGTTAAAGAAACCCTCGATGGTACTATGTCTCTGGACCACTTCCCACCTTCCACTTCTTGAAGGCCCCACAGAGATGGATAAGAATAAAAACAGCTAAAATACTACACACACTACATTTTAGGCATGCAGATAAATGCCTTCAATATGTTATTTCATTGAGGTCCATGTAGTTAGTGACTATATATTCTGGTATATCTGGGACTGCCCTGATTCACACTTGCTATTCTGGCATTAGCATTAATAGCACCCATTTGACCCTGAAAAGGATGGTGTTTCGGTGTGTTCAGGCTGTCTGGATTAAAATCTGCTAATGCTGTGAAGAGCGATGTACCACTGCCTGCCTCAATTACTTCACAAAAAATGAGTCCAATGATAGAAGTACCTCTCTTTCTTTCCTTTCTTTTTTTACTTCTCACTATCTAAATTCTTTTTATCCAAATTCAAGAACTGGATAGATAAAATATAGCAAAAATATATCAGTATAAATCCATAGGATTGTGTGTGTGTGTGTGTGTGTGTGTGTATAGTCTTAGCTGACTCCCTGGCGTTTAGCAAATGTTCTGTAATGTGGTAACTTCTCTGTTTTTCCATCTTTAAAATGACAACAATATATCATGTTTCTGGCATATGTCAGGAACACAGTGAATATTTATTATTATTACCCTAATCTTGCTAAATATAAGCATTTTTTCCAAGCCCCCTCTGAGGAGAATTGCCTCCTCAGAACTGGCTAGCTCCACTCAGTATTTTAAATTTTTCTTTCTGGTTAATAATGTGAAGAAGAGGCAAAGCCATACCCTGGATTGTGGAAGAGGTCCTGGAGAAAGTGATTTTGTGTTGACTTGGGTATTGGGAGGGGCGGGGCGGGGCGGGGCGGGTGCTCTCCGAGGTGCTGAAGTGCAGTCTCATTTGGTAACCAGAAGCGCATTTTCGAGACACTTGGGTGCATTTTGTGGTAGGCAAATATATGGTTTCTGTTCAGTGAGTATCATGGCCCTGCAGTTGAAGAACGAGCTGAAATATTAATAGGTCTTACTAACTGCTGGGTGATTGCAGAGTTAAAAAGGCACAGGAAGCCTCTGGGACAGAATTGCTTTGTATTAGGACAGAAATGATGGGAAAGGGAAAAAGCTGTGGGCTGGGAAGAGTGGCTGCCCAAATTGAACAAGGCTGTTATTTGAGGTCAGGGACCACATATTCTCTCTGCTGTTAGGTGGAGTGTACCCCTCAGGACTATCAGTAAGTCACTTGGATCCATGATGAGGGAATTCACCAAAGACTGGGTTGAATTATGTGATGGTGGCAGGTAAAATGATGAACTAGGGATGGCTTAGTTTTAGTACCCTCTTTACATCCTCCATATCCTCTCCACAGCTTGCATCCATTGACATGAAGGAGGTTTACTAGGGAGAGCTCTTGGGATCAATACCTGTGGGGAGAAGGGAAGGAAGCAAGATTGAAAACAGAAGGAAACTGAGCTGTAACTTAGTCTAAACAGAAACAGCTAACCTTAGCAGGAGTTCTGAAGATGGAATGATCTTCCAAACTTGTCTCTGAAGTTGTCTCAGCAAGAAGGCTGGGCCTGTGTACTCTCTGGTGATCAGTCATTGGCAGGCTGCCCAGTAAAGAGGGCATGACCTTGGGCATGACCTTAGGTGAGGTAGCTCTTTGGATGAGGCAATCCGTGAAAGGGGTGGATTGCAAAGGGCTGTCTTTTCAAAGTACTTCAGGAGTAACATCTTTCATTTCTGAAGGGGGGCTTGGCAGTACCTCCTAGCATCCGCCAAACCCTTCAACCAACACATCACTTACTAGCTTTCCATCAAAGAGTCTGTATCTTGAAGATGCTGGGCTCTCCAAGAGCTCCCTTTTTCAAATCTCAAATACCCTTGAATTGGTGTGAAGGGGAAACCTACAGCTTAGACGTTATTATTAGGTAATTAACAGTTCCTTTAACTATCAGCACCTCCTGGGGGTCAGTTTCTAGCAGCAGAGAAGTGATGGGACAGATGACACTAAGACTGGGTGGGACAAGTGACCGGAGGTGTAGCAGATGCAGAAGGTGAGGCTGAGATGGAGGCAATGCCATGTTCCTCTTTTCCTTACTCACATCAAGGCAGATTCTGCCTGGGGCAGGGAGCAGGGCAGACAGCGGGGCCACTGCAGGGTTCTGAAGTCAGACTTTGCCAACCTCACAATTTTGCCCGAGGCCAAGCCTACCTCAGACATTCCCTCTTCCTTTTGTTTGAATATCTAATTTTCTGTTTACCAAGTTGGCTGCCTGTTCAGATGAATGAAAGTTCTCAGTTTGATCTGATACAGACTTTGATTTTTTTTCTCCCTCCCTCAGCATAACAGCTGATGCACCTGGAGGGGTGCAGCTAAAAAGCGATTTTTAAAGACTTCTCATTGGCAAAGACATCAATGAAAAGAAATCTTTGTCTCCCCTCCCCATTCTTTTAATTTCTCCCCTCCAATCCCCTTCTAGGAAAGTTTCATCTGTGGCCATATGACATACTTTGTCAGAAAGTTACTTTGTTAAGGGGCTGGGTCCTGCTTGATGAACTGAGGAGGAGGTGACATATCCCCACAGTCTTGGCAATTAAGCTGGCACGAGGAAGGGGTGGAATCAAAGATCCCATCAGGAAGTGAAACATTAAGATAAAGTCATCTCCCAAGGACAGGATTATTGCTAAAATATCTTCACAGCAGCCTCCAAGGAACAAGTCCCAGGAGGGGGGTGCTCACTAGAGGACAAGTCAGAGAGGAAGGACCTTTCTAGAAGATGTGGAAGGAAGGGCTTGGATGCCCCAGGTGGTCTGTGCTCCAGACTCCACTCGGCAACTCACACCGCTGTGTCATTTGGTAAGTTGGTTAACCTCTCTGAGCCTCAGTTTCCTTGTCTATGTGGTGGATGAATGCTCTCTACACGCTTTAGTGAGGCAAGCTAGCGAAGTATGGCAAGGAACTTGGGGATGTAAAGTAGAGCCTGGGAAATATAGTCAGTAACATTGTAATAACTATGTGTGGTGCCCGGTGGGTGCTGGAAATATCAGCGGCAAACTTTGTAAAGTATATGATTACATAACCACTATGCTGTACACCTGAAACCAATACAAAATCATATTGAATGTAAACTGTAATTGAAAAATAAAATTTAAAAATATAATAGAAGAGACTCTTAAAATATTGTGGTAAGAACATAACGTGAGAGTTCATCTCAACACATTTTTAAGTGCGCACTACAGCATCGTTAATCATGGGCACAGTGCTGTACAATAGATTTCTAGAACTTACTCATCTTGCGTAGCTGAGACTTCCTACCCATAAATTTGAATAGCAACGCCCCAGTCACCCCCTCCCAAGCCCCTGCCCCTCCCAAGCCCCTGCCAACCACCATCTACTCTCTGTTTCTACGAGTTTGACTCTTAATGCCTGTAGGTGGGATCATGGAAGTATTCATCTGTGACTGGCTTATTTCACTTAGCATCACGTCCATCAGGCTCATCCATACTGTTGCATATGGCAACGTTTCATTCTTCTAAAAACCTGAGTAATGTCCCATTGTATATGAACACCATACTTATCCATGGAAATAAATAAATAACTGGATTAAAAAACGGGTAAGGACTTGAATAGGCATTTCTCCAGAGAAGACATACCTGCTGGTCCATACAGAGGACCAGCAGGTAGATGAAAAGATGCCCAAGAAGGTAATCATCAGGGAAATGCAAATCAAAACCACAGTGAGATATCACCTCACATACCTGTCAGGATGACTATTATCAAAAAGACAAAAGGTGTAAGTGTTGATGAGTGGGGAAAAGGGAACCTTGTGCACTGTTGGTAGGAGTGTAAGTTGGTGCGGGCACTATGGAAAGACAATATAGAGATTCCTCAAGGGATTAAAAATAGAACTACCATATGACCCAGCCATCCCACTTCTGGGAGTAACAGGGACTTAATCATAAAGTCCCTGGAATTGGAATGGAAAATTCTCCAAATCTGAAATAGCTCTAATGACTGTCTACTTTCTTCTCCAACTCATTGCCTCTGTCTTTATTTTGGGGGTTGCTCCACTCTACTCGCTACAGACCAGCGCATCTGTAACTAGTTGTTCCTTCTCACAAAAATACCAGCTTGCACAAAACTTTTAAGGTGGCTTCATCCCTACTCTTGCCTTATGAACTTTGAGTTTTCATTCCCTTTGAACAAATGCTGCCTTCTGTTTCTTAGTTTGCATTCCCGTGAGAGTGAATCTGATTGGTTCAGCTCATCTTTACGCTCTAGGCCTTTGGATTGGCTGCCTTTAGGTCAAGTGATTAACACTAAGCCAATCAGCTGTCCATGAGAGGGTAGGCTCACAGCCCTCTTTGCATAGAAGCTGATTGCTTAAGACTCTGCGGTCAGACAGGGCATGCCATTCTACATAAGACCTGAGGTGCATCTTAGTGAATAAATGTTATCAAAAATTTTTAGGTCCTAGTTGGATGGGAACACTGCCCTCAGAATGAAGACATGGTCACAAGCCCCTGATCCAGTCCCTTTAATCTTGATCTTCAGTTCACTCTCCTGGGCCTCCATTTTTACATTTCTAAATGAGGGGTTGAACTTGAGCACAGTATCTGTGATATTCTTTTGTGTTGCCCCACTCACCCATCTCAGAACCATCTCCTGAAAAGGGCAAGATGAAGAAAACTTAGTTAAATTTGCCCAAACTAGCAGATCCATGCAGAAAATCCAAGCCAATTAGGAAGTGGACATAAAGTCAGTTTAATGTCTTATGAGGCTCCTAGCTTGGCTTTCTGTAGGTCTAACGTGATTAAGCCTGTTTAGGGGAGATAAATAATTTAGGAGGAACGCTTTCCTTGGAGGGTGGAGGCTAGGGGGAGAGGAGGTAGCTAAGTGTGGCACAACAATATCTAATACCGCATGCTTTTCCAGAGCCTGCCACCCCACAGCACGAGTCTGTGCCACTTCCTCCTTGAACCTGGGAGGACATCCGCAACTACCTTGAGCTGTGCGAGGTCCCAGGCTAGTTCATAGAAATGCTATGCACGTCCTCCTTATTCTCTTAAACCGTTCACTTTTGGGACACAGCCACCATGCTGTGAGGAAGCCCACACAGCCGTGGAGAGGAATCAAGCTTCCTGAACCATATCTTTGACTGGGTCCCCAGCCTAAATCAGCACCACCTAGCCAGCCATGTGAACGAGCCATCCTGAGCTCCCTCTTCAGCTGCCTCACCTGACACTGCTTGGAGCAGAGTAGTCATTCCTGCTAAACACTGCCCAAATTGCAGATACATGAGCAAAATAAATGATTCTGACTGTTTTAGGCCACTCAGTTTCATGTGTTTTGTTAAATGGCAATAGATAGCCAATACAGCATTGAATAAACAAACTGCTAGTGAATTTTCCTAGTTCCGTGTGTGAATGGGGGAGTG